>NC_046351.1:825000-1172907 GCF_000738735.6 Corvus cornix cornix | reverse complement strand
TTGGAAACACAGGGATCATTACAGGAGGGGAGTGGAGGCTTTGTCCTTGAGTGTTTCCTTTGGATCCCATTAAACCTGAGGAGGCCTCGGCTCTGCCGGGCTTGGCTGGTGATCCAAACCCCAGAGCTGCTTTTGTGTGGAGCTCTGCTCCAGGAAAGGGGAATAAAGGGGTGAGCAGCTCCTGGAGCCGGGAGAGGGAGCAGATTCCAGTGGGACGGCAAAGCATGGAACCACCTCCCTCCTTTAAACTCTCCTCTCTCACTTTGGCCCTGCAGAGGTGCAGGAAGAGGGCAGGAAGTCCCTTGCTGTCCCAACAACCCTCTGGGGAGGGTAAAGCTGGGATTTAACCCCTGGAACCCGAGATTAGAACTGGGATTGCACCCAGTTCCTGAATCCCCTCTGATTTCCTGGGACAGAGCTATTCCAGGTGCGGAATTAGAGATGCTGTGGGGCATCAGCCTGTGCAGGGTGTGCATCCCCATCCCTCCCAAAGACCCAGACCCAGCCTTGCCCAGCTGTGCATCCCATCCCTCCCAAAGACCCAGACCCAGCCTTGCCCAGCTGTGCATCCCATCCCTCCCAAAGACCCAGACCCAGCCTTGCCCAGCTGTGCATTCCCATCCCTCCCAAAGATCCAGACCCAGCCTTGGCTGTGCATCCCATCCCTCCCAAAGACCCAGACCCAGCCTTGCCCAGCTGTGCATTCCCATCCGTCCCAAAGATCCAGACCCAGCCTTGCCCAGCTGTGCATTCCCATCCCTCCCAAAGATCCAGACCCAGCCTTGCCCAGCTGTGCATTCCCATCCCTCCCAAAGATCCAGACCCATTATTCTCATCCCTCCCCAAAATCCCCTCCCGACCCCTTTTCCATCTCCTGTCACTCCTGGCTGGATGTTCATTTGCTAATTACCCTTTTCTTGCCTTGCCACGTTGGTTTTATTATCACTATTATTATTATTATTAATGCTCTCACGATCATTTACCGGAGCAGTTTCCTCCCTCCCCTCACACAAACACAAACACATTTTTATCAACACGGCCGACATGATTGCACTGCTGCTGTTATGTTTTATTTATTTCCATATAGGTTTGATTCTATTGCAGTTTCTCATTTCTGCCTGATGCATTATTCATGATTTGTACAATATTGGAGCTCGTGTAGGACACCCTCAGTTTATTGGCTGTGCTCTCCTTTTCTGGGCTGTATAAAAATAAAACATGGCACGCTCTTTCTCCCTCCATGTTCTGCTGTTTGCAGGGAAACAATAGCAATAACATCGGGTGAAAATCATTGCTAATCCTGCTTTTAACACCTTGGGAGGTGAAGTAGAATTGAAATTAGGCATTATTTCAGTTATTGGTGTGTATTAAATTCTTATCAGTGCTTTAAGGCCTAATTCTGAAGTACAGATCCAGAAAGTCAAGGAGCTTTAAGTTACTTGAAGGCTGTTTGGAAATTTTTTCTCATTTGATTTGTTCAGTCACAAATGGTCCAGGTTTAGCTGAGAATTTGGAGGTGGGAGGGGAAGGAGCCAACAGGTCTATTTGGAGCTGCAGACACTTTTCTCCCCAATCTCCAGTTAAACCGAGCTGTGTTTGAGCTCTCACCAGGTAAAATTATAAATCCCACCACAAATGGAGGAGCAGGGAGCCCAGAGGAAGGGGTGTGGAGATGGGTTTGATTTGTTTCCTCGAGGAGACGCTGCAGTTCATCAGCTCTGGGTGCTGTGGGTGATCCTGGGCTGCCATCCCAAAGCTCATTCCAGAATCCAGAGCTCTGGCAAGGGCAGGACTGGGAGGAGAGGGTTGGATGCTGATTTACAGAACAGCGGGGGCAGGAGCCTGAAATCCCACCCCGAGGTGCCCATTATTTACTGTTTTAATGCAGAGCTGTAGGATTTGTGACACCGCTTGCAGGGACTGCGACCAAAGTCCTCAACATCCATTCTCCCTTTCCAGATTTAGTGCCCGGCCCAGTGCTGGGGTGGTTTTTGGGGAGATGAAATTCTCCCAAATATCAGATCCCCCCCCAGCACCTCCCCTGAGCTGTGCTGGGAATGCCCCACACCTGCAGGGCTCTGCCAAGGTGAGAACATTTCCCACACTCCGGCCAGGATAAAACTTTATGGCTTTATTGACTGGAGCCCATCTCGGCCAGACCTTGGTGTTATTGATTTAACGACTGTCTCCTCTCCTCCCTCCCCTCTATCCTGCTCCATCGCTAATTCCCGTTTTATTGGAACTGCTGGCCCTCCGAGCCCTTTATGGCATTAGCACAAACTTCTGTGGATGAGCACAACCCCATAAATCACCTGCTGCCCGTCGCCGCGTTGAATGGCGAGGTCATAATACAGGGAAATTCGGGGAAGTTAAACTCAGATCTATTTGCCCTCTGTCTCTTGAGTCAACTCCTCTCCTTGAACAACCGTGCTGGGGCTGTGAAAAAAGAGATATAAATGTCAGCCAGAGTCCTAAAAGCTGAGAGGGGCTGGGGATGGAGTCCAGAAGGGAAGGAATTCAGTGCAGCTTGGAGCGGGGAAAAGCGGGACAAGCAGCACCATCCCAGGGAGAGATTCCTGGCCAGGCTTGGCACTGATGTTTATCCAGCTCCTCTCCTGCTGATTGCAGAGATTTTCCCCGTCCTCTCATGGGGGAAGGAGCTGCTGGTACTGCAGGCGTGGGAACGCCCCCAGCACTGAAAAATACCACCACACGCAGACCAAAACCACTCCATAAATGCAGCCAGGACAAAGCAGCAGTGAGGAAGGATCTCCTGGTTAACCCAGTGAGGTCTCTGCACTGATCAGGAGCTGCACCACTCCTGGGGTTTGTGCTGCCTGGGGCTGTCCTGGGGGTGAAGGGCAGGAATTAAAGGATTCCCAAGTGCTCCAGGTCGTGCTCTGGTTGTGGCTGGGAGGGCTGGGCTGGGGGCTGGACCTGGCTGCACACACAGCCCCATGGAACACGTCGTTCCTGGGTGGCACCCAGGGCCACAGCCATCGATTCAGACTCCTCTCTGTCACCCCCTGACACGAGGATGAATTGGTCTGGGAGGAGCTGGAGGTCAGGAATTACACCAAAAAGTTGTTTGTGTGTGGGGAATGTGTGCAAAATCCAGCTCTGCATCCCTGCCCATCATCCAACAGCTCCTGGTGCAGGAAAAACTGGGGCTGGACACAAAGATATCCTGTGGATGGTTTGGGAAGGATTCAAGGAAAAACCATTTAAATTAAAAATCTGGATTCATTCTAGGCACTCTCACACCAGAATAATCCCACAGACTCCTCACTGGGCAGCCCTGCAAGGTCTCCCACTCTTCTCTGCTCTATTGAATGGCAGAAAATTCTTAATGATTTCAAAAAGCTGGAGATGAAACGTATTTAAAGAGGGCTGTAGAGAGTGAGGCCTTTCTCTGATTCAGAAAGGGAAGTACAAACAGTGTAGGTGGTGCAATGATTTCATGGAGAGCTCGCTCTGAGCAGATCCAGGCTCACGTTTTGATCTTTACAAAAGCACAAATTTATAATCTTTTCACACAGAACAGAGCAGTGGCTGAGCATGAAGGAGATCCGAGGACACAAGAATGAGGGAGTTGAAGGAAATGTTCTTGAATAATCTGAAATTACAGAAATATCAGCACTGATTGATTAATTCAGCAAAGGAAGTCATAATTCACCTTGCAGCTCCCAAAGCCTGACAGACATTGAATTCCATATGAGAACGTGTTCAGCCCCACCTCGGGCCAGCCCTGGGGTAAATGTTCGTGCTGAACACCCAGGGCCTTGCTGCTGTGGCGCCCAGGGCTTTGAAAATGAGGGGTTTTGGGTTGTCTGGGAGGTTTGTCTTGAGGTTCATTGAAGTAGGGAAATACTTCCTGGCACATGTTGGGTTTAGTATCTTGGAGTGGGCTGTGCTCTGTGGGTCTGGCAGGAACTCACTTCAAGGAAGGGCTTGGTCAGATCTGTCTGGATCGGCAGCGTCAGCGCTCGGCAGGAAATCCAAGTGCCCGAATGAAGAGCTGAGCGTGATTTCCACGGCGATGGCTGAGGGAACAGAGCTTCCTCTGGCTCCTGCACCATCCCCTGGAACCTCCCCGGCTTGAGAACAGGCTCTGTGAAATATTCACGTTGTGAATAATGGATCTCTGGACACGGCAATGAGCTCCTGCTACAACAAGTCCGAGTAACTCTGGTTTAGGCACATCCCAGTGATTATTTGGCCATTAACTTTAGTAAACATAAGAATGTGAAGAGAAAAGAGAGAAGATCTGTAATTTCTGTATTATTTAGCTTTGTTTTAAATGAAAACCTTGGAAAGATGTATATCATTTCAATTTTAGTTGCAGAAGCTTTTATGTAAATTAATTGCATTAGAGAATTGGCAGGAACATTTATTCAATTTCCAACAGCCGTGATTATGAGCTTTACATTAATATAACAACAATTTAACAGTGGCTGATAGATGGGACACAACCATGTAATTATCAAAAGTGAGCCACTTTCTTGATCTCTAATTAGTTCTATAAGCAAATAGAGTTTTGCTGGAACTAATTGCTGGATTGCAGCTGGAGTGAGGTGAGCGCCGGGCCCGGGTTCAGGTGCTGAGCGGGGAGCGCTGCTCAGCCAAGGATTTTTCTATTTTCTGATCTAATCGGGTGCATAATCCAATTATTTGTGCTGAGCAGAAGCAGGGGTTTGTGCATGCTGGGGTGTCCTTCCCTTGGCTGCAATGTCCCTTGGCTCCAGCAGCCCCGGCTCGGGCTCCTCGTGCGGGGACGTGGGGACAGGAGCTGTCACTGCTCTGGAGCCGTCCTGGGCTGTTTCACAACACTAAAGACAAAGCAAAGTGAGGCCTGCACTGAAGCAAGGGGGTTATTTTTCTTCTTGCCTCTGTTTTTGTGGCAGAGGTGAAGTTTTGGCTGGGCTGGCTCTGTCCCAGCCCATCTGGAGCACTCTGCTGTGAGGAGCAATTCCCGGCACTGCTTGGGGATGGGATCACACAGCCTCCAGTGACTTCTCCGCCTCAGCTTTAGCTCTTTGTGAGTCCTTCACAGAACCCACTTGGTCCTAGAGATGCATTTTCATCCTAATTCACTATTTCCTGGAGGTAGAAAGCTTGGGAAGGGATAGGTGCAGTTCCAGGGGGGCAGGAGAAGAGCCCTGGGCTGGCAGGGACACCGCTCAGTCCCACTCTCATCGCCCCACTGTGCCCTTGCTGTGAGGCCTCTGCACCACAGAACTCAAGGGATGACCCCGAGTGCCTCACTGAAAGTCTGTTTACTTTTGTAACTGCATTGTAAATTGTGTTTTTCAGCTTTTATTGCCTATATCCTCCTCAGAAATTCTTTCTCTCATTAGAGTAAACCAAATTACCAAGTGCCAGTGCTTTGTTCCAATTGAATCTGAGCAATTGGCCCAGCACTAATTGCTCGAGGGCAACTTCCACGATCTATCAAGATCATACCCGGGCAGCACTAATGCATTTAGTGGGGACTTTATTGAATTTATTAAGCCCTTGGCCCGATGCAGCTTCTCACAAACGCATTTTGTGAATATGACAGTCGTGGCCAGTGAATTACTGCCTCGTTACTGGCGCTCTCCCACTGAACTCCCGGTTCTTGTCAGGGCCATTATCCCCTCCACCAAAGCAGGGCTGGCATTTCCTTGAGCTCTGCACAAGTCTCAGGCTCCAGCCACCCTCTGGCTCTGTAATTCCTCGTGGAACCTGAGTTTTTTCCATCCCTCGAGGCAAGCTGGGGGCTGCTTTGGCAGGAAAGGTATTTCCCACCTTCCCACGTGCAGGAGGAGTTGTCTGTCAGCAAACAGGGCTGGAACAAGCAGCAGCAGGATTTGTTACCCCTCTCAGTGAAGGCTGTGACAGGGACAGGGTGGTAGTTCCGAGGATGTGCAGGATTTCCTTCTGTGAGAAGAGGCTCTCGCTGTTCTTCCACGGCCTCTGCTCCAGAGAGGGTGTCCTGCAGTGGAATTAAGAGAGGATAAATGTCCCTTGGCTTTGTGTTGGAATGTCGGAGCACGAGGAACTTTGTCATTCCCCTGCTGAGGGGAGGAACCGAGCAGCCCCGGGGTCTGGTGCCTTTGCCTGGCGCAGTTTGTGCAGGGGAGCGCATGGAAAGGCTCCAAAAAACGTGGGAGGGAGCTTTGAGCACGGAAACAAAGCGGGATCCACGGATCTGATCGCTCCGGAATGCCACGTTCCTGTTCATTCATGGCAGTGACTCGGAGAGGAGACACTGAACCTCAGCCTCTGCTGCTCCTGCTCCCCCTGGTCCCACAGCTTTAGTGTCGCTCTCCGGAGGGTGCAGGGTGACATCTCCCCTGTGACAAAGCAGCCCGAGGGGTCAGAGCCGGGGGGACACACAGAGGAGCTGATCTTCCTCGCAGCACAGGCACAGCTTCCGCTGGGTTCCCCAGCCTGGGAAAAGAAGGAAATTTCACTTCCAGCCTTCCAAAGAGTTTTGTGAACTGCAGGGATGAAAAAACCACACGAGGAATTCCGAGTGAAGGCGCTGCCAGCGCCGCTGTCACACATTCCAGAGGCGGTGGCACAGGCTGTGCAGCTGCCAGCGGGCTGTCGCTGCTGCTGCTGCTCCACATCCCCGGCTGCCCCTCCCCGTGGGGGTTTATCTTCAAAGGATGGCATCAGGAAGCGGAGCAGCGGCTGGAAAGGTTTTTCCAAAGCCCCCTGCAGCTTTTACTCCATTGGCTTTGGCTGTGGCCCCACTTGCTGACAGCACTGAGGCCTTCACGCTCCTGGTGGGAAGGGGGAAGCCCAGGGCCATTTCTGCTCCATCTGTTGAAGCGAGGGGTCTGAACAAGGCTCTCCTCTCTCTCCGAGCCCCCCGAGCAGCAGCAGATGCTCTGAAGTGCTCGTTGATCTCACTGATGAATGCCAGGGATGATGTTTGGAGCATCCCTCCCGCGCTGCAGGGACAGGGAGAGCCAGGGCAGCCCTGGAGTCCCATCAGTGGGAATATTCCACGTGGGGGAAAAGTGCTCTGAACCTGAGCTAATGGCTTTGTTTTTTGTGAAGGGAACTGTGATTCCTGGGGCTTTGGGGTGCTCAGAAACAGCTGTTTTAGCAAAGTGCTACCTGAGCAGAAAGGGGCCAGCTTCTCTCTGCTGTCCTGGCACGGCCAGCTCGGCTCTGCCACTGCTGCTGTGACAGATAATTAAATAATCATTAACAAGAAATCTGCATGTAGGGCTCAGTCTGAAAAGTGGCTGAGGATTTGGGACCTAACTCAGTGCCAGTTTAACTCCTACAGGCAGAAACTTGAGGTGCTTGTTCAGTCCCTCATGGGCGAATTGAACCCTTCAGAGGTGAACTGATATTTAAAGTCTCCAGATGATGGAATCATGGAAATATCCTGAGCTGGTGCATCCTTAAATATCGGGGTGTCCTGGCATCCCTGGATGCTTTTACTGAGAAAATGAAGGAGTCTGGAAAGACCTGCTGAGGGCTGTTTGCACAGCCTGTGATTTTTCACCAGGTGTTTGTAGCTGACCAAAGCAGCTCCGTTTGTGATCTATCAGGAATTCCCTCCTGTTTTCTCCCTGGCATCAGCTGCAGCATCTGCTCCTGGTTTGCAGGGGGATTTATTTAATGCAGAAATCATGCACTGATTGATAGAAAAACAGTTGGCACATGGAGCAATTGTTGAGAAGCCAAAGATGAAATTTTAGAAGACAAGAAGAAAATGTAGCCTTTTAAAAGTTTTTATTATCCCCCCTGAACGTTAAAGCACCAGCAGGACTCAGGAGCTGCAGATTTCTGTCCTAGATGTGCCTCTCTCTGCACGAATTATATTCAGCAATGCAGGCCAGGGAGTGAGCAATGAGACAATAATAATCTGATTAAGGCTGCGAGGGAGGAGATGTCCTGCCTGGAAAAGTGGAATTATTGGGGCTGGCAGGGGTCCAGCAGGGAGGGACCACGGCCGGGGGCCAGCAGGGCCGTGATGGATCAGCCCCCGATGGAGGGTGACAAATGCCAGCAACTGCTGCCTTCCAGGGAAATACCAGCTCCGAGCTCGCCCTCCCTGGGCTCCACTCCCGTTACCTGGTGGGACCTTTGGCAAAGGGAAGTGGGAAAAGCCCCACCCGCTTCTCTCTGCTCCGTGCGAACAGGAAAAGGTGACTGAGGGGTGGACAGGAGTTCCGTGTGTGCGGGGTCGCTTCCAGGGACATTCGGCGTCGTTCCCACCAGCAGAATTCCTTCCAGCCTCGCTTCATCCACAGAAAAACGAGCTGGGACTGGAAATGGCTCTGTCAGGATGGGGCAGGGGTGTCTGAAATCCATTATTCCCCACTTTTATGGCCAGGGAGCTTTTCCCAGATGGAACACCAGGGAAGGAGGGATTCACCCAGGGGTGGAGGTTCAGAGGGGCTGCTGGAGGTGCTCAGGAACCTCTGGGTTCTGTCCCTGCTGCACTTTGGGGCTTTCCTGGTGCCCTGGCAACAGCCAAACCCATGGGCTGGGAGAGGAAAATACGGAATAACCAACCCAGAACTCAGAAAATGAGCAGGAATGAAGATTCCAGGCAAGCTGGTGTTTATCCTGAAACAGGAATGCCTGATCAATCTCTTACGGTTTCACCTGAATTTATTTGGGGGATTTTCAGCCCTTTTTGATGGGAAACACCTAATGGGTTATTTTAAAAGTATTCACACACTGTGGAAATTCAGGTTTTTTTCTGGGGAAGTGGAGATGAAATCCACATCCTCCATGTGAGGGAAATCCTCCCTACCTGCTCCCAGTAAATCCCAGCTGGCAGTTCTAGCCTGGTGGGGTTTAGTTCAGAAGGGCAGCAAAAGAATGGGAACTTATGCTCGACCCAGCTCCACTGAGCAGGGAAAATCTGGAATTATTTCACAATTGGACTGTAATAGACCATAATAATCTGACATAATTATGAACCTTGCATTACTGTAAAAATCAGCCTCGCTGAAGCAAACTTTGCTGTGCATTTTAAGGATTTGCTTTTTTATTTTAAAGTGCTTGTCCTTCTCCCCAAGTGAATGCAATTTATAGTTCTCCTTGACCTTTAGATAACAGCGAATGCTGTTATTTTGTGCTCTATTAATCCTCTTATCTCTCTGCCTGTGAACTATTGTTCACCCCAGACTGGCCACTGGTACAAATTGTGCCCTGAAATCCAAATATACACAGGGAAAAAAAAAAGGGAACAGAGCAAATGATGGCAGGAAGGAGCTCAGTAAGTCATGTTGTGATAACTTGGGCAGGTTCAGTTTATGAGCTGAGCCTCTGAATCCCAACAAGGAACAGAACCCTCCAGGTTGTACTTGAAGTCGCCGGGAGAGAGAAAAACAGCAGCAGCAGCAGCAGCCTGATTTCATATTCTCTCTCCTCTCCATGTATTTACAGTTCTTCTCTTTTAATTTTCCTTCGAAAGCCACTCAAGTGAGATTGCACAAGTAATTCTTCTGGGCAGCCTGAGCCTGATTATCAGTCCTGCCCACAGAGAGTTCCCTCGGGTTCCCCGTTCTCTTTGCTTTCCAATAAATATTTTTATTTATCGCTGTGCTAGGAGGAGCCTCACTCCAGCCTCTCACCAATGGTTTTCCCATGACTTAAAGCCAGGAAATCTCCAGTGAACCCTAACCAGTGCAGTGAAGAGGAAAACCTCACTGGCTGAGGTGAAACAGAGAAACCTTTGGGGTGATAAATAAAACTTTCATCGTTTTCTAGATGGCTTTTACCTCTTAGAAGGGTCAAGCTGGAGCTGTTCAGGTGGTTTTAAAGTGAATGGGAGCCCCCTGCTCTCTGCTCACAGGCCTGGCTGGGAGCACGCCAGCAGGAATTCTGCTCCTTGGCTTATCCCTCACTGCAGATCATCAAGGATTAATTAAAGTTGCATAAAGTTGAAAGAGTGCCCAAGGTAAACATCAAACCCCACAGAACTGCTCTGAGGAGCATTTGGAGCTCAGTTCTCCGGGCTGGGGGTTGGAAACTCCTCACACACGCTTGGAGCCGGATGGATGAGAGAGGAGAAGTGAGGCACGGGAACATTTTGTTTCTGTTATTTCCACACAGCCTCGGAATTTTATTTAGAGCAGAATTGAGTCAGCAAAGCAGCAAATTCCCACTCTTGCAGTGCTGGAGAGAAGAGCAAAGCCCGGAGCTCTCACACCCTCCCTGCTCCTCCCTTTGCTCCCCTTCCAGAGGGATCCAGAGGGATCCCCCTCTCCTGCACAGCCGCCCCAGAGCCCGAGCACTGAGCACAAAGGAGCCTTTGGACGGTGTGATTCTGCCCAGGTACCGGCACAAAGCCAGAAATCTGCATTTCTGAGCAAAAAAACTCCCCAGGGCCACTCATTTCCTTCTCCTCTGTGATGGATTTTTGTCCAGCAGCACTAAACCCACTTGGCACTGGAATATTTTGGGGTTCTCTGTGTCGGTTCATGGTTGGACGAGTAGAGCTTTAATTCCAGCCTGTTTTGGTGCAGTTTGTCCTTTTCAGGATGCACAGAGTGGAGTTCACAGGGATCATTAACACGGGGAAAAGGCCCAGGGAAGTGAGGGGCTGCTCTTGGTGCTGCTGAGCCATGGAATGACCTCTGCTGGCTCTGTCCTGTGCCAGGAGCAGACCCAGCCCCACCAGCCCAGGACTGATGATCCTGATGAGTTTCCTCACCCTCAGGGCGCTGCCCGTGAGCGCCAGCAGCTTTTCCTGCACAAAATAACTCACGGTGCCCTTTGCTTTTCTAATTCCGCTATAGCCTGGGGCGCCGGTTCACCTTCTGGAGGAACAGCTCTGTGAAACCTTCCCAAGCGTCTGCTACACAGAGAGGTTTTAAATTACAGCACAAGGAAAGGAAGCGGTGCAGGGGCTCCTCCAGGGCAAGACAGGGGGGTTTGGTGCCCACCCCGCAGGAGACACGCAGGTCAGGCTGTCCTGCCACGAGCTGTCACCCTGTTTTTGTTTGGTGCTATTTAAGCTGGAATTTTTTCCCCCTGTGAGGGGTAAAGAGCTGTTGGAAGTTTGGGAGTTTTCCAGCTTGTTTGGGGTATTTTAAAGGAGAGGACAACAAGTTTTGCTCGCAGCCAAGAGAAACATTCTCTGTTTTATATGGTTTTATTTTTATGGATTTTTTAATCCCTGTTCCACCTGTGCAAAGGCCTTTCCCAGGTAGACTCCGGTGGCTGTAATTTCCATTCCTCTTAGAGTTTAGGAGCTGGGAAAGAACAGGAATATTGACAGTTCTAATAGCAGGGGTTCTGCCAGCCCCAGGTGAGGAGGGAGCGGAGCAGATGGAGGAATTTAAAATTCTGTGCAGCACAAAGGCCTCGAAAAAAACCGAAAGAAAAATCAAAATGCAAACTGACTTCTCCAGTGCATCTTCAGGCAGGGAAAATAGGATGCAATTAAGTTCTTCCACCAAGGCTCCAGTCCCTCTAATGATAAGCTTTAAAAGAGCAGCTTAATGAAATGTCACAAGGACAGGGCTGGAATGATCCCCACATCCTGGCTGCTGAGCAGGGCTGCACCTGACGGACGAGAAATTACAGGGGGATGTGGAAAGGGAGTGTTTGCATCCCTGTCCCTGCTGAAAATCCATTGAAACCGTTGGTGTTGTAGCACAGAGGGGTCTGGCTCTAGAATTTTAAAAAGGAACAACCCCAAAAGCAAAGATTTGAGTGAAAAGCAGCCAATCTCCTCAAATGAAATGGGAATTTTCCATTAGATTATTGATAATTGCCTTTTCTGCCCATGATGTTTGCCAGTCTTCAGGGTGATGGAGCTGGAAAATTCCTGGATTTTGGCAGCAGTGAGTGCCCACAGAGCTGCTCCTTCCTCCCTGGGGTGGGAGGTTCTGGAGTGCTCTTCCTTCAGCAGGGGTGGTTGATGTTTCATGGAGCTCCCTGGTGCGAGTCCTTCATTCCGTGGTGTTTGTGGGCTTTGCCATCTTCTCTTTCTTTCTCAAATAAAACAGTAATTTCATTCCATCAGGATATCAAGAGTCACCCTCAGGCTCTGCTCCCAAAATACCCAGGCCAGCCACTCCCTGTTCTCCCTTTTCTATCAGTGGTGGAAATAATGAGGAATTTTGCTAAAACCTCAGCCAGGGAGGGTCAGAAGTGGGTGCTTGGTGCAGGCAGGGCTGATAAAGCAGGAGGGGAGCAGAGGGGGTGAAATTCCCACCTTTGGGAGAGCAGGATGGGCACAGGGCTGGGCTGAAGGATTCCTTCAATCCCTCCCTGCCTGGATTCCCTCAATCCCTCTCGGAATTCCCTCAATTTCTCCCTGCCTGGATTCCCTCAATCCCTCTCGGAATTCCCTCAATCCCTCCCTGCCTGGATTCCCTCAATCCCTCTCGGAATTCCCTCAATCCCTCCCCCGTTCTCTCTGAACTGAGGCTGTGATGAGTGTGGCTGTTTTGGAAGGGATTTTGACTGGACACTTGCTCCACGAGAGTTTTTCTGCTCCTTCCCCTCCTCCACAGGCCCTGGCAGCCCCAAATTATGATAAAAACAGGTAAAAAACCCCAACATGCAGCAAACTGTCCTGGAACACATCAGCAGCTTCGTGTTTTAGCCCTATCTTGGAATCAAATTCTCCCAGCACAGCTCCCCCGGGGGCAGGAGAGGAACTCTGAATTCATTTCTTTTGACGACCACGTCAACCTGCTTTGCAAAAAAAATATAAAAACCTATATTTAGAATGCATAATGCAAGCATATCATCTTCTAAACAAGAAAGTAGGACACATCCTCAGCCAGGATGAAAAGAAAATGGGAGGGGGGGGGAGAGGAAAAAGCAAAGTCTGCATTAGAAAGTGGAGATGGCTCCCACAGTAAATGTGGTGTCAGGCTGGCAGCTCTTTCTCTAATAACAGTCATGTAAATACAAATATCAACATCCCTCGCATAAATGCAGCTACACGGAACAAAAAGGGTGACAGAAAACGATGGGAAGTGATGAATAGTTCCTGCCTTCCGTGCCTGGCACAGAGTGAGGGAAAACCTGCCTGAGCTCAGGGGTTGTTGTTCCATCCCCTGGATGCCGAGTCGAAGCTTCCCGACTTCCTGGAGTTCGTCAGGCTCCTCTGAAGTATCAAATGTAAAAAAAAAAAAGAGCTTTGAAATGCCCAAATTCTTCTCTTCGGTGGCCTTCAACCAGAGTAAACAGCCTTTGTTCAGGCAGTGCCCAAAGACCCAATTTCACAACATCAGACTGAGAAGTTTCATCCCTGGGCTGGAAGTTTTTAAACCAGATCCATGAAAAAGCCATGGAAAACTGGCCTGGGAAGCTCTGCCTGGAGCAGATGTCCATAAGGACAGGGCACCTCCTGGCCTGTGAGGCTCCAGGGAGAAGCTGAGAGTGAGGTTTGACTGCTGGGTGGTTGGAAATGGATCATTTTCATTCCACAGAGCTGGGGACAGGCCTGAATTTCACTCCACAAAATTCTCTATAATGCATACACAGATATTCAATATGATAAAACTCCATAAAACCCCTCTAAAAACAACTTTAAGGGTTAAAGAAAACCTTTTGAATTCTCCAAGAGATCACAAATGAGAAGAACTGATGATGTTGAATATCTCTATTGTCCACAGTGCTTTGGTTCTTAACTGGAACTTAAATGGAAAATGGAGTTTGAGTGGTTTGTATTGGCCCCAATTTTCAGCTGTTTTAGCTCAAAGGGACGTTGCAAACATCAGCAATCCAAAAAACCCCAGATGGATCGAGTGGGTAATGAGGCCCCAAGTCCTTGTCCTGAACCATCACTGCCCATAATTGGATTTGATAATATTTTTGTGTGTGTTCATTAGGAGGGCTGAAATTACCTGAGGTATTCATTCTGCAGCAGCGGCAGCGAGGCCGCGGAGTGTCAGCTGTGATCTGCAGCGACGAGAGGATGGGCTGAGCCAGGCATTGATCTGCTCTCAGAAGGGAGAGTGGAATCTGCCTCTCAGCCCACAATTTACCAAACTCCAACAGAGCCAAGGCAATGGCAGAGCTGAGAGCTTTGTTTTTTCAGCCTCTCACATGGGAGAAATCCCTTGCCCAGGATTAATTGTCAGGGGTATTTAACCCCTGTGACAGAGGGACAGGAGCTTTCATCACAGCAGCGTTTCCTGCCGTGGTTTGAGCCCCGCCCTGTGAACCTGCTCAGGTGTTCCATGGGATTTTCCATGACTGAGTGGATTTTTATCAAAATGGGAGGGGTTTATCCAGAACCAGTGTGATTTCAGTTCCCTTTGAGGATTCATCCCTTCTCTGGTGGAATAAAAGCCGTGCTGGCAGAGCAGGAGTTGAAACCCATAGAAATATCCCGTTTCTGCTGGCAGGGGCTCCTTCCAGCCCTGCAGCTGCTGGAGCAGCCAGGCTGCATCTGCCCCATCCCAGAGCATTCCAGGGAGGGAATCCAGCCCCAAACCCTGCATCTGCCGGGCCTTTCCCCGGGCAGGGGCTGCACACACCGAGCCGTGGAAGGGGATTAAAAAATCCTTGGATCTCTCAGGTCGGGGTCAGCTGCTGCTCCTGCTGCCAGGAGAGTGCAGCTCCAGCTGCTTCTCCAATGCAAACATTCGGCTCTTCACCCTCAGGGCTGTCAGGGGCTTGTGCTTCCTGCAGCGGCCGGTGCTGGAGCCAGGGACGCTGCAGTGGCCATCCTTCCCTCAGAAATGTATGTCCATCCTTCCCTCAGAAACGTCCATCCTTCCCTCAGAAATGTCCATCCGTCCCTCAGAAGTGTCCATCCTTCCCTCAGAAATGTCTATCCTTCCCTCCTTTCCCATCCCTGGCCATCCTTCCCTCAGAAATGTCCATCCTTCCCTCAGCAGTGTCCATCCTTCCCTCCTTTCCCATCCCTGGCCGTCCTTCCCCCGCAGTGGCTCTGCCACCTCTCTCATTCCCACACTCTCCTGATCATCACTTGTCCTTTTCATTCCCAATAAACCCCTGGGCCCAGGGAATCTGTGATGTCCTTGGGGAGCAGGGAAGGAGCTCTGGTTCCCCCCAGCCCTTCCCGGAGTGTCCCGGTCACTCTGTGCCCTCCCTGGCTCTGTCCCCTGTTCCCTCTGCTCCAGACAGAGCCAGGAGGGACAGAGCCTTTGGGAGCCTTTGGGAGCCTTTGGAAGGAGCTCAGGGCTGGGCAGTTTTCAGGCACTTCTCACTCCAAATACCCCTGAGGGTTCCTCCTCGCTCCCAGAACTGTCCTCCCTCCCCAGCTCCGTCCTTGAAGAGCCAAGTGCTGCATCCTGGTGCTGCTCCATCCCTTGGGCCTTGCTGGGGTGTCACTGGCAGGGGCTGTGACCACTCTGGACACTGCTCTGGGGAAATGCAGGAATGTCTTGGATCCCAAATCAGCCCCCAGGGCTCTGCAGTAGCGAGGGCTGGTCACACACTGCGCTGAAAAATGAGTGTCCAGCCCTGTGTCTCCATTAATGCCCATGGATGGGATTCAAGGCAGCATTTTGGGCCAGCACAACCTGGATGCTGGTGATATTTGGAGTGAAAAATGCTTGGCGTTCAGTCCTGTGGATACTGGTTCAGGAACACAAGGAAATTTTGGCACATCCTCGCCTCAGCTCATCTCCAGCTGGCCCCACCAACTCCCGGAGCTGCTGGAGTCATTTCCAAATCAGCACATCCTTTAATTTCTCCACCATTTGTTATGCGTGCTGCATTTTGCCATGAATAAATCAGGACCCCGGATTTTTCTGTTCTGGAGCAGGGCAGAATCATGGATTCCTTGATGGAGAAAAGACTTAACAAAATTCACATTTTTGTTCTCATTGCCTCCCCTGGCCGGGCATGCCGGAGTTGTGCTCCCAGTCAATAGTCCCTCGTAGCTTGTTTGTTTAATTGATTGCATTGCTGTGTCAACCTGCCCACGCAGGAGCCTCAAATATTTGCAAACTGGAGCTCACACAGAGCCGGGCACGCCGGGCTCCTCGTCACAGCACAGCTGCAGCTGCTGCAGTTTGCTCAGCGGGGACCCCGGCAATCCAAACACACCAAATTAATTAGGGTTATGTCCATAAACTCGATTTGGTTCTCTCAGGTTTGTGCAGGAATGTTCCCTGCTTGTGCTCAAACATGTTGATTAAACAGTGCCGGGGTTTTTGAGTTCTCGTTTGGGATATTAAAGACCAGATTATTGCAGAGCCTCGCCGGGCAAATATTTGCTCTTTGTCAGGAGTTGCTGCTTCCTCCCTCTGGTTTTCCCTCTGCTGAGTCTCCTCCCATGGGCAGCCACCCCTTCACGAGGTTAAAATTACTCCTGGAAAAACAGAAAGGGGCTGTTTTGTCTACCAAATGTGGTTTTCTGCCTCTCAGGGCAAAACTGTTCCTCCCCGACACCATAGAAGTGCCCATTTTTTAATTGCCAGGACTTCAATTGCCCACTGTTCATGGAAGGGGAGGGATAATTCATAAACATCCAGGGCCAGGTCTGCTGAAAGGAACCTGCTCCACTGCCCGTTTGTTTTCCTTTGTACTTCCACAGGGCTGCCCCTGTAGATGTTCATCCAGTGGGATCACTCCAATTAAACAGTTCATCAGCTGAGAAGATCAGCCCTGGAACAATCCTGCTGTCTTTAGTGGGACTAACGTCAGGCTTAGAGTTAATTCAGGAACATTGTCGCTGCTTTTTGGTGTCTTTTAAGCGTTTTCTCAGCACTGGCCTGTTAATTCCCCTCACCTGAACACCAAATGATTGTTAAATATTTAGGAATGAATCTAACATAAACCTGTATTAGGCATTAAATGTCCTTGATCTACATGAGCTATTTCTCCCTTTGCCAAGGGACATCACCTGCTGGACAGATTTACCCAGCAGACATGGAGAGGGTTAAAACCCCCAAACATTTGCTTTTGAAGTTGCCCAAAGTTTGGTGGAAGCAAGAAGACAGCAGCAGGACTGGTCTGTCTGTCTGCATTTCCTGCAAAGCTTCAAATATCTCACACGATCCCCACTTCCTTTATTCTTTCCCTTCTTATTCTCTTCTCTCTTTTTTTTTTTCTTTTTGGCTTTTTTTTCCTTGTTTGTTTGTTTGGGTTTTTGGTTGGGTTTTTTTTGGTGGTAGCTAAAAGCCATCCCAAAGTCTGAACCAATTTCTCAGTTTCAAAAGAAAAGATAATGAACCTGTCATTTGTGGCCTGAGCAGGGAGGTTCCTGCTGCTGCTCTGATATTAAAGCTGATTAAAAGCAGACCTGGTTTTGAGGAGTTTGTGTCTTTTTGAGACCGTTTTATTCTTGGGGGAGGAATTGCTGTGACCCCGAGTGCTTTGAACTGGCAGGACTATTGAGGGTGGACCAAAAGGAGAGCATTGCTTGGGTAAAACTCACCTGAGGAGGTTCTGCTGGGGCACTTTTAAATTTTATTTTATCTCGTTTGGAAGGCCCAGGAGAATGTCAGGATGAAAAGCCAGGCAGGGCTCTGTGCTGGGTTGTTGTTGAGCAGCTCAGACTTTCTGAACCAGTTCTGCAAGGATTTGCAGGGAGCAGCCCAGGCCTTTTGTGATTCTCCAGGGAGAAGCTTTGGGGTTGTGCAGTTCCAATTACTCCGGGTAACCCTGAGCTCTTTGCTCTTCCTGACAAAAAGTGAATCCCTGGAGCAGTAGAACTCTGCAGAATGGGATGGAGGGAGCCAGCAGAGGATCCTTGGGGACAAACTTCGCTAAAATCTCATCCCCAGCATTCCAGGCTGGCTCTGGGGTGGATGAAAGGGGTTGGGGTGCAGGGCTGCTCCTGAAGCTCCCACTTCGTTTGGTTCCTGGAGTGGTTTCCATGCCAAACACGGGCTCCAGGGCTGGGAAAAGCCCTCTGGATTTCTGCCTCCCTTTCCCTGAGGGTGTCAGGGCGGGCACAGCCCCACTCAGCAGAGCCATTGCCACGGGAGATTTATGGAGCAGCGGGAACCGAGCAGGAAACGCAGCGAGGGTCTCAGCCCATCATTTCCCAGATCTGTTCATGTTGATGTGGCAAGTTAAAAACATCCACTGAGGGGTGTTAAAGCTAACAGGCTGCCTCTGTAAACCCAGCCATTCATCACGAGGAGGATCATAAAATCGATGTCTCGTTTAGGACACCCAGGCACCCCAGGATTCCAGATCCGTGCCCAGATTCCCAAATTCCCTGTCCCCATCCCTGCAGCAGCAGGGCTGGAGCTGCCCCGTTCTCCTCCAACACATTTCACCCGGAGCATTTGCACAACCCCTTTCCCCTGCAGGACAGGCACAGGCCTGATTAATTAATCAGTGTTCAGCTGCCCAGGATGGCACAGTTAAATTTAATTAGCCAATTCTGGTATTTCCAAATCTCTTCACCTTCCCCAGGGAAATTTTTTTTCCCCCTTTTGCAGTGGATTTCTGTGGTAGGTGGGGAGGGCAGCTGGCTGTGGGAACACAAGAAAGCAGTGGCAGAAATTCAGGACATGGAAGGTTTTCAGGAGAAAACATCTCCTAAATTACAATAATTTTATAATCACAGGTATCACTTGTATCGCTTGCCTGTCTGGGTGACCCTTATTACAGCAATGCCTTAATTACAGTAATTGGTTTATTGCCTCATCATTCTTTGAATTAGAGAATCATTTCATCCTTATTTAAAGGACGAGCAGGTATTGATTCCGGGCCTTTGAAAAATTCCAGAACAGCGATTGTGTGGGTGCCAAAATTTTTTTTGAGAATCAAGTGCTTTGAGGACAATGTGCAACGTGTGGCTGTGATAGAGAACACGAGCTTCAAATCCATCCATTTCAAAGAGGAATTCATTATCGTGGCTAATTTGCTCCACAAAAACACAGCTCGGCTGGGCATTGCCATCAAAAGGCATTTTCACTGCTCAGTGTTGTGTTAAATGCACTTTTCAAGGACTTGGGTTTGTAAAGCCCAGGAAGAAGATGCTGCTTGGGCTCCAGCAGGCGTTTTGTGCTCTTCCTCAGATTAAATGAGGCCTGCACGGAGTCCTGGTCACCTTTGTTAGGATTAGACTGGAGCCACGTGCAAGGGAAAAGCTTTAATTCCTAGAAAGGCCTGGATTCGGTGAAATCCCCGATCCAAGGGGGTTTGGGGCAGCTGGGGCCAGCCCTGCTCCTCCCTGTCCCTGCCAGGGCCCTGGAACTGCTCCTCCTGAAGGGAAGAAAATCGCAGCCAGTCCAGATCAGTGTAAAATCAAACACAAAACAGGTGTTTGCTAATTAAAACTGAGATTTTAATGAATGACCTGTTGTGTTTTGGTGAATAAATACCACTCTCAGCATCTGCTCTGTAATTAGGTTCCAACTTTCTTTTTTTTTTTTCCCTCCTCAAGTCCCAGTAAATAACTACAGCATGCCAGGTTTAACTAAAACCTGCTAATCTTTGCTCTTTAATGGGGAAAAAAGCAGATGTTTCCTGCCCAGGTAACTCCAAGCAACAGCAATCAACAGAGGAGGGGGAAAAAAACCCCAAATCCTTCCTCTTTTACCATGTTTTTCTCTCAGGTTTGTACAATAAGGACACATTGGAAGGGAGAGATGCCCTAAAATCCTCCCAGTGCTGCAGGCTGATGCCACATTTGTAGGATGGCTCTCGTTGCACCCCTTGGGGGTTTATTTTTAACTAATTAGTTGTTGGCTTGGACAGATTTCCTGGGTGTTTTTTTTACTTCTGGACCTGCTTGACATTAAATCTAAATACAGATCCGTGGGAATGTGTGGGAGAGGAGGTGGGGAGGGAAGAGGGTTCTGGAATCTAGTGGTGCTTCCCCCTTCACAGAAACATCAAACCCTGGCCCAATTGTTTCCTCATGAATACCTGCACACGGGGAAATAAAAGGGAATAAAGCTGGCAGTGATTAAAGCCTTCAGGGTGGAATAAAGCTGAGATTTCCCCCTTCCCTTCCCTCCCGCAGGAGTCTCTGTGGCAGAAAAGGAAGAGAAGGGGTGTCAGGATTGAACATCCTGCTCCTCGCTGGATTCAGGGATGGAGCACTCCCAGCACGGATCAATCAGCGATTGCTGGCCAGGTTCCAGGGCCTGGGCACAATCCAGCCCCAAATCCCTGCTGTTAACCACGTTTTTGGGGCAGATTTATGGAAAATGGGGAGCTAACATGAGCCATTTGATCCCACAAACCACAGGGCACAGCAGGGCCTGTGGGGTCACCAGCGCTTCCCCCAGAGGCATTTCTGGTACCAGAGATCTCTTTAGAGGGGCCAGAGTCACATTATTTCATGCAAAAGACGTAAAAAAGGAAAAGAAAAAGGATGGATTTGTTCCTGAAGCCCAGGATTTCATTTTCCAGGTTTCTCAAGGTCCATTCTTTGTGTATTCTGCAGTGCCAGCACAGACAAATTCTCATTTATTCTCTATCAGTGAGTGTGCTTTCTTTAACTCCACTGCCTGTAAATTCCTTGAGGAGAAGGAGATGGTCCCTCAGACCAGGAACAGCACCTGGCACAGCCCAGGGCCCCACTCTGGGGGCAGAGCTCTCCTCAGCGCTGTTTAGAAAAGCGCCAGGGATGGAGGAACCGCGGCGGGTGCTGCTGGAGGGGGGATGTTGTGATGTGATTCTGGCTCTCCGATCCACGATCCAGCACCATGGTTGTGTTTGATAGCAGTTCTGTGGCGACAGCCTGCTTCCCACAGGATTCCACGGAGCTGTCTGCCGCAGGAATCTCTTCTTCGAGGGATTTGTTTCTCCAAAAGCCATGGAGCAAGGGGACTGAAGGTCTTTCCTCTGCATTCTGGTGTTTCGCCTGTTTGGGGTGAATCCTCGGGGGAGGATGAAACACCTCAGGTGCAAAAACCTCCCTCAGCTGATCTCCGGAGCTCCGTCTGCCACGTTTGCCACATGAAAAGGGTGTTGTGGAATGGCCTCAGCCCACCCCAAATGTGATTAATGCTGAGCCACACGGCGGAGCCCAGTTCCAGCCCAGCCCAGGCCGAGAGAGAGGCCGCAGGGCTGTAAACACGATTTCTGTGCCTCATCTCTCCAGCTGCTGAGGAGAACACTTGACATTTAGCAGCATGCGCTGTGTTCTCCCCAGAAAAGGGAATTATTGCTCCTCCCACGAGGCCCCTGCCCCTCGGGGCTCTGTCCAGGCCCACCCCTCCCTGGGCAATGCTCTGAACAAACCCTTTGAGAGGACTCTAAACACAGATTAACGACCCCCTTGTGCGACTGGGATCCCTTTCCCTGCGGTTTCTCACCAAGGGCAATGCCTCAGCAGCCTGGAAGCCATTTGTGCAGTGCCACCATGATAATTTAGGGAAAAAAACAGGAATTAGGGACCCTGTCCGGGTTACCTGGGACAGGTCCTGGCTGGTTGCAGGTCTGACAGAGAAAAAGGGTGTGAGGGGTGGATGCTGGTGGCTGACCCTGCCTGGAACCAAATCTTGTCCTTCTCTGCACCTTGGCAGCCTCTCCTCTCTCTCTGCTGATTCTCCTTCCCTGTGAGCTCTGCCTCAGACCCTGAGAGCTGAGCGAGGCCAGGCACACAAACCACAAGCTCTTGTTGCTTCATCCCATAATCTCCTTGCTGGTAGTTCCTGGTTTCATGTTTAGAAAATATAAAGCTTGAGGGGGAAAAAAAAAGAGCCTGGAAATGAGGTTCTGGGGGCTTATTTAGCAATTGACCCTTTTTTCAGCACGCTCAGCCTTACATTCAATTACATTGCTAGGCAACAGCTCCTGTCAGCCCTAAGTGGATCCCAGGATTAATCCATGATCAGTCAAGATACACATTTATTCACCTTCCCTCACAACAGTAATAGGATTTTTCTGGGCCCAGCTTAATTCCATAGATGAGGCTGACACTGAATTAAAGCTGCTTATCCTGGCTCATAATGAGGAGGTGAGATCCCAGGGGAGAGGGAAGGTGAGGGAGATGCTCCCCCAGCAGCGAGTGACAGACCCAGGGATTAGAAATCCCAGCGGAGGGAAAAACACCATTAAATAAGACTTGAAAAACCCAGTTCAAATTCCACTTTTGCTGGGCATTACACACATCCCTGCTGTGCTCCTCACACAAATCCTGCCCCTGCTTGGAGCTGAGTTGCAGGCAGCTTTCCCTGGGCTGTAATTCCCGCCCTCCTCTCACTCCCCTCTTCAGAACTTCCAAGTGGACACAACTTTGCAAACCAGAACCTGTGGGATCCCTCCCCTGTCCCTGCTCCTTCTGATGTGAGCTGAGCTTCCCTCAAGGGTCACTGAAGGACATCTCCAAAGAGATGCTCCAAAGCCCTTTGAACGCTGCCATTGTTTTGTAGCACTTCCCCGGCACAAACAGATTAAATTTTTAAGTGGGGAAAGGTCTATTAATCTATTATTAATTAATATTCCATATGCTGCCTTGGAGGCAGAGGGGATGTTTTGAAGCCATCTGGTTCCTCGTTGCTCTGGAGGAAAGCTATTGTCTGTTGTCCGCTCTTGAATATGGTCTGGGAGATGGAGATGTGATGTGTGCCTGGCCAGTTGCCTGAGTGTCCCCTTGCTCCCACAAACCAGGCACGGGGAGGGCTGGAGTGCAGCCCCATTCCCGTGAGAGGATGTGGCAGCTGCACAACGCCCCCTTTGTCCAAAAATCCAATTTTTTAATGGGGTTTCTGCCCCTCTTTTCCTGGCACATGTCCTGTGTCCCCATTTTGGGAAAAGGGCACTGCAGGGAGGAGTTTCTCCCTGAGCGTTGCTGGACCTGGGGCTTGCCAGCCCAAAGGGCCTGCTGGAGGTGTGACACGCTGAGCAGGGTGTGTCAGTCATCCACAGCACCAGGATTTGCTGCTGGAACAGGGAATAACTCAGGATGTCGGAGATTTGACATCAGAGCTGAGCATCCCCTCGGCCCCCGAGGCATCGCCGTGCCCCCTGCCCCCCCGTGTCCCCAGTGTCACAAGCTCCAGCAGCTCAGCTCTGCCTGGTGCTGGGAGGAAACTGCTGCCTGTGAGGGGGGAATCACTGGGGTCGCAGCTGCTCTGTGCAGACAAACAGCAAACCCAGCAGTGCTGCAGAGCTCTGAACGGCGCCGGGGTGTTGCTGAGGGGGGATTTTGTCTCAGCGCTGACCCCAGCCACGCTGCCCTCACGTTGTTAAACCCCATAAACTGCTCAGATCTCCCCAGAAACAAGAAACCCTCAGTGCAGCATCCTCAGGGACACTCTGGTGGCAGGCTTGGTGTCACTGATCACAGAGTGGGGCTGTTCTCTCTGTCTGATGTTTCTCTGGCCATGGAACCCGAAATGCGGAGTTATTTAAGTGGTGCTCACCTCCTCCACTTGGCTTTGCCTCCAGAAGCATCACCCAGCTCACAACTGGAGGCTCGGAGGCAAATCCTTCACCCCAAAGTGCCCGTGGGGTGGCGGAGGCGGGAAGAACCATCAGCATTGTGGGATTATGGTGGAAAGCAGGAACCGTGTCCAGGAATTCCTGCAGGCCCCGGCTCCCCGGCTCTGCTGCCCTGTTTCCATGCTCCCTGCACAGCTCCAGCTCTGCTCTGGATTCCCAGCACAGCGATTTCACCCCAGGCACTTTCTCCCCCAAAATCACCAGGCCAGGCTGCAGCAGAATCCCAAACCCAGCACCAGGCAAAGCCACATTGCTCCGAGTGGGATTTACATAAACAGAGCACTAAAAACCCCTAATATTTAAAGTGTTATAACAAAGCAGAGAAAACCTCCTCTTTCAAGCTCTATGACAACCTTATGAATATGTAAATTAGAATGCAAAGACAGTTTTCCACTGGCTCCCAGTAAATATCGAGGCAGAGCTGTGGAGCATTAAGTGGCAGATTTAGGTCCGTGTTCATTCCTTTTTTATTTATTTTTTTTAAATACCACACTTAGACACCAATTTGATTGTAATGCACCAAATCTATTGAGTATTGCAGCCAGCTGATGGCATTGTTAAATCATACTTATTTTGGCATTTCTTATTGAAAGCAATAGAGGAGCAACCAGTGGTGATAAATTTGTTTGTGGAGAGCAGCATTGCTTGTCAGAGTGGTACACTGTTGTAACTAGGGCAAAATTACACTATAAATTTGCAGCTTTATTGTCCTTTTTCTTCTTTTTTTTCCATGTTCCTAGTGACCTGCTTTTCATATTCTACGTGCAGGGGTGCTCTGGAAAAAGAATTGTAAAATCTGGGGTTGCTGTAGAGCAGTGTGGGATCTCCCAGGTGCCTTTACTGAATTCATCTTATTCTGCCCCAAAAAATGGGATCTCCCAGGGGAAAAGGTTTATTAAATTCACCTTCTTCTCCCCCAGAAACAGGGCTGGAGTTTGGCGGTCTGGCTGTGCCAGGAACCTGCAGAGCTCAGGTGGCTTCTCCGGTGCCGAGCCGGTGGCTCACAAATCCTCTGCACCTGCTGTGTTTAAAGGCTGCAGTTGGTTTGATCTGCCACGTTAATCAGATGATGCAATCACAGACCTTGCTCTGAGCCCTTGTCTGCAGATTCTGTCTGGTGCCCCCTGCCAGCTCTGATGGCACCTCCCTGGCTGCAGGGTTTGGGCAGCTCTGGCTCGGTTATGGCCATTGCCCCAAAATCCCCGCGGTGCCACGGTGAGGGATGAGGCTCCTTTGCAGCTCAGGAAGGAGCGCGGGTTCTCAGAAGGGTTTCAGGTGTTTATGAGGCAGGTGGAGAAATGGAATTCTCAAACTCAGCGTGGTCACACAGACCTGAGCCTTCTCAGGTAACTGGAAATATCAGTGGGACCTGAAGTGACATTTTCTTCTTGGAATTTCTCCCTGGAGAGGGTGGTCAGGCCTTGGAACTGCCCAGGGAGGTCTGGAGTCCCCAAACGTGGTGTCCAAGGAATTTCCTGGGCGTGGCACTCAGAGCTCTGAGCTGGGACAAGGTGGGAATCGGGCACAGCTCGGACTCAATCTTGGAAGTCATTTCCAGCCTCAGGGACCCTGGGATTTTTAAGCAAAGAATGTTTTTAGATCCTGTCCCATGGCCAGGTGAGAGGCTGATGTAAAAGCCAGGATTAGAAATTAAACCCCACTGCCTGTTCCCAGGGAAGGCCTGGTGTGTGTCCCATGTGCAATTATACCCTGGAGCCCGTGTGGGTGTTCTGTGAGGATCCATTCATCCCCAGGACCCGGGAGGGTGGTTTTGCCCACTCACCTCCCTGTGCCCAGGAATTACCTGGTGCCACGCCTGGTGTCACTCCTGGTGCCATTCCTGGCACCATCCCTGGTGCCACGCCTGGTGCCACGCCTGGTGCCACTCCTGGTGCCGTTCCCATTTCACAAATCCAAAGCTGAGTTCCCACACAGACAAGACACGATTCCAGCAGACTGGATGTGCACTTTGGGATCTGAAGCTTCATGCTCCACTCCGTGCATTTTAACCACGTGTAACCCCCCTGAAGTAACGAGGAGCAGTGGGGCTGGCGCTGGGAATGGCCAGGGTGTGCTGGATCCCTGGGATGTGCTGGATCCCTGGGATGTGCAGGTCATGGATCAGCTGCTGCTCCTCCTGAGTCAGAGCATGAAAGCCAAAATTCAGAAGCGCTTTGAGCAGTAATCTCTGAGGATTTGTTGCACACGAGGCAATAAACGACTGCTCCAATTGACGAAACGCCACAGCACAGCAGTTTGTTTTAATTATGCTACAAAGGGAGGAATATTATTGTTCTTATGGCACAGCATAACAAGGAAAGGAGAAAAGAAAATTGTATCCTGCTCTCCTCCTGAGAAGGTTTAGCAACAGCATCTTGTTTATCACGGAGGGCTCAAGGCAGCAGGATACAGAAATAAAACATGACGAGGAACCAGTTTAGAGATGATATGAAAAATAAAAACCTCCTAAGAAAAAAACACCCTAAGAAAATGAAATTAAATCCCATTGCCTCTCTCATCCTGAGCCATGGCCAGTTCTGCTTTCCTTTGCTGCAAAAGGAAATAGTGGAAAACCTGGAAGTTTTTAGTAGACTTAGGCGGGAGGTGTTTGTGCTCCCAGATGGGGTGGGCAGGACAGGGGGAAATTCCCTGCATGGAACAGGCACAGGGAAGGTCAGAGGTGGTTCCAGGTGTGACCCTGCTCAGTGTGATGTCCTTCAAGGCTGTTCCAGGAGCTCTGAGGATCTGGGGGTGGGACAGCCTGACCTTGGGGTATTTGCCTTTTTCCCTGGAAAATGAAGATCTGAATTAATGTGTGACCCCAGGGGAATCCAACAGTTCCGCTCCCCAGAATCTTTTCCTGCCCTTGGTGCTGAAAGCAAGGAAAAAACCCCATGAATGGATATTTAGGATTCTCTGACATTCCCCTCCTAACACTGAACCAAAGTCAATTGTCTTTGCCAACTTTAAACTGAGTCAACATTTTAAAGAGATAAAACATTTCTATTTCAATCTTTACCTGAATTTACCATCCCGAAGTTTGGGGAGATACAAATATAGGTTTTGTCACTGAGTGAGCAACATTAGAATCAAAGGTAATAAACCCATTGATCTCCAGTAAGACAATATTAATATTACCATATAACTTTTATAATTAATTTGCTGCCAGATGAAAGGGAAACACAAGGTCCTTTTAATGCTGGTGATTAAAGCAAAAAGTAAACCTTTGAAAGGCAGATTTGCATGTACAACATGTTGCACTAATTCCAGCAGAGCAGGGGGAAACTCTCACTGCGCAGCCGGAGTCACATTGCCAAGTTTGGGATAAAAGAGTTGCTGACTTGGGGGAGAAAAGTCTGGGCAGAGTTGGGATATTGGGGGAGGTTTGCTAAATTTGTGTTCTGGCTTTGCTTGCTTTTCTGTTCGCTGCAGGGCAGGGTTTTGGCTAAAGGGGTTTCCACATTTACAGATTTATCCCTAAAATCCTTGGAAAGGGGGAGGGAGAGGCCAGTGGATTCTGTGGGGTTTAACTTGGTTTTCACAGCCTGTCTGTAAATTCCCTTTTAGAAGCACCACGAGAGACTCGAGGAATGAAGCGGCTGCGGGCTTGAGAACTGAAGGGAGATGCAGAGCTGTGCCCCGCGCTCTGCCCCGCAGCACCCACGCTTTGGGGGATGAAAGAGAAAACAGGGAAGATAAAAGCTCAGGGATGTGAACTCTGGTGGCTTTTCCTGCACTTCAGAGTGGGGCCCGTGTGTGAATCTGTTCTGTCTGGGCACTAAATGGATTTCTCCACGGATTTTAGGGGCTGTGGATCCGGCCCAGCCTTTCCCCACCTGCTCCCGCCTGTGTAAGGCTCAGCAGAGGGGAGTGGAGCCCTGATTTGCAGTGAACCCCCTGCTGCCAGAGGGAAGGGGCTCCCTGTGCTGCCCAAACCCTTCCTGCAGCACCAAGCCCTTGCAAACGGCACAGAGCTGGCCTGGAAAAGCTGCCAGAACTCCGGCTTCGGGAGATCAGTCCCAACTGATCCCAATAAAACCCCAGCAGTGCGTTCCCAGCCACGCTCATGGGGAGTGAATGACCAGGGCTGGTTGGGGTGGGATTTGGGGCTGCACAAAACATTTCAGAGCTCCAGGGTGGGAGAGCCAGGACTTCCCTGGCTTCCAGGTACAGTCTGGGGTTCATTAATGAGTGCCTGCAAAGCTTTAGGGTGAAAGAAATCCCAAAGGAGCAAATCCCCTCAGCAGTGCAGGATTTGGAGGGGAGAACTTCAAGGGGGGGGGTTGAAATTTGCCCATCCCTGAATCTCAGCTCCCAGGAGGCGCAGCCAGGCCCAGACCCTGCAGATGTCCCTGGTTCTATTCATGGAAGGAGGAATTTCATGGCTACAAGGCTGCTCATCTCTCTGCCCTTCTAGGAATAATCAAAACCCCGATATGGGACCCAAACCATAACTTGACGTGGCACTGGAACACACCCACAAAGGAATCTTCCTCGCAGCTCTGACTTCTCCTCCTGATTATAAATTAGTCAAGTTATTTACATCTCTCCCTTGCACTTCACTTAATGACAGTCAAATAAAAAGGCCCTGCAGGCTGCTTTTCCTAATGTTTGATTTTCCTTGGATAATTATGCCCTCAAGGCTGGTTCTTTCCACTCAGGCTGCAGCCCTTGGTGAGTGCAGGAAGGGCACGAGAGGAGAAAATCTCCAGTTCTTGATCCCGGGCTTTGATTCCTGAAAAGGCAACTCCCCTGCAGCAGCTTTGTGCAGCTGCTTCCCTTGGTGGCTCTGCTTTTTCATCAGGTGGCACCTGGGCACAGGCAGGAAAACTCTTCCAATTTGGGGATTCTCTAGCCTTTCGAGATTAAAAAAGAAAAACTGGGCACCAATTCCCTTTTCGTTTCTCAGGGGCAAAAATAATTCCTTCTGAATCACCATAGCGCTTCCATCCTTCCATTTTCCCAGTGTTTGTGTTTAGCAGGGAATCAGAAGCCAACACCAAGGAGTTTCATGAAATTAAGTGGGAAATTACTGCAGGGTGGCCAATAATTTAAAACTCTCGTTGCATTTTTTCTTTCCTTTGGACGAGCGATTTAAGGGCAATAATGGAATGCCAGGAAATGCATCTCAGGTGAGATCCCGACACCTGAGGGTGTTTTGTAAATGAGTCCAGGCAGAGATGGAAACCATTGATGTTCCCATAAAAAAAAAAAAAAAAAAAACGAGAAAATCTCCACAGAGGCTCTGGAAGGAGAATTTGTTACCGAGTGTAACTACAGGAGCCCATAAGGGTGGGGCTGTGAATCACAGAAGGGATTTGGTTCGTGGTAATTTAAATTTTGCCCAGGTGGCCGAATTCCCCCCCAGCCATCAGCACTTGGAGAATAAGGGGGTTTTGCCCTGTTTTTCTCTCTGCTTTTTCTCCCCCCCCAAATTTGAGGAAATGAGCAGTTGAGAGGTTGGAAAAAAAGCCAAAATCCAATGTCAGCAGCATGGGAGGGGGAGCTGGGGAGCCTCAGGGGTTCCTGATTCCATTTCAAGTGTGCTCACCGCAGGCACTTACAGGACAAATCCCCGTTTCCTGGCACGTTTGGTCCAGGCAGTGCTGTGTATTAATTGTTTAATTTATAAAATCCTCCGTTAATAAGGCTCCTGTGCACCTGGGAGGGCAGCACTGGGGCCACAGACCCCAAGAGCACTGAAATGGGGACCAACATTCCCTGAATCCCAAGTATTCCACAGGCAGGGATGGATTGTGGCAGGTGCCCACACGCTTCAGTCACTGACAGGGTTGAATGTGGCACCAGGGCCCCACAAACATCTAAAATCAGATATTTTCCTAATAGAAATCTCTTTGTTTTTCTCGCCATCATTTCCCCAGAACAGGACACGCAGTGGTGACAAAAACTGACACGGCAAAAGCTCCTTAAGTGAGGGATTAAGAGTTAAATCTGCTTTGTTCTGATTTCCTCCTCTCCTGTTTCAACACAAGGAGCAAATGAAGCTGATTTTCATCCTGCCCAAAGCCACGGCAGCCTGACTTTTTTTGCATTAAACAGCAGAAATGTGATTTTGCCTCACAGAGCCCTTCAGTGGAGCACAGCTCCCGAGGAGGAATTTCAGTGGTGAGCCAGGTAAACATTGCTGCAGCTTCCTCTCTGCACCTTCTCGATTGACTCAGGCCACAGAAAAGTTCATTTATGGGGATCAATATCACTTTGCCTCCTGCCTGCACGAAAAAACACCTCCTGCAGTCAATAGCAATTAAAGAGACAGCCAGGGACAGGAATATCGATGGAGAAGGAGGCAGAGATTTCCACCTGCTCGCTGAGTGTCCATGGGGACAGCTGCTAATTGTGAAATGTTGCATTTGGGGACGTTCACTGGAGAGGGAATCCCAATTCCAGAGGTGCTGGGGATGGGAGCAGGGGTGGGGCTGCAGTTTGGGAAAATTCAGGGACACCTCTGGGACCACACCAAACTCTGGGGAAGGGGATTCCTCCAGACACTGCAGGAACAATCTCATTTTTGTAACAATGAGGGGAGGGAGTGACGTGGATAATTCATGCGGGGATGGGTAAATCTGTGGTTAAGTCTGTGGTTAAATGGGCCCTGCATGCTTTAAACAGGAAGGAGAGGTCCCAGCTGAGCACGAACTGCTCTGGTTTACAAAGGTCCTGTCAGGAATCCAGATCAGCTCATCCTGAAAGGCTCAGGGCTCTGGGCACAATCCTGAACTTCCCAAGCACTTTTTAAAAACTCACCCTGGAGTTCTGGAAGCTTCCTCAGGAAACGCTGCTGCTGCAGGTGACAAACTCAGCCACCAAGGCCCTTCTCTTTCCCAGCACTTCCCTGGGGCTCTCCCGGCGTTCGTCTGTGTGGCAGCGGCACCCGGGATTTACCGCAGAGCACCAGCTCCTGTGCCACCAGGCAAGCAGGAAAATCTCACAGTCCCACACGTCAGCCCTGCCTCGCACCCTGCTCATGGCTTGGAGGTGCTGTGCAACATCACAGAGGCTGGCCAGGCCTTGAGAATGAGGAAAAAACTCTCCTTATGGTCACTTTTGGTGGCATTTCAGTCCCTTCCTATTCCCCTGGAGCTGCTGTCACCTGTCAGGGTCAGAACTGGGGATGGCTCCAGTTTGCCCAGTTAAAAACTGGTCAGGTTCTGCTGTTTCATGGTGCATAAACCCTCCCCCACTGCCAGTTAAACAACAAAATCCCCATGAAAGATGGATTTAAGTGCTCTAACTGGCAGAACCGAGGGTTATATATTTATTATCCTCTCCCTGGCTGTCTCTATTAGAATGACAAGTCTTTAATTTTGTGATCCAGCGCCTCTGATGACAGCATCATCGGAGCCCTCCCCTCACCAGCCTTCCTGGAGCAGAACTGCGGCGAGAAAACAACAAATGCAGCGCTCACTCAGGCGTTCCTGCCTCGCTTTTCAAGCTGCCATTTGAGATGTACAAACACTGCCGGGCGGGGGGAGGCTTTTCTCCTGCCGTGCTTTTATTCCTTCGCGGGAACTTCCCCCGCACCTCCCTCTGACAGCTGAACACGGCTCTGGCTCTGATCAGCGCTGCTCCAGAGCTCCCCAGCGAACCCCACCGGGAGCCACCGCAGGGCACAGCAGCGGATATTCCCTGAGTGCTGCTGCTCCTGCTCAACCCGGCACACCCAGCAGCGGGGCACGCCAGGGACTGGGGGCACGGGGGACCCACACTGGGGGTACTGGGAATCTGGACTGGGGGAACTGGGAATCCGGGCTGGGGGGACTGGGGACCCACACTGGGGGTACTGGGAATCCGGACTGGGGGGACTGGGGACCCACACTGGGGGGTACTGGGAATCCGGACTGGGGGGACTGGGGACCCACACTGAAGGGTAATGGGAATCTGGACTGCGGGGTACTGGGGACCCACACTGGGGGTACTGGGAATCCGGACTGGGGGGGACTGGGGACCCACACTGGGGGGTACTGGGAATCCGGACTGGGGGGACTGGGGACCCACACTGGGGGTACTGGGAATCCGGGCTGGGGGGACTGGGGACCCACACTGGGAGTACTGGGAATCCAGACTGGGGGGACTGGGGATCCACACTGGGGGGTACTGGGAATCTGGACTGGGGGGTACTGGGAATCCGGACTGGGGGGACTTGGGACCCACACTGGGGGGTACTGGGAATCTGGATTGGGGGGCTGGGAATCCGGACTGGGGGGACTGGGAATCTGGACTGGGGGGTACTGGGGGACCCACCACTGAGGGGTAATGGGAATCCGGGCTGGGGGGACTGGGAATCTGGACTGGGGGGTACTGGGGAACCAGACTGGGGGGTAATGGGAATCCAGATTGGGGTACTGGGAATCCAGACTGGAGGTACTGGGGGCCCAGACTGGGGGGTACTGGGAATCCAGACTGGAGGTACTGGGGACCCAGACTGGGGGTACGGGGAATCCAGAACCTGCAAGTGGAAGGGCAGGAGGGGAGGGACAGGGACTGGGGTGGGGTGGGAGCAGCACCTGGGGAGTTCCTGGGACCTTTTGGGGTGCAGAGCCTCCCACGTGAGTGTGCATCTCACTGCACTTCAGGCTCTGCACCCAAATAGCAGCATTATATCTTTCTTATATCATTATTACATCATTCGATCCTCATTGTATCGTCATTATATAATTATACCATAATTATATAACATTATATCATCATTACATCACAATTACATCATCATATCATTACATCATCATTATATCATTATTATATCATTTCTCTATCCTTATTGTCCATCTTTAAAAAGTCAGCCAGAAGGTGCCTTTACTTTCCTCCTGCAGCATCACAATTCCCATATAATCCCCATTTTCTGGCCCTAAAAGTGGATTTTGTGCCCATCTCCTCTCAGAGCGGGGCACGGAGGAGTTCAGGGCTCGGATTTTCGATGGTCTGTGTCACTCCGAGCTGCCATCGTGCAGTGCTTCTTTTTAAAACTTCAACATTTCATGTTCTTCACTAAAATCCCCCTCGTGTTTGTCTGCTGTGAGCTGAGACAGGTAATTAATAATAAAAATAACAAATTAATGAAGCCTTCCCTCATTAACAGAGGGATGAAATCCTAATTCCACTGCTTGGGCCCTGGTGCAGCCTCTCCTCCTTTTGGCTGGGATCTGATGCCGTGAAATTTCCCTTTTTATTCCATGGCAGGGACAGGGAAGGCCCTCTCTGCCCACAGGGGCAAGGTTTTTGTAGGGCAGCCAGTGGATTTTGGGGTGTCAATTCCAGATTCATGAATGAGTTTCTGCATTCTGCATCTCACACCTGTGAATGTGCATCGAGTCTTTTACCCTCGCTGTGGTGGGGCAGGGATTTGTGTCTGTGTCTGAAGCACGGGGTGAAAGAACAGCAAAATAACAATGAAATACCCTTGGAGGAATAACAACAACAAAACCAACAAAAACGGTAAAAATAACAATTACAAAAAGTAACAGTAACGGAAATAATAATGGTGAAAAGAATGAAAATAATGAAAATGATGATGATAATAACAATAGTAATAATAACAGCAATAATAGTAGTAATAATAGTGATAATAATAATAATAATAATAATAATAATAATAATAATAATAATAATAATAATAATAGAGGTTCAGGAACATCTCCCAGGGCTGTTGCTGGAGGTCTGAGACACCTGGACCTGCCCAGGTGAGTTGTGCCCCACAGCACCTTCCCCTCACCCCCCTCACACAAACCAAAGCCCAGCTTTGTTCTCCTGTTGCACAAAAGCTGCTTGAAAGCCCAGCGCGGGTGTTTTAGGGTGTTTTACGCTGTCAGCCAGAGCCTCTGCCAATGTTTTATTCATGTGTCACTCTCCTGTTCATTTGCTAAGGGTTTACAAATGCTTCATCAATTATTCACAGGCCTGATACCTGCCTTAGGGCTTGTTGTTGTGTCTCTTTTCTCTTTTTTTTTTTTTAAAGAGGTGTTGGGGGGTGGAGGAGAACTCTACAAATGTAAGAAAACAAATTAAAATAGGGATTCAATAATTTACAGCCACTTACTGCATTATTCCCAGCAAGTTAATTTTTAAAGGAAAGCAGCTGTAGCAGGGATAATTGAATTAAGGGTTTGCAGTTGTTCCCGAAGCTCCTGTGATCTCAGCAAAGAGGAAACACACGAAAGTGATTGAGGAGAAATCCAGGAGTGGGTTGAATCCTGTGTCACGAGCTGGGGTGAAATTCAGCCAAGGGCTCGGCCCAAGGGATGAGGATAAAGGTGCAAGGGGTGTCCTGGCCTCTGGACTGGGGTAAATTCCAGCCTGGAGAAGGGTCCAAGGGCCGCATCCTCCCTCCTCTCTGAGGTTTCTTGCTCTGCTTTCCCTCAGTGCAGCTGCAGGAAGAGGCACCACAGCGAAATTCAGGCTCAAGTAAATCCTGACAGATTTACCAGAGCCTCCTCCCACGAATTCCCAGAGAAACACATGAGAATGAGGCCTTTTCTCTGCTTTTTACTTTCCTAGAAGGCGGCGAAATAACAAACATTTGCCTTTTAATTTCCATTAGCGGCGTGGTGAGATGTTTATAAACTCTTGGAGAGCTGCTCCTTCCAAAAGGAGCAGGGCAGAGCTTCCTCCTTCTCCAAAAGAACAAACTCGGAAGGAAATTTTTGCAAAATTGACTGAAATTTGGGGTAAATGCCTTCAAAGTTGGTTGGGCAGCTTTTTTCCTTTTGGAAACTGCCTGGGAAATCTGCAGCTCCTGCCGGCTGCACAGATCAATCGCTGGGATTGCTTCCTACAAAGCCCTTTGAAGCTCTGAGTGACCCCAGGAAAAGCAGGATCGATTCCCTGATCTTGGAAAACAAAAGTGAGGGCAGAGCCGGGCGGGGGCAGTGAGGCAAGGGTGGAAAACACAGCTTTGGCTTGGTAAATAAATTTAATTTATTCACATTTATTATTATTAAATAAATAGTTTATTATCAATCCTCCTGTTTATAAAAGCTACCAGTGGCATTTCAAAGGGATGAACAGTGTTGGACATGGGGATGGTGGGACAGGCACCAGGTGTGACCTTCCTGCTGTGTCCCACCTCACCTGAGGGTCCCTCTCCCCTTCACCCAAACGCCTCTTCCAGGGCCACCTCCACCTCCCGGGTCCTGCCAGAGCTGTGCTGGGAGCTCCCGCTCCAATGGGAGAGCCCTGGGGCAGAAATCCCACTTTTATCTGGGTTTTCCCCCTCAGAGTTCAGCGGGTGCTGTGCCCATGGGACGTGGTGCTGGGCACAGCAATCCTGGGATGTTCAGAGCTGCCCAGCCTGCGAAGAACAACCCCAAACCCTGCAGGACGAGGGGCTCTGGGGCTGTGCTGGAAGGTCCTGGCTGATCCCAGTGCTGGGGAGAGCCCTGGGGCAGAAATCCCGATTTTATTTGGATTTTTTCCCTCAGAGGTGGGTGCTGTGCCACGGGATGTTCTCAGTGCTGGTGGTGGGACAGCAATCCTGGGATGTTCAGAGCTGCCCAGCCTGGCAAAGGATAACCCCAAAAAGTGCAAAATGGGTCACGCTGGCAGGTCCTGGCTGATCCCAGTGCTGGAGAGCCCTGCTGGGGTCTGACCCCCCTGGCCCAGAGGGATTTCCCCTTTGCCCCCGGAATATCCCGCTCTGTGTCCATGTGGGACTCTGTGGGGTGACCCAGAGGCTGCAAACCCCCTTCTGGGGGTACCCAGACCCCAAAGCTCTCCTGGAAGCTCTGCTGGCATTAACTGGTTTCCATGCTGGTAATTGGTGAGCTGGGTGGACTGCAGCAGCCAATTAACAGAAGTTCATTAGCACAGTGCCACTGTTAGCACAGCCACACCTTCTGTGTCACCCAGGACGTCCCTCGCCCTCCTCCAGCTGATCCCATTTGTCAGCTCCGGGCTCAAAGCTAAGCCAACATTATTTTTGTTATTCTCAGATGCTTTATTGCTTTTCTTACCGTGCCTGTTCCCACTTTTAAAATCTGAATTTTCATTTAACTCGAATCGTGGTTTATTATGTATTTATATACTTATAAACTAACTTTTATACTTACAGGCAGCCAATTACTGCACCCAGAGGAGCCCAGAGTTAATATTTTTGGGTTTGAAGCTCGCTTTATTTGAGACTATATAAATAAGGTTCTCATGAAGTATTTATACAGCCTAAGCCAGCTCTGGGAAGAAAACAAAAGCAATGAGTAAATAATGAAGAATCAGATTTGTGCTTTTTCATTTTCAAACTGTGTGAATTTTTAACTTTTTTAAGGGAAAGCAAAGCTTTGTTCCCCCTCGTGCTGCTCTGGGGTTTTCGGCTCCACGAGGGCTCTGCCAGCCCTGCACTCCTGAGGTTTTGTGGCCAGATTTTTGCCACAATTATTCTCTTTTTGCCCTCAATTTGTGCCCAACACCTCCACTCTTTTCCTGCAGCAGGGAGAGCTGAGCTTTTCAGAATGAGACTTAAAATAACCAAACTCACGATGTAAACAACTGCCACTCTACACCAGGTAATTATGTCTCCTCGAGATAATCTCATTTGCATATGCATTTATAACTCCACGAGTGTTCTTAGAGACTTTAATTAAAAATTAGGCTTTCATTTCCATGATTTCATCCCTTTCTGCTACTCCCCACTGTTTTTAATTTTATTTCAGGGGCCCTTTCTCTACAGAGGGGTTTTTTGATGACCCCTTCAATGTCTTCTAAAGACATTTCTCCTGGCAGGCACCGAGTGTGATTTGATTTAGCTCCCCCCACCTCCGTTCTGTGTTTCTGGGTGTAGCAATAAGCCATGATTCAGCACATTGCCATCACCTAAAAATCAAATTTCAGCACCTCTGATTGCTGCTCGTTGTGCTGGGATCAATAGCTGGGAGCAGCCTTCACCCCTCGAGTGAGGAGTGACCCCCATGTCCTCCAGGAGCAGCTGGAAATTCAATACAGCTCCTGAGGTGAGGGGCCGTTCATGCCTTGAATAGAAAAGTTGGGTTTTTTAAGCTTTTCTACCTCACTTTACACAAATTGGTTTTATAAAAATGCTCGGAGTCCTTCAGAGTTTGTGCTTTGTCACTGGTGATGGAGATGTGGGGAGAGCTGGGGAGAATCTCCCCCAGTGATGCTTCCCTGGGGGCTGCACCCACATCCCAAATCCCAGCATCGATCCCAAATCTCACCTGGGAAGCTGCTCCCCCCCACCCTGGCCTGGGTCGTGCAACATGGGAATGTCCAGAGGGAATTGTCCCAAACGAGTGTGCTTGAGATCACTCAAAAAATCTCAAATTAATCCCAAATCTCACCTGGGAAGCTGCTCCCTCACCCTGGCCTGGCTCGGGAACGTACAGAGCATTTCAGAGGGAATGAATCCCTCAGTCAGACTGGGATCTGCTCCAGTGGGACAAGGGCACACTCCCTTTAAACTCAGTGACACGGATCTGGACTATGCCTTGGGAATCCACTGATGTTGACGGAGGTCTTGGCAGTGCAAATACAGGATCTGCCCCTCAGTAAAGCTGGGCAGGGACTCGTTGTGTCTCTGTTTACAAACTGTTGTCCCTCACATTCCCTTCACTTTTGGAAAAGAAAAGGTTGCAAATTTTGTCATGAAAATGAAAAAAAACCTCCTTCTTTTCCAAGCTGGTATTCCATCCAGGATAAACTGTTGGCTTTGGATAGAAAAATCTGAGCCAAACCTTGCTGTGAGTCACTGGAGCTTCTTTAAAATCTTCCCTTTCCAATCCACTCTGGGGCTGTTTCTGCCCTTTCGGTGATGTTAATGAACAATTCACAGAACCTTGAAACTGTTGATATCGGTGTTGGATGGACACAAAGAAAGGAAATCAGGTTCTGAACGGCCCTTACTGAGAGAGCTCTGTGCCAGCTCTGGGGTTTTATCTGAAGCAGAACAACTCCAGGAAATCTAAAGGGACCTCCACAAGGTCACAGCAGAAATCCCCTTCTCTGCACCGACACTCCCCGGCCTCGCAGGCCCGTCCTTCTTCCTCGCAGGCATTTCCTGTCAAGTGGGAGAAGCTCAGGAGCGTTTTAGGCACCCACCTTTAAATGAGATGAGTTGTGGAACTCGGAGGGAACACGGGACTTTACGGAAACACGGTGGGTTCCATGTGCTGGAAATGTGCCTGTGGCTGGAACAGCCATCAATGGGCTCTTTTATTGATATTATTCTGTCTTGTTTGCTCGCCTGCTGTTTCTCCCTGTCTTCATTGGCAAAATCAATCTCTTCTGTCTTCCTTTTTTTTTTTTTTATTAAACCATTGTTGCCTTTTGCTGTGAGGCCAGAATTGATCCCTGGTGAGCAGGAGAGGTCAGGAGGAAGGAGGGCCATAAATAGAGGGAATCACAGCAGAGGGGGTTGGTGTTTCACAGGCTGGGTTAGAGCAGCAAAGGACAAACCCTCAGGTGTCACAGGGGAGATTTCCCTGACCAGAGGGGCCCACAAGACCTTTCCAGCAGGGTTTGGCCACGGAATCTGCACCAGGGGCTCCTAAACAACAAACAAAATTTCTCTGAGTATTCGGGAATATTCTGGGTAACACCCCCACACTCGGGAACTCTGCTGCCAGGGTGGTGAACTGGCCTCTTCCCGAATTCACAGAGGGTAAATGAGGATTTAACCCCTTGGGCTTGGCTGCACTGAGGTTTGTCCCAGCAATGCCGAGGTGTTCAGTGTCTCCCTGGCATCCAGCACTGGCTGGGGTTGGATTTTCTCTTTTCCTGAAGTGAGAGAAATTACAGAGGCGTAAAGAGCCACAGTTCAACTGCTCCTCAGATATTTCATTCCTGCAGAACTGCTGCAGCTCAGGTCTCCACACCAATTAAAAATAAGTGAATTACAAAGAAAAATCAGCTGCAAGAACACGGAGTAATTGGGCTGGAAGGGTGAAAAATAATAAAGTGGATTCATATTTTGAGACGTTCTCCCAATAAATAAAAAGGAGAGGTGCTTTGCAGCCTCTCCATTTCTGCTTTATCCAGAGTGATGCTCAAGGCAGGGTGATTCATGTGCTCAAAGAGAGGATCTGAGCAGATAATAGTTTGCCAATTCCCTGAGCTGCTTGCAGGACACAGAAGGTTGTCCAATTAATCCCTCTTGTTTGGATTAATCATTCCGGGCTGCTCTGTGGAAGAAGCAGTGACCAAACAAGACCAGAGGGAATGTCTCTTAGGAGGGATTTGACTCAGGAAAGAACTTTGGGCTGAATCAGTGCCATGAATTCATCCAGTTATATCCCAAATTAAATCAAAATCCCTCTCCTGTTCACACCCAAGCCCTATCAGGTATTGATTAAAATAAATCGTGTACAGAAAGCTGATGCACCTGGTGGGACACAGGAATGATCCGGTGTTTCAGGGAGGTTCTGTGCACAGCTTGTCCTGTTTCCTCCTCCCTCTGTCCCCTTCTCAGAACTCCTTTTCCAGCTCCTTTCACACCTCGGACAGAAGGGAGAAGGAAACAGAGGCTGACCCGTCAGTGATGCTCCTGAGAGCTCTTCTCTCATTTATTAACGCACCTCCTGAGTGCACGGGAAGGATTCTGATGGCCCCAAAACAAGCACAGAATGAGACAAAACAGGACCAGACGAGCAGGGGGTTTGGGCCTGCTTTTGTACAAAGCTGTGATTGCCTCATTTGGGGCATTTTGGGGCACATTTGGCAGGAATTGGCTGCTCCCCTTTGGTGTAAAATTACTTTTACATATAGAGGTGTCGGAAAGCAGGGAGGGGCCCCAGGCCCAATCATTGTTTCACCGGCATTAATTGCATCGCGTGCATTAATTACAAACCGCGTGCAGGCTGCAGCAAACAGATTTAAAACACCCTCGGCAATGCCCACCGCACCCCCTTTCTTCGGGGGCATTTTGAGCTTTGCAAAGGAGGAGCCGCGTAATTGGTTAAAAACGTGGTTTTAGCCGGGTTCTGTCCCGCATCCCCGTCTGTGTTTGCACACTCGGATTAATGCCGGGGCCTGCAGCCATCCCGAGCTGCTGAATATTTGATGGGTTTTTGGCAGCTCGGGGGTTATGGATGCTCCCGTTCCCAGCCATTCCCAGCTCATTCCAGCCGGACCCCACGGCCCTCGGCTGGAACAGGCAGGAAAAACCCCGTGTGAACTCGGAGGGGTGAGAGAGAGGTCGCGCTGGGTGTCACTGAAAGCACAATTACACCTCGATACAGACGAGAGCAATTCCTAATTGCAGCTAATTACCAGGAGGGTAAGTGATTGGCAACCACTTAAATGCGCCCTTAATTTATTAAGAGAAATAAGAATGAATGGAAGTTCAGTCCCCGGAGGGAAAGGTTTGTGTGCGGCCGGGATCTGTTATCCCTCATTTCTAGGTTTAAACTCGAGATTCTGAAAGGGGTTTCTAAACAGGGAGATGAAGTTTAGTGAGCCCCGTGTGGAAATGAAGGTGCTGCAAACCTGAGCTCAGGGGCATTGCCTTGGGAAACACCGAAGAGGAGACTCTGGAGAGGAGCTTTAATTGATCCTGAGTGCCTCTGCCACGTCCTCATCCCTCATTTCCGCCCTTCTTTCCCCTGGGCGTGCAGGGCTTTGTCTCCCTTTATTTGCAGCGTTCTGAGGAGAGCGATGGGGAGAGGCAGGAGAGGAACGAGGCCCTGGCCGGGCAGGAGCTGTCTCCGTGCTGGCAGAGCTCCGTGCTAAAACCGAGCCGTGATTCCCACAGTTAATGGAACTCCCGTGCCCTCAGACCCATTTCGCGTCTGTCTGAGGGGCAGATGCGCTGGAGTTACTGCCTGTGCTGGGTTTGGTGGGGAGGTCCCGCTAACGCCCTTTCCTGGGGAGCAGAAAATCTCCAAATGGTACCAATGCAGCCACACCCTCGTGTCCGTGTGTACAGCCCCGATTAAATCTGCTCTGAATCCAAAATAAAGAGCCACTACATCCAGCAGGCAAGAATATTTCACATCCCTCCAATTATAATCAGCTCTGGAAGAGAGGCTTGGAGGTAACGAATTACCTGCCCAATCTTTAACCCCAATTACCAGCTGCTTGTGCTCATCCATAATTGTCTTTCTTGAGGACTCTTTCTTGCTGGGGAGGTGCGTGATGGATTGAAGCAGTGGCTGCCTGTGGACAGCTCCGCATTGATGCATTGTTTGCAGGTCCCAGTTTCCTGAGCCACAGGTATTAACAATCCCTTCAGACACCTCCTCAGCCCCTGGGCTCCTCCTCCTCCGTGGGTGCAGCCCAGGAAGAGAAAAAAAAAAAAAACAACAAAACCTGAGCTGGAACTTTCCAATGCAAATTCATGTTAAAAGACTGGAGAGGGAATGATTGTGACAACCAGGAGTTGTTATTTATTACTCTGGCTCAGCTACACTAAATTGCTTTTGAGTAGTAGCCTGAATTTTGAATTTTGGGTTGGCTGCAGAGTCACCCAAGCTGGGATATTTTGAACTCTTGGGTTACAAACTCTGGATATCTTTGTTTGAAATGATAAGTTCTCACTTGCTTTTGAGCTTGTGGACTCCTTGGTTGTGCTCAACCATGGTTTGCACAGATTTCTGTGGAGTGTTCAGGATGAAAAGCACATTCTTCAATGAAAAAGAATTGGGATGGATATTCTGTACCAGTGGGACAGCACGATGTGACAAACATTTGGGGCTGGGAGTGCAGAAAGGAGACAGGGAAAGGGGGGGGGTCAGCCTGGAGGGACCCCTCAGCTTTGTCCCCCAGGGAAATCTGTGTGTGAGGGGAGCAGAGGAGACTGAGCAGAGACTTCACCTGTGTCATTCCTCTCGTGGAGCCGTGGTGGCTGCTCTGGAGCCACCCAGCTGCTCTGTGGGGCTGCGCCTGCAGCTCCAGTAGAGCAGAGGTGGAGTGGCCTGGCTGGGCTCCAGCACAGGCACAGAGGCGCTGCTGTGGTCCGTGGCTTGTGCAGGCACGGGCTCAGCCCACTCACAGGGTGGCTTTAATATTGCTAATTCTGCTCTCCTGACCTGTTTGCAGCATGAATGAAACACCTCAGGCCTGTCCCCTGAGCCGATTGTCTGAGTGGGCAGGCAGAGCAAGGCTGTCCCTGCCTCCAGGGGTGTTTGAGCTCCGTGTTGTGCCCTGGTTCACGGGCAGGGCTGTGGATTTTGGGGGAGAGCATCTCTGCATCTCCACTGCCTCCCTGACTCTCCCCTCTCCTCCTGGAAGCTGTTTTTCCTGGCTTTGCAGCGTTCTCTATGATCCATGGAGAAGCCTCCTGTTGCTGGGGTTGGCAGAGCCTCAGCCCTCAGCTGTGGGAGGGGAAGGAGGGGCACGTCTGACCCTGTATCAGACACTGAATCTGTGCATGTGCCCAAAAACAATCAAACCTTGAAGCTGGTCCATATTCCTGATGGAAATACCGAGGCTGGGGTGCTCAGGGTGGTGTCACTCGAAAAACACGGCCGCGGGTAGGTGCAGGCAAGCAGGAGAAGCAAAGCTGCTGCGTCATTTCATCCAAATGCTGTTCATCTGCCCGGGAGAGCAGGGGAAGCAGCAAAGCCCTTCCTGCAGAGCTCACCCCCGCTCTGGGCTCGGCCTCACAGCAGCTGAGAGCTTTTGTGTGAACTTTAGGAGAGGAAAATAGCAAAATGTTGTGCCAGATTCATTCTGGCTTAAATAAATGTCACGAGTGGTGATGAGGAGGAGCTGCGCCATTAACTGGGCACATGCAAATGTTGCTGCAGGGGCAAGCAGAGGGGATGGGGGAGCTCAGGTGAACTCAGGTGAGTGGTGCTGAGCAGGAGAGCTGCTCTAGCACACACATCCACCTATCTCATGGTAACAATCAAAGTAATTCACCCTCGTCCTTTCATCTCACTGTCCTCTGTGCTGCCCTCGCTGTTTTGGGGGGCAGAGGCTGGCGTGGAACTGGGTTTTAGGCTGCATTTCAGGGGAGCTCTGCACCAGTGGGGTGCTGGGTGTGAGAGTTCTCAGTAAATAAATGTGAAATGCTCCTTGAGGTGTATTTATATTTATTACTCCTTGAGGTAAATTTATATTTATTTGGCGCAGCCAAGCCACTCCTTCATTCTCAGGTGCAATCCACTCTTTCCTTCCCCGGCACTTCCCAAGGGGCAGAACCCATCCCTTTGTCTGCAGGGCTGGCCTGGAGACAGGAGGTGCTGCAGCTTCTCATCAAGCACCTCCTCTCCCATTTCCTTATGCTGCTCTCCCTGCCTTGAGCTGTTTTATTTCTTTTGATTCCACGTTTTCTCAGTTATCTTGAACTCTGATCTCCCTGCCTTGCCCCCCGTTGCTGCGCCGTGTGACAGCGCCAGACAGGAGAGGCCAGGGCACTTTAATCTGGTGATTTGTGGAACTGGTGCTTGGCAGCCTTGAAGTGCCTCATGTCTGTTCTTCAAAATCAGTTTGAAGCGGTGGCTGCAGGTCTCAGAATGTCACTTTGTGTCACTCTCTGAGGGGCTCTGTGAGCCTGCAGTCTGACACTCGGTGTCACCACGCAGACAGACGGTGGCTTCCGATGGAAGGGATTTTCTGTGCTCGGACATTTGGAAGGGTTGGGCCAAGTGCTCTCCTGGAAAACCTGTGGTCACTCTGGATTTCAGTGGCTCCATCTGGGCCATCCCACATTGTTGCACGTGAGGCTTCCCCTGGAATGCTGCACATCCTGAACCAGCTGTGATCCCAGGAGCAGCTGTGCTATTATTCCCTGTTTGGATGTTGGTGTGCCTTCCTTTATCCTGCTGATAGTGGGAGCGGCAGCCCCGGCTGTGACCTGTGGGGTGTGAGCACAGCCAGGCTGTGCCGAGGTGTTCCAGCTTTGAGCTCACCAGAGCGTTCCTGCTCAGGAAAAGCATCCTCACCCTCTGCGTAAAACAGAAAAATGGGCTCTGAATCCACTTCTGGGCTGTGAGTGATTTTTTATTTATTTTTAAACTCTTTTCCTGGCACTCTGCCCTTCAGTGGAGCTGCTTTGGCTTGGCCCCTCACTGCAGGAGCTCCAGGCCATTCCTGAGAAATTAATTCTCATTTCAGAGCAAAGTCCCCCCTGAGCTCAGCCTGTAGCCCCCCCTGGCCTGAGCTGTTCTGACACTCGGCCTCCTAAAGTGAATAAATAACTCTCCCAGCTCTCCCTTGCTGCTTCCCTGGAGTTCAGTCCGAGCTGGAGCACTGAAATCCTGGATCTCAGCCCGCAGTTAAACCCTCCTGTCCCTGGCCATCACTGCCAGCCGAGCTGTGTGCCCCTGACAGAGGGGCTGGCTGCTCAGTTCCACTCCAGTAGCTCCGTCCCATTTCCCCAGGGCCCCGCTGGGCTCTCCCCAGCCCTGCAGGGCCTTGGCCCGGCTCTCCCAGAGAGGACGGATTGGAGCTGGCACCTCACACAGCCAGGCCACAGGAAAACCAAACCCTGCCCCTCGTGAGAGCTTCACCGAGAGCAAATATTCTCTCAGAATCACAGAGTCACAGAATGAACTAGCTTGGAAGAGATCTCTGAGATCGTCAGGTCCAACCTAAGGAGAGAGGAGCAGAGTTATTTGTTAGGAATAACATTTCCTGCCTGCATTTATAACGTGTTTGACAAGATCCTTTGGAAGGATAAAATCTACGGGAGTCCCAGGCTTGTAGAAGTGAAAATCAACATGAACTGGAAACACAGTGGGAAGCAGGGCAGTGAGGGGAGGGGGGAGGGAAGGGCTGTAAGGACCAGGAAAAGCGTGAGGGGATGGTGGGAATGCTCTGGAATTTCCTCCTTCTGGGATTTTCTGTAGATGAGCCAGCATCTACAAGGACAAGCACACACTGAGCTGCTGGTGCCCAAAATCCCCCAAAATGAGGTGAAGCCCCTTCCCTCAGCAGCTGCTGCTGCTCCGGGTGACCCTGGAGGAGGGGACAGAGCTTTGGGTGCTGTCACTTCAGCTGTGCAGGGAGGGACGAGCAGAGCCTGAGGCCGTCCCCAGCACTGCCCACACAAACACCTCTGTGACCTTCGAGCCAGGGAATGTCACAGAGTTCTGAGGACGTGCCAGACACGGGGACCTGTGGTCACTTTGTCACCCAGGCAGGGCTGAGGCTGCTGTCCCTGCCTCAGGAACAGCCTGGCAGAGCCTCCTGTGCTGAACTGCTGCTGAAATAAACAGCAAAGTAGGGAGAGATTCCCCTCCTGCAGCACCTGCAGGGTCCCTCTGCCTGCCCAGGGGAGGGCAAGAGGAAATGTTTAATTTCCAATAACTGTGTGAAGCTGCCCCTAAAGCCAGCGTGGAGCAGGCTGGAGGGCAGGTGCTCAGTGAGTCAGGAAACAAGATCAATTAATAAAATACCTCATGGAAATTCCTGGGTTGCAACTGCAGCTGCAAAAGCTCTTTAGTGTCCACACTCTGTTATTAAATGCCAGAATAAAGAGCTGGGGAGTGGATTCTATTCTGGCTATCGTTTTGTGTGAGTGCAGGTCAGGTGCCTCTGGATTTCTGAATAAATCTGGGCTCTTGACAGAGCATGAGGAGCCTTCTGGGTGCTGGGGTCCAATCTCCAAAGCAGAATTTATCTGCTGCAGCCTTGGGTTTCTTGGAGGATTAATTCACTTAATCATAACTGTTTTCTGCAAGCATTTAAATCAGCTGCTAATCCTCATCTCTTCCTTCATATTAGCTAATTAAATCAAGTTATTATTTTTAAGTGTTCCCTCAAAGCCAATGATTCTTGTGGAAATGGGTGAGGAGGTCTGTGAGATGTCCTAGACAGGATCCTGTTCTTTTGGGGGCTTTTGGTGGCTTTTATTTAACATTCCTCTGGCAGCTTAGGAAGTATCCTCTTTCTTCATGTTGTACAAGGAGCCAGTTCTGTGTTCTTGTTTTTATTCATAAAGACAGATAATAAAATTAATACCTTTGGTGGTAGTAGCAGATCACCCCCTGCAGCTTTTAGGCAGATCTTTGTGATAAATGAAGTTACTCGCCAAAAATAGCAATAAACAAATTATACAAGCGGAGTTCAATCTGCATTGAGTCCCCACAGACATATCTGGGAAAGCTTGTTAGAAGTAATTGTGGTTTTGTTCCACTTCTCCCTTCCCTCAGGTTTTGTTGCAGGAGATAGCAGCAGCAGAATCCTCTTTGTGTGATTAATCTGCCTGGTGCCTCCTGCAGCCACCAGAACCTGTTTGGGGCATTTGTCCTGCTCCAGCTGGGACATCCTGCAACCCCGGGGGCCTGTGGGCATCCAGGCACTGCCCAGTGCTGATAAAAGCAAATTATCTTCATTTCTGCACACCCTGGAACCCCAGGGGACAGATGTAAAATCTCCTTGGTGGCTTTTTTGCAGAGGGGAAAAAATAAATCTGTCAGGGAAGTGATCCTCAGAAACACCAGCTTTGTCCTGGCTGACTCCCCCCACGTCAGGGCCCAGTGCAAATCCTTTGGGGTTTGGGGATAGGAGACTTCTCCCTATTTTATTCCCAACCCCAAAACTGAATCTGCTGTTCCCTCCCTGGTGCAGAGCAGCACAAACGTTGCAGTTCCTGGGGTTGCCTCTCCTCAGCCAGGACTGTCAGACCTGGTTGCTCTTTAAGGATTTTGAGATAAATTTTACCTCTGGGAAATCTCCAGGTATTTCATTACATTTCTGGAATAATTGTCCTCCCCTTTTGCTCATTTCTAGAGGGAAAGATAACACCTCTCTTTCATTAATGAGCCTTCTTTTATCTAAATTATTTAAATACGAGGCGAGGTCCCTGCTCATTCTCCTTCAGTATAGGCAGCCCTATACTGAGCTGCTAAGGACACTTCTAAATGAGATTTAATAATATAGCAGGACATTTAGCATATATTAATTAAATATCAGCAGATGGTGAGGAGAGCCCTCGCTGCGAGTGAGTACAGAGGAATGGAAGTGCCACGTAATTAACCAAACCTGCAGAAACAATGGAGCTGCAATTACTTTTTCCCTAACACGTTACACCACAATGCCGAGGAATTGAATCACTGCCCAACTCCCTTTCTGTTCAGTGGCAGAGTTGTGGAGGTGGAGAGGAGCAGTGTAAAAGGGTTTGGAATCTCCTCTGTGAGAGCAGCCCTGGCAGCTCAGGAACCTGGAGTGGAAGCTGGGCATGAGGTTGGGAAAAAGGCTCTGGTGGTGCAAGGCTGCACTCATGGAGTGAACCTGAAAATTGGTGTGAAATCTGGAGATTTCTGAGTGCCATCAGCACAGAAATCCCTGCTGGCACCGTGGTGCCAGCCAGCCACACCTTTGGGGTTTGGCCAGGCTGGACAAAGAGGGATTTTTGTCCTTCCCTCCAAGCTAAAGTGGCCTCAGGTTCACCCTCTGCGTGTCCTCCAAACCCTCCTTGGGTGTTCCACCTTTGGCTGAACCACAAGCACAGCATCTTCTTAGGATTAAAACTCAGCTCTTACAAAGATTGGCATAAAATCCCTGGAGGTCTGGCAGGATTTGCATTTTCAAACCCATTTTCCAGCTCATTTTCCAGCCCAGAGCTGCAGGGGGTGTCTGAGCACCAGAGAGTTCCTTGTCAGGCACCTTGTGAAGGTTTTGGGATCCAGGTTTGTGAGGCTGCGTCTCCTTGGGTCGTGAGGTGGGAACGCTCAGGATGGCAGCAGCTGGCTGAGCTGCCTCCCCTGAGACAGCAGTGCTTATACAAAAATAAATTAAACCCCTAATCCTGCAGACCTTTTTCCCTGCAAAATCCTCATTTGTGCCTTTTTCCAGGGCAAAGCAATATGTAGTGGCAGAAGCAGCTCTGTTAACTTATGTTGGTGGAGTTCCTGTTATATTCAACCTGACATAAAATGCCAAGAAATGGCCAAGAATGACATTTAAATGCATGGAATCGACAGCCCTACCTCTAGGTGTGGGTTTGCTGGAGTTTTTTTTTTCCCCTAAATAATAATGTAAAGCTACATTTACCATCCAGTTCTGCTACCTTAAAGTACCTTGTTTGACATTTTACTGTGATGAGTGAACCTTTAACAAGGTCATTAGCTTTGAAGGATTTTTCTCCCGGGGCTGTGGCAAGCAGTTTATTCTAAATAGCCAGGAAGAGAGAATAAAATATAAATAAAAATAACACTGTGTAACTGTGAAAGATTTCATTTGTAAAGAACATAAAGCGGAAGTCTCCACAAAATAATCCGGCCCTTCAAGAAGCCAGCAGTCATTGAAATGAATAAATCCAGGCACAGCAGAATAACTCCATAAAAATAACACCAAACTCCTCCAGGTTTATGGGAGAGGAGTCCCTGCGAGGAGGGGACCTGGAGCGGTTCTGAACTGCAAACGCTCCCAGAATTGCCACTCAGCTGGAGAGGGAATGGCAGCAGAGTGATAACGGGAGCAGAAATGGTTGGATTCTCACTTAAAAAGTGAATGGGGTGAGATCGTGATCCCTGCTTTTCTTGAACCCCTGGATGGTGAGAAGGCAAACCCTGGAAATGGTGAGCTCAGAGCTCCCAGTTCTCAATGGCTGCTTTGGTTATTGATCAGGAGAGGCCAGGGGTGCCTGCTGTGGGTTCCCACTGAGCTGCAGGGCTCTAATGGGTTCTCCTGAGCTCACACGAACCTCTGGCCACTGCTGCCTGCAGAGACCCTTTATCAGAGGGTTGAAATGAAATTGTCCATCAGGAATTCCGAGGGAATGATGTGGGAATGTGCTCATCCTGCCCCGGCTGTGCCTTCAGGAGGCACCTGGACTGTGGTGCTCCATCCCTCAGGTGATTTCCTGACATCCTTCACTGCTTTTAGCCCCAAAAGGGAGAGCCCAGCTCCTGCTGGGAACCAGTGGCATCCCATTCCCGAAGGCAGGGAAAAGCCTGCTGTACCTGGCGAGGGGAACAGACTCTCCCTGAACCTCTCTGGCAAAGAGCAAGGCCGAGTCCTTGATGTGCTCTCAGGAGTGATTTGTCCTTTGTGAAACTAATCTGCAGCAGTGTGGACAAACTCCTGCAGAGACACAATGCACTGGGACAAAAATGGATTTCAGACAAGGATAATGCAGCCAGTGGGCAGCACTGGGAATTCCATTTCTGACCGTGGATGCTGGGACTGCTTCTGTGTGTCTCTATCCATACAGGACCTGACAGGCACTGACAGCCGAGTGTTACAGTGGGAGACCAAGGAAATGCTCCCAGATAGTGCTCGAGATGTCTTTGTCAACTCCCATCAGCCCTGAGAGCAACCAAAGCAAAGAGTTCAGCCTAATTGGCTGGTATCTCATTAATTGCACTATTTAATCAGTCATTATCAATGAGCACGAGGAGGAATTTTAAGATATTTATTTGCTGTCTATAGCACAGGAAGCATCTTCTGTTCAATACACAAATATGTTGCCCCTTATCTCCTGTCTCACAAGGGATTTGTTTAACCAAGGCTCCGGCTGATATGAGCAGGCTTTTAAATTGAAAAATTGCAATTCATTCCCCCACAACTTTGATACAAGTCTTATCAGCAGGAGGAAGTGACAAAAACATATCTCTTCTCCAAGACAGAGGAAGGATTAGCTGAGCAGCAAAAGAGACTTCACTTCGTGTCTCAGGAAGGAGAAGAATGGGAGGAAAGCTCTGTCCTTCACGAGAGCGTGGCTGCAGACAAAGGGCTGCTGCTGGGCCTGGCTTTGGGCCGCTCTCAGCAAGGTCGGGCGCCTTTGGTTCCTCCTCAGACTGAAATGATTGCCCAGGTTCTCGAGGTGTGAAATGATGGGGAGTGCAGAGGAACAGCCAGGCAGGAGATTGGGGTGTTTGCTGTGCAGAGCCACCCCTGGAATGTCCTCAGGAGCCACTCAATTCCCTGGAATCAGGCACAGGAGTCCCCAATAAATGGATTTCGTTACTTTAACCACTTCCTCTCAGAATCCCCCTCAGGTCACCAGTGGTTTTTTTACAGGAGGAAATCGGGAGGAGGAACAAAGCCCATGTTTGCTCCGTGCTTTGCTTTTCCATTGAGCTCCAGGCCCAATCAGGACTAATTAGGCCCCTTTGTTCCTCTCCATGAGTTCTGCTCCGGGCCTGTGGCTCCAGACCCGTGGTTGAATCGTTACAGGGATCGATGGGGGGGATTTGTGATTCAGCTGGATGGAAACTTGGCAGAATGATAATGTGAAACACTCTTTGATAATCAATATGTGATGGGAAGGGGCTTGAAAGTGCAAAACTCTCCAGATCTGCTACAAGCAGCTGAATTTAGCAGCTTTACAAAGGGATGGTGGTGAATATTCAAATCAAAAAAAGGAGCTCAGAGCATGTGGGTTGATATCTGAGATCTGTCAGTCTGAACCACCCTCGCCTGACGTGGAGGTTTGAACTTAATTCCAGCTCCAAGGTGCAGCACAGCTCCGAGTTGTAACATTTCTGTGTCCTTGGACAGAAAATAGTAAAGTCAGGGTCTTAATTACCCAGATAGGCTTTGAGTATGGAGGGAAATTTATGTGAGGTCTCTATTTCCCACTTAAAATTCCACGCCTGCACTTACATGGGAGTGGAATTATTCTCCAGCGTGGAATTGCTTCAGTCCATCCCAATCTGGATCACTTTTGCTCTCCTTTAAGGGAAGAGCAGCAATAACTCAATTAAAGTGACATTGTATTCATGGTGGCTCGTGCCAGCTAATAGATAGTCAGAGCTGTTCGTGCCACGTTTGGGCTCCTCTCCTGTGTTTGAAGAGCGGCACAATTTGACATTTGTGTGTGTTAAATCTTCCCCGGCAGCCACCGTGAGCAATGAATTAAGTGTGGAAATTGGAATGGTGTCCTGGGGAGGAGAGGGACTTGTCACACTCCTTCTGACAAGTGCCTGGCTGGGGTGGTGGCACTTTTGGGTGGAGACAAAGCCCCCGGGCCACCCACTTCAAGCACCACAACAGAAAGGAACTTGTAATTTCTTGCAAAACACTCTTCCTTCCAGAACAATCAGCATTATTTTCTATTAATTACTGCCACCTGTGTGATTTAATAACCTGTGTGAGGTGGAACATTTCCTCTCAGCTCTGAAAGGCACTCAGTGCTTCCTTCACTCCACCACGCGGAATCGCTTCACATCCCCGCAATCCCAGAATGTTTTACAAGTGGCCCTGCTCTGGCACAGACCTCCCCATCTGTTTGCTTGAATAATAATTTATATTCTGAGAGTGCCCTTTACCGTGCCTGGACTCTACACAGAACCATCTGCTGGAGTTGCTGGAATCCCGGGATTGGAGCTGTGCCTCTGGCCTGGCCGGGCAACCAGGAAGGTTTTTCCTGGCCATCACTCGAATTCCTGGTTTGTTCTGCAATAAGGCAAAGCAGGAGCTGGGTACGAGTTCCCCTGGCCCATGGTGGTCCTGTCTGAACGCCAGGGAGGGAAATCCCTGGATTAGAAGGGCTCTTTGTTCTTCCTGCCGTTTTTTATCTCTTCTCCGGAGGGGGAAATGCTTTATATGAGCAAAGGGAAGGTCTCAGTGCCCTCAGTCCTGCCCGGGAGCTGGTGCCACCCAGGTGAGAACAGTGTCCAGCAGGGCATGTGCTGGGTGCTGAATGAATTGTGGGTGAGGAATTATTATTATCATCATCATCATCATCCTCATCCTCCTTGTATTTACTGCCAGGGTTTCAATAGATCTTCCTTTACCTAAATAACTTAAATAATAATAAATCCCCTTGGTCTTTCCAGCTGGGGACTGTCCCGTGTCCCTTCGCTGTAGCAGCAGGAAGGAGCTGCCCTGTTCACTCTGGGGCATTTCAGTTCTCCCCTCCCCTGGATCCTGGTCTCCCATTCCTCTTCTCAACCTTCTCTTCTGTGCCTTTGCTGCAGAGGGAGAATTTTTGCTGTTCCTCCAGTGCCTGCAGCTCTCAGAGGAGCCATTCAAAGCTTTTAACCACAAACCAATTTCTGCTTCAATATCAGGAGCTGTGAGAGACACGAAACTGCCCCAAACTGCTGTGCCCGGAGGTCAAACCCTGCACTCAGCACCATTCCCACGTGGGCACCACCCAGCCCCACGTTTTGGTCCCGATTTGAGCAGGGCTTGGGACAAGGGGATCTCCAGAGGTGCCTCCCAAAGGAATTACTGGAAGAATCCATGAATTTGGTCCATCAGGCACTTCCAAACCTGTGGAGGCCCTTGGGCTGTGCAGCTGGTGGAGAGCGGGGATGAACATTGAGCTGCAGTCTCTTGTGCTGACCGGGCTGCAGCCATGCTTTAAATGAAGAACAAATTCTCCTAATTGTTTTTTTTTTGGCAGATTTCCTGTGATAAATTATTCTCTAACTTTACAGCTCCTTGAGTTCGGGTTTGCAGCGCTGTTTACAAACCCACGGAAAGTGACGCCTGAGCAAATAGACAATGAAAGAGATCTTGTAAACTGCAATTGTGTGTAATTGCTGCCTGGGAAGTGTTCATGGGGGAGAGAAAAGGCTTCCTCGTTCTTTCAGACTTGACATTCAGAGTGTAAATGTTTGCAAATCTGCCTTTTCCTTCCCTAATTATTTTTTGTTTGTCTGTTTGTTTGCCCTGATCCTGCCTGGGAAGGTTTGCAGGGCTGGGCCCTGAGTGACAGCCGCTCAGAGAATCTCTCCCATAATGACTCTGCGTCTTCCTGACTTGTGGGGGAAATTTGGGATATTCCAGCCTGTGGAGCAATTGATGCTTTCGTGCTTTTAAAAGCTTTATCCGTGTTTTTGCTGTGCTCAGTCCTTCAGAAGTCACAGGCTGCAGCTGCCTCTGCCCTTGGGAACCCTGAGGTGAGGTTGGCTGCCCCTGTCGCAGCTTTGACAGGAATTTCAAATGAAGAAATGACAATTCCCTGCCTTTGGTGTTGGTGTTTTCAGGGGAGAAAATGACCGATAATCAATGAGGCTCCCAGACCTTCCCCACGGGATCAGGAACTCTTTTCCCTGCACATCCAGGAGCTCCTGGATGTGCAATGGAACCCAGCCCCAGAAATCTCTCCTGAGGGCAGAGAGTGGCAGGACTGGTAATTCTGTGAATTGTATCATTAATAAAATATATTTTATTCTATTTGATGCCGGCTTTGGAAGGTTCCTGTATGATTATTACATTTTTAAGCATCGGATTTTTTTTTTTTCTAACAGCTTTACTGGAGGCTAAATTGAGATCTAATACAAAATTCAAAGAGGTTCTGCTGAAATGCCATTAAAATTTTAACTTTATGTTCTTTCAGGGCTTTAAAAGTTATAGAGGCAAAGCAGTACAAGGCAAGAGGAATTTAACTGCGAGGTTTCTGTGTTTTGTAGTGGGAAGAGTGTCCAAAAAAGAGACGAATTTTCTGCTTTCTGAGAAGGATTTGATAAAAGAAGCTGCTGAGGAACAAGTCCTTGGCCCATCCCTGACTACAAATGGCACATAAATGTCTCCAAGTGTTTAGTGCCTCCCAGGATGGGTTTAATTCACAATCCTGAGGTATGAAAGCCTGGGGAGAATGTCCTTTGCAGGTTGTTGGGCACCAGCAGTCCCATTTAACGCCTGTACCCTGCCACCGGCGCTCACAGCTGGAATTCTGGCTGGAGCCTCTCCTGTGGCACTTCTGCTTCATCCAGGAGAAAAAAAGAGAAATATCACAGGCTGCCGTGCCTCCCCACCGTGATCGCATAGGGCTTTTAATTTCTGTGATAGCCACTGAAAAATTCATGAAGGAGCTTTTCTGCTGCCTCATGGAAGTCAGTTCCTGCTGGGACTCCGTCGTGGCAGGGAAACATTCCCTGATCTGGGAGGAGTTCGTGTGAAGTCTCTCTGCCTTTAGCTCTTATTGAAGCCAAAGGGGTCAAAGAAAAGCCCTTTACAACCGCCGGGTGATGCTGTGCTGTTGTTTTGGGTTGGTTTGGGGGATGTTTATTCATTCCTGGTTTGTTTTTTTTTTTTTTTGGCGGGGGGGGGGGAGGGGGGTATGGAATCAGCACGTCCAAGAAATCCCAGATGAAGTGAGAGGGGTGGGAAGGGCAGGAACCAGAGTGGGAATTCTGGCTGGGGCTGCTCGCTGTGCCCGCAGCACACAGGGAAATAGGAATGTGCATCCATGTACACACATCCAGGCATTCCTAAATCCAGGGCTTCTTTCTGGCTCCGTTTTAGAACTCAAACAGAATCTCCTTCTCGCCTGCTCACTCTATGGATTTTGCCCTACTTGTTCACACAACTGTTTCTTAAAAATCTCCGTGCCTTTGTTTTGACAGGGTTGAACATTCCCCAAGGGGGTTTTAGGCATTCGTGTGGAAAAGGGAAAAACCAGTTCCTTGCTGCAGGAGGAATGACCCAGAATTCCTGTGTGCACTGCAGATCCTCGGGGTGCCCGGCCTGGCAACAAACTGGTGTTACCAACCTTTAACTGAATTATTGCCACGAGATAATGGGTTGGCTCGTTGAGTTATTTTGAATTCTTTTGTTTCCATATCAATAAAACGGCACAGACAGAAATCAGATCTTTTTGGAGAAGGGGACTGGAAGGGGAGGGCACAGCAACATGGGCAGGGGGAACTGCTCTGGCCCCGTTGGGTTTATTCCTTTTGCAGCATCACATCTGCGTTCCATGGAAGATTAAAACACAAAACACATTTTTCTGGCACAAAATGCTCTGGTGCAAAAGGCAGCGTTGGATGAGCAAAGCCCCGAGTGCTGAGGCATCAAATAGAAGATTTTGCAATATATATATATATGTGTGTTACATCATACATCCAATATAGACACAGATCCTAAAACTGAAATTCCTGAAGCTCCGAACTCGTCACTTCGTGTCCCTCTCCTCAATGACATTCAGCTGCTTTACTTTGTCTTGTCCTTCAGCTGAAGCTGAATGGATTCTTGAATTCTGAAGGCTTGGGTCAGTGGGGAATCATCCTTTTCAGACCTGGGGGATTTTTGGGAAATCATCAACAAAATCCGTGGTTTGGTGGTAGGTGAGGAATTCCATCTACAGAGGAACAAAGGGAAAGGATCATTCAGGAGCCTTCCAGGAACAGCACCAGGGACAGGGGGGTCTGCAGGTGGCTTTGTGCCGCTGGTGCTGGGCGCTCGCGGGGCCCCGGTGCTTGCACCGAAGGATGAACGGTCCGTGCTGTGCTGGCAGCAAACACGGGGATTTTTACCCAGGAACGTTGTGAGCTGAGGCGTGACCTGACTCCACCTCAGACCTCATCCTGAGATAACCCAGCTCCTGTCACCCAGCTGGGAAGGAACTTGGGGCTGATTCCAGGTGAGGAGCAAAGCCTTGGACAGCTCTGAGCTGGGGAGAGTCACAGGAGCTGCTCCTGCCCTGCACTCACCCGGCGCTGGTGAAGTTCCTGGTGTCGGTGCTGTGTTTATCTGCTGGGAGCTGGATAAACACAGAGTGGGAGCTCAGCGGAGCCTCCCTGATCCGTCCTGACAGCAGCGCTGTGCCCGCACCTGGCGGGGTTTAACCCTGTGCCTGCGCTGCCCTGCTCATGGGGACAGTCCCGGTCACAGCAGGGGACAGTCCCAGCTCATGGGGACAGTCCCAGTCACAACAGGGGACAGTCCCAGCTCATGGGGACAGCCCCGATCACAGCAGGGCTCTTCTCCATTCGGAGCCTTAAACGGAGCCTGGCAGGGTGGGAACGACCTGGGCACCTCCTGTGGGGACACAGGGACACCTGGCAGGGTCCTCCTGTTCTGGGGACAAGGCTGAGGGGCTGAGGGGCTCTGATTTATCTCTAAACCACCCCACCCCCCCCTCAGCCCCTCGCCCCGAGGTGCCTGAGCAGGCACAAGATGGATTTGCTGGAAATGGGATGTCAGCTCCATCACTAAAAACCAACTGGTGCAAGCAGGCTGGGTGAGCTTTCCCTCCAGAGAGGGTTTTGTTTAAATTAGTGGCTGAAATTGATACTTTTTCCGAACATCTGTTCCTGCCTCTGGTCCCCTGATGCTCCTGGTGAGAATGTCAAGTGCCACTGCCCGGCTTTTCCTCACACAGCTTCTCTAAACCTTGGCCACAGATGTTGTTTGTGGCTCGCTCTGTTCTTCTTCTCCCTTTTATGGACTTGCCTTTTCAGGCATAATTAGACTTTGTTGATGCAGATTTCTGGTGAGCAGCTGTGTCAGTCGCTTTGGGAAGTTCAAGGCTTCGCACTGCAGTGGGCTCCTAATGTTCATTAAAACCCTCGATGGGGCCAAGGGAAGAAGGATAAATGAAACCCCAGCCACATCCTTGTGCCGGTAAACAAAAAGCGTGGCAAGAATTGTAACAGAAGCCTCCAGTGAGTGATGGGCAACATTTCTGCTGAGTCCCTGACAGAAAGTTCATGTAGAAATTTAAGATGTGCACTGGATGGCATCTAACTTATCCTTGGTCACAGTGAAAATTCTACACAATTTATTTCTGCTCCCTGTGTCCTGTCCCGCAGCCACCCTGTACCTGTGACGGTGCTCTGCTCTCACACTGCGCCTCCTCAGCTTCCTGAAGAGTTTTTAAATGTTTATATTTAAAAGAATTCAAAGGCTGCCTTTAAAAGGTTGGGGTGTGGGCCCTGAATTGCATCTGCGTTTATAAAAAGGGGTGGGAGGTTTCCCCTCTCGTTCTGAAGGTCTCAGGATGGAGGGGCTCAGGTGAGTTCATGTCTTGAGTGCATGACTGAGGCTGGACCTGGTTTTATCCTAACCCAGCGTCTGGGGAGGTTCCTGTGGCTGCTTTGTGCAGAAAAAAGGGCTGAGAGCTCTGAAATCTCTTCATGAGGAGAAGCAAATCCATCCTTGAAATGAAATCCAAGCGTGTTCGGCGTCAATAACCAGCCCTGCAATGGCATCTTGGATCTGCTGCTCCAAATGATGCTGATACGGGAGATCAAAGCTTTGCTCTGAAACAGGAGCGCTCGCTGTCAATAAATCGTGTTAAGGGTTTCTTGGCACAGACAACTGCCAGGGCAATGGAAGTTTTCCTGGTTTTCCAGCTCCTCCACAGTGGCTGCCCAGGGTGCTGTGAAATGCCTGAAATTCCCTTCCCAGGAGAAGGGAGCTGGGATGGATTGTGGCCTGAGCTCAGCCCAGAGCAGAGCTTCCTCTGTGCAAAACCAGTTTGACGGGAGGTGTTGCCAAAGGAATTGTCCAGAGAGCCCTCCTGGACCGGGGGAGAGCTCAGGGAGCCCTCCTGGACTGGGAACAGGAGATTTATTGGCCATTTCAGGGCTGCCAGGAGTGCACTCAGCGGAGGGATAAACGGGAATGAATTGGAGCAGCTCCTGCTTTACTCGGTTCTTTTGGCTGGTGGAATTCAGCTCTGAATTTTCTGAATAATCTGAATTATCTGAATTATCTGAATTACCTGAATTACCTGAATCCTGCCCCTGCAGAGGGGGGTTCCCTGCCCGGGGCTGAGCGGGACCTGTCCCCCTGCATCTCCTGGGGGCCAGGGCTGGGGGTGGATATTTTGGAGCCTGGCTATTTTTGGAGCAGGGCTGGCAGGCTGCCGCTGTCACTGAGCTCCTGTTCCCTGCTGCCTGGCGGCAGTGACACGGAGGAAATGCCAGCCCCATCCCAAAGGGAATCTCTCCCTGCTGGGATCAGAGCCCTGCACCCACACCCACCCCGGAGCCGGCCAGAGGGAGCACAGATCGGGCCTTTTCCTCCCTTTCGCTCTTCATTTCCACGTTTGAGGCACGTGTCCCTGGCAGTGATCCCTGAGAACGTGGAAATCCGGGGCTTTCTGGGCTCTCCCAGCTCCAGGTGCAGGATCTGACCGCTGCCACGGGACCAGATGGTGGAAGCTGCCCGCGGACTTTGGGGAGAGGAGAAATGACTGAATATCCTGGCTAATGATCCTGTGGGAACTGCGTTTATCTGCCAACATCTTCTGCGTGAGGAACCTCTGTATTCTGTAAAATCTTCTGAGCTGAAGGTGACTTGTTGTGTTTTAGAGCATGAGCAGGATTCTCTCCATAGCAACTGGAGTTTAGCAGCAGAAATGTCGGATGCTTGGGGAGATGTTAAGCGTTGGTTGAAGATTTTTGACAAAAAACATGGTGGAAATGTAGAAGTTTCTTTATTTGTATTAAATAAAATTAAATATTACTTAGGGACAGCCTGAGAGAAAATTAGAAAATGTTCTTTTTTGTGTTTTCTGCGCAATACAGATTTAGGGATGGGAGAAAAAGAAGCAGAACGTTGCTGTAAGAAATCGCTGGAAACAACAATGAATGTGTGAAACGAGGGACATTCACACCTTTTTGTGGTGCAGCTGCCGCCGGCCGCGGCCACCCCGCTGCCAAGGAAATCCTTCCCAGGCACGAATCCAGTCCCTGGCAGCCTGTGAACTCCACTGCCCTGTCTTGCAATATCTCACGTATTTTGAGATGATTTGGAAACGAAGTATCTGGAAAATACAAAGGTTGCAAGTTCATCTTAAAGGGGTTTTTTATTCTCTCTCCTACTTAGTGATCACTTAGAAGAAAACGCTGAAAATGACAGGAGCTGGGATGCCAAAATGAATGCATTTGGGATTTGGAGGCAAATACTGTAGGACAATAGCCCTGTGGAAGGAGAACGTTCGTGGCTGGAGATGGTGTTGGAAGGACGGTGAGGAAGGTGAATGCAAGGAGGTGAGATCGCTCACGGAGTCAATGAATGGAGCTGCCAGAGCCAGGAATGTCTGAACACAAAATCCATTCACATCCAAATCAGTCCCAGGAGGGAAGGCAAAGGATTTGTGCAGCTGCTCCCAGAGGGGCTGAGCCCCTGCAGGGCCCTTGGGAAGGATCTTGGCTGGGACAGGGAACAAACCCTACAACAACTGCTGTGAGCAAATACTCCTGACTCAGCGCCCAGGTCCTCAGTGAAGCACCAGGATGGAAACGCTGGTGCCTCTGCACTCCTGAAAACCTCTGGGGAAAACTCCTCAAACCCAAATGAAATGGTTCAAAAAGCTGCCTCAGCTCTCGGGGTTGGCTGGGCCAGACAGCAAACACTGCAGGGTTGGGGAGTTTGAAGCTGTTTCCTATTTCCACAATCCTCAAAAACCATCAGTAAGGGCTCCAGAGCAGGAGGTCCAGCAGGGATCTGGGAGCAGAAGGAGCAGGGACTCCTCTTTTCCCCCCCCACACACAGGGGCTGTGAGAGCCCAGCCAGGATAAAACAAACCCCCAGGGCCTCAATTCCCTCAGGATCTGGGGTTTAGGGCACAAAGGCCACTCAGACCCTCGCACATCTCCCTCCTCTCCATCAATAGATGGAGCTGGCACCACACAAATCCATGGGAAGTCAATCCTGGGAGGCCTCAAGGGCTCCTGCTGCCAGCAGGATGAGAGGAAAACACATCAAACAGAGCTGGCATCCCTTTTATCAGATCTGTAATTGTTATCCCATCAAAATACATATGGATGAGGAAGATAAGGGTATTTTTTAAGGACCAGTTCATTAAGTTCTGATGAATTTCTATCATATACCTGCTGCAGTGCTTGAGTTTATTTGGAATATCGTTTTTATCAGCTACCAACTCCTTTTGGTGGCTTTTCTTTCATGATTTTTTTTTGGTTGTGAGATAAAACAATGCATTTTAGAGAAGCTACTGATGACTCTGACATTTGCCCAGAAACTCTTCTCTCTTACAGATGCAGTTTGAAACTTACTTGGGGTCTGAATTAATTCCTGCTTGTACGATTCCACCTTTCATTACTAATTGAACCACTATTACTGGTCTGAAACGTTATCATAAGTTCAGTTGGAAGGGCCGAATTCCCAGAAAATTGGGGTTGTCTCTTTATCCCGGGGTGAGCAGAGATGGGAGGGGTTTTTATTCTGTTGGTGCCGTGAGCTGAGATGGTTTTTGGCGGGGACAGGAACAGCAGCTCCTTCTGCTGCATCAACTCTGGGCTGGACAGAGACACAGCTGGGCACACCTGGGGGATAAGAGGAGGAATAAAAGGTTGGGTTTGGTGAAAAAAGCACCGAAATGGGAGAATCCCAGGCTGTGACAACTCTGCCTCGCCTGGAACTGCTGCACGAAGCCCAGGAGCCACCTCGGGCTGTTTGGGATGGAGGATGGGATCAAGGCAAAGAAACCGCGCCGTGGCAATTCCCTCCCGCGGCTTCTGTTGCACGGGAGATCATTAAACCTCCCAGAGGAGAGAGGACGAACCCTTCCTTCCTCGGTCCCGGGAAGCGGAGGCTGTGTTTGGAAAAGCAAACACAGTCACTTCACGCTTTTAATGAAACATTCGAGCAGGCACTCGGGAGCCCGTCATCTCCCAGGAGTTAATTGATATTAAACTTGGTGTTTCTGCTGCTAATAAACGGCAGCAGAGGAGAGAAACTTCCCTCGGTGAGGCAGGAGCAGCAACTCCTCCTCTTTCTCCGTGTGCTGGTGTGACCCCAAGGAGAGGAAGGATCTGCAGAGTGTGGTTTTCATCCTCTTCCCCCACAGCGATCTAACGGGGTTTGTTTAATAACGTTCCCTTTGTTCTGGCAGGTAATCATGGGCTGGCCCAGATAGCATCGCAAATTCGCTCCTTTCTGATAACGGGATCTTATCAGGGCCTCAGCAGCACACGGCGATTTCCAGGATGTGGCTTTAATTAAAATGACAATATGGGACAGCCGGGGTGAGATTCCCTGGTCCGGCATCTCGGCAGCATCAGCTGGAGAGGGACAGGGTAATAAATGTCTTTTATCTGGTAGAAGGAGAAGGGAGAGAAGCGTTTTGCTGACACAATAATCAGCTGCTGCTGGATGGAACTTCTGCTGCACTTGGAAGTTCAGAGGGAAGGGAAGGGAAGGTGTGTGGAACCTATGGACTCTGCTGATGGATCCCCAAAACCCTAAAAACTAAAATGAAATGGGAGGGTTTACACCTCTCTTCTTGCTCAGTGGTGATGGGAATGTCAGGTTTTGTGATGTGGGATGCAGGATTTTTGGAGTACAACACCCTCTGTGTCCGGGTTGGGTTGGTTGGGGCCTGGCGGTGTTCTCACTGCAGAAGGTCAGGGCTGTAGCCAGCATTTCCAGGGCTGGTTTGGAAAACAAAGCGAGGCATTCCTGACCCACAGATCGGCAAAATGGTGATTCAGGGATGAGGAAAGGCTGGATTTGCCTGGCTCTGAGGGGAGGGATGTTCTGTGCACTGCCCGTTCCTGCCCAGGGGATTGTGGCACCTGGGGACAGCGCTGCAGTGCTGAGGCTCAGGAGGGCTCTCTGAACTCCCTCCCTGCCCCAAAGCTCCAACACCTTTAGAATTCCCAGCTCAGAATCCGCAAATCCAGGGCAAGGCTCCTCATCTTCGTGCTGCTGCCAGGGAAACCAGGGTGGGGAGAGCGAGCCCGGCCTTATCTGCAGCACAGGGCTGCTTATCGAAAAACCCGCCTGCCCTCCTCTCGCCACCCTCGAGCTCTGCCATCCTTGCTCCTACTCTCCAAATTCCCATTGATAAGAGCCCGCGGTGCCTCCTTTTCCGTCGGGGATCCATAGGACCCGTGGTCACAGCGATGGGGAGGGATAAGGGCAGCAGCAGCCGATGGAAGAGGAGGAATTTCCTCCCCAAGGCTCCCTCTGGGATGGATCTTTGCAGCCGCAGCTCTCTGGGGAGGCAGGGCTTGGTTCAAACCTCATTTCCCAGTTTCTGACGGGGTTTATCGCCTCTCGTTTGGGGCCGTTTGCAGCCTTTGAAGGTGCGGGGGGAGCACTTCAAAGCAGGAGCTGCACCCCAGCCAGAGCCGAAGGTTTTCCAGCACTAAGCATCTTCTAAATTGGAATTTCATTCTCTTAACGCCATAACGCAATCACGGCGAGCTCTGTGAATATCCCAAATAACGAGAAATGACAATGGATGAAAAGGCACCGGGAATCAGCTGACTTAGGGGAAAATAATTACTTTTACTCAGCAAAGCTGAAGTTAATATTTTTGAAGCACTGACTTGCCCAACAGAAACCTCCTCAGAGGAGTTTTTCCTTATTAATCTCAGTGCTTTTTCTTGCTTTGTTTTATTCCTCTGTATGTATTTTCCAGCTTTGAAAAGCTAAATGAAAGTGCTTTATTTCCTGTCATGATTGGCTTTGAAATCAGAGGTTAAAGGAATCTCTGTGTGGCTGAGAATTTATTCCCTTGCTGGGGATCATGTTCCAAAAGCCTGGTGTGATGCTCTGCTTTGGTGATACAATGCAATACACAGTGATGGCATTGGCTTTAATTTCTTTTTTCATATCAAGGTCGTGTCACTTGAAGTGCAGATTTCCCTGACACGACGCTGCAAGAATTGGGTTTGTGTCTGACTCTGCAAAACCCCTGGATTTATTAAAATGTGGGTGTTTACTGACATGGGAAATACAAACATCCTACTAAAAAATATCCATTTCTTATCTGGAGCATTGCACATTTCCTGGGACTGGGAGAACTTTATTGCAAATCTCAGCTTGGCTCCAAATCCAAGAGCAGTCACGTTCCCACCTTAAAATATAGTCCTGGCTTAGAAATGTGAGTCTCTTTATCTTAGTTCGTTACAGCCACCCTTTAAATAATCAGTAATTACCAGCCTTTAACCTTTAGTTCTAACGGGAGACAGCAATTATTTTATATTATTTTACCTTAAGTGTTGAGGAAAGTAAAAAAATCTGTATTTCAAAGCAATTTAGTCTTAGGGTTTTATCACATGATCCGGGCCTTTGATGGCTTTGTAATTATTCTTACCTGGGCTGTCTCCTTCTGCCTCCCTTCCCACAAATTGTCTTTATAGGAGGATCAAGGAATTGTCTCCTTCAGCTCCCTGGGCACGAGGCAGAAAGGGGACTTGAGGCAGAAAGGGGACTCGAGGCAGAAAGGGGTGCCCTGGCTCAAGGCTGAAGGGAAAACCCCATGGAAAACACTGAAATTCCCAAATGTGCGTGCTTCAGTCCATGCTCTGGGGTTTGTTGTGTTGCATCTTTCACAAATTTATGGTAACGGGCAGTTAAAGTAGATCAGGAATGGCCTTGGATGATTCACCTGGGAATTTTGAGGGAATGCTTGGCCCTGGGAAGCAGGGCAGGTAAATTCCAGTCTTTTGTCCAGGATGAAATCCGATTTCAGCATCACAGCTGTCTCTGACCTGTTTGGGACTTGCAGTCCCCGTATGGGAAACACCTCTGGGGGCTCTGTTGCCTCCTCTACATGTGAAGGAGAGCTGGGTGTCTTTAAATGCATTTAATTCCTCTGGTGTTTTGGACTGACAAACACCAGAACTACAGGAGAGAAGGGTCCAGAGGTGAGCTTTACGCAGTGTTTGGCTCCTGCGTGAAGGTAAATCACACCAAAGACATAAAACGTTGGATTTTAGATAGTTCAGATCAATTGTAGGCAAAATTTCCTCTCCTTTTTCTGCCAGCAGTGGAACCTGGGGATGTATTTCCATTTAGTAAAGCAGATTTACTGGTAAATTCTTAAGAGACTCTCAAGATTTGAGGAAATTTTTGTGTTTGTAGTAAGTTTTTCTGGTAAAACACCAACACCTGAAGCCAGGTCTGGACAAGCAAAGCAAAACCCTGCATCCCACTCTGCTGGGTTCTTTTTCCTGAGCGCAGAGAGTTTTCCCTGGAGCCGGAGGAAATTCCACTTCATCTCTCACCGAGGGCCACTTGCAGCGAGCCCCCGCCCTCGGTGATCACTTCTGGCAGAGTTGGCCGCGTTCGGGCTGAGCCCATCCTCGCATCCTCCGTGCGCGGCCGCGTTCGGCGCCGGCTGCTTCCCTCTGCTGCACGGAGCCAGAAGTGCTCGCCAATCCCGGAATCCCGGAATCCCGGCCCTAGGCGGTGCTTTGCCCCCCGATCCCGCTGGAAGGGGAGCAGGGCTGCCTGGCTGCCGGGATGGGATGGGGGCGTGGGAAGTGACCCCTCCGCCCCGCGCCTTTCTCGCGTTTCTCCGAATGTTTTGATGCTTCAGGAACATCTCGGCTCCTTGCTGTGTTTCGCTCCTGAGGTCACCGAGCCGTTGCTCTCCGCGATTTGGGGCTGATCAGGAGCAATTCCGAGCCACGGATTAAATGGGAATGATGAAGCAAAGAGGCCCCGTCCCCCTTTCCTGCTATTCCTGGAAAGTCGCGGTGAGGTGGCCACTGCAGAAGCACAGGAGGCAACTCAGTGATGACACCTGGGTGCCTCCAGCCCTGTGCTTCATTAGGGGCAAATCCTGTGAGGTTTCTCCACGTCGGGGGCAGAGGAAAGTGGAACTGTGGGATCAGTCCAGGACAATGCAGGGAAGTGTCCCTGATCCAGCCAAACATGTTCGCAGTGTAATTTAATTTATTTAAATAGCTGCTCTCTCCTTCCCAGGCTCCTCGGGCTGCACGGGGCAACATCCAGAGGAAACTCAGATTTTGTCACTGAATCCCAGGATCTCTGAGGGTGGAAAAGCCCTGCAAGGTCACCGAGTCCAAGCTGAGCCCCATCCCTACCTTGTCCACAGCCCAGAGCACTCAGTGCCACATCCAGGCCTTCCTTATCTTCCTTATTATCCACAACCCCTGGATGTGCCAGTGGAGGCGAGACCAAAGCATTGATTTACGTGGACAAATATAAAAAGGGTCTGGAATTAAATAATAATTAAATAATAAATAATAATAAATAATAATTAAATAATAATTAAATAATAATGAATGCTGAAATTGGAGGAAGTGCTGCAGGTGGAATTTCGAGCACAGCTCATTTCCCCAAAATACAAATCAAAGAGTGAATTAGGTATGAAGATTATGACATTTTCTAAATGCCTGGGTCTTGCGGTTCCTAAAATCGATGGGTGAAGTTCAGCTGTTGTGCCCCCCAGCATGTTAATGCACAGTTCCCCATCCTGAGCTTGGCCAGCCACTCCAGCATTTTACTTTTTATCAGATTTGCTTTGCTCTGCACTCTCTGCCGATCTTTGGAATGAGTAAACACAGGGAAATAATTGCATTGTATTTCATCTTAGATTAATGAATTAAAAAATAATATAGATTTTTAGCTCATCAGAGCTGCTGGCTTGTGACAGATCAAATGGGGACTTCACTTGAAAGCAAGTGGCTGGGAATTGTTTAGAGAAACATCATGGGGGTTTTTAAAGAGGTTTTTTCTCATCTCTTAGGAGGATGAAGTTTATCCTTTGAAATAAAAGGGTTTCTATTTTTTGTTTTTTATTGATATGGAAACAAAATAACACAAAACTTGAGGGGACTGCAAAATCCAAACGGGAGCTGTTCCCAAAGGCTGCAGTGCAGCCTGGCCTCGCTGGTTAAAGGCCATCAGACGTGTTTAAATTCTGTGGCAATTCTCTCTGCCAGGGCTCGTTTTGGGGCTGGGTCCAGTTTGAGTCTTGCTGCTCGGGGCAGTAATTCATTATTTTGTGAGATTTTCAAGGTCGTATAAAGACACAGACCCCATGAAATGCCTCCTGGAAAGCCCAGCTGTGTGGAGAGGAGGGAAGGATGTGGCACAAGAGGAGGAGAAAATGATGAAACTTTTCTTTGGTGTCACGAATTTTGAAAATTCTGCATTATGAATTTTGAATTTCTGTGTTGTGAGCTGTGGAAATGCAGAGGCCTCACCTGTGAGGGGCTCTCCCAACCTGCAGAATGTCCCAGGAGGAGGCTGTGGGTGCACAGAACCCCCTGGGCTGCGGGGACACAGGGACCCTGTGCTGAGGAAGGAATTCCGGGGGCAGGGCTGGAGAAAGGGCTGCACAGAACTAATATCCAGTATCTGTTTGATTGCTGGCCCGGCAGAGCAGGGTCTTGGACGGGGCAGGGATGAGGGGATGTGTTCTGTCAACGCCAGGGGATCCAAAGCTCCTCCAGCTCCATGGGTTTGGGACAGCAGGGGCAGCTGGAGAGTGTCACACACCCGAGGGCAGAGGAAGAAGAAGAGGCTGAATTTCAGCAGCTTCTGATGTTCAGGGTGTCCTGTGGAACCCGACACTTTTATCTCCGCGGGATCGATGCCCGAGAAGGCTCCTGATGGTCGGGCTGGGCTGGGACAGCGGAGCCCATTCAGTGCTCACAGAATTCCTGTTATCTGTCGTTCCCGGGGGTGTTCTGCTCTCTCTGGATCGTTTACCTGCCGCTCAGGTGGGAACATTTGCAGCTGCTCCCTGCCCGGTGCTCTCTGCCATGAACATCCCTGGTTTGGGTGCGTTTCTTCTCCTTTCATCGCTGTACACGCTCAGAGCAGCAGCGGCTCTGTCACTTCCCGGGGATGTTTTTATTTGCGAGAGCAGGAAAACGAGGCAGCTGCCTTTCATCCGTGTCCCCAGCCCTCCTCTGACAGCCAGGTGACAGGAATCCTGATTTATTCCGAGGCACACGGGGGTTCTCCAAGGGCATCCATCAAACAACAGCCGAACTGGGATCACCCAGCTGCAGAGCTTCGTGCTGCAGTTGAGCAGAGACTGAGAACACCTTTGCAAGCTCAGCTGGAACATTCTGCTGAGCCTCCAGGACGGAGGAGCTGATTTATCCTTTATTTCCCCCCCTTTCAGCCTGCAGCTCTGTGGGTTATTGAGAATGATCGGGGTATTGGCGTCTTCTACCCGCAAAGATTTCCTTTGCAGCTGTGAAGTGCTGTGTGTTCAGCAAGGTAATGAAGATTGCAGGCAGCTCTTCAGCGCCCAGCTGAGTGGCACAAGAACAAACCTGAGATGGGGGAAAAGGTGCCCAGAAGTTCCTCTGGAGTGGAGATTTTGGGTTCCAGGTTCTCTCTGCCGCTCCCAGGAGCGTTTTCCCACTGGGATGTGGCTGCTGGGTCAAGGTGTTCAAGGAAGGCCAAACCAAAGCAACTTTGTCCTTTTTGACTTCTCTTTTTTGGTGGGGTTTTGATGCGGCTGCCTCAAACTTTAGGCTTGGAGTTTCCAGGAAATGCAGGCTCCCAGATGTGGAATGTGGACCAGGCCTCCATTCCTGGAATCACTGAAGTGCCCTGGTGTGCATAGAGCTTTATTTCTCTATTTATTCTGTATTATTATTATTTATTCTGCGGCAGCGCTTGAAGGATGCATAACTTCAGCTCGAGCTGCACTCCACCAGCTCAGAAGAAGCTGCCTCACCCTGAGATTTTATTTTTGTGGAATATTCTGCTTATTTCCATTTCCAAGTGCGCTGATTGAAGCCACCAGCTGCTGCCCTTATTTCTACTTTTGCTCTCTCCTTCCCCATCAGAGCTGCGTTATAAACTGAGGACTCGGTATTTTTATCTGAAGCACCAAACACAGACTCCGTGGCGTAGGCAAAAATCCATAATTAGTGGGGCTCGAGGCAGAAGTGGCTCTGTGTGCAGCAGGAAGCGGCTGCGCTGACGTGGGCAGGCTTGGGAGGATGCTCTGCCACGTGAAAACTTTCCCGTGGAGCTGCCCAGCTCTGCTCCTCCGTGGGGTTTGTGTTTGGCTTGGGTTTTTATTATTATTATTATTATTATTATTATTATTATTATTATTGTTGTTGTTGTTGTTGTTGTTGTTTTTGTTTTCCTCAGCAGCGTTGAACACAGAGAAATGACCTAAAAGGCTGCTGAAGAAAATGTATTTTTCATATATTTGCTCTCTGCAGCTCCACTCCTCGTTGTGAGCTCGAGCCTGGCAAACACTCGACGGCGAGGGAATAAGGAATCTTCTGATGTGCTGTGCTCAGATATTGATTTTTTCTCTCTCTCTCTTAAAATTCTGTTTACAAATTCCTTTTGCTTTAATTATTTGTTTCCTCCTGAAGTCAGTACAAAGCCAGGAGGACTGGGGGCCGAGCCCTGTTCTTCAGGAGATGGAACCAATCCTGCTGCCTTCTCCCAGCCTGTGCCAGGCAGGGACTCCAAAACATTTCGTCAGCAGTGGCTGAGCCCCCTAAACTTGAGATACGAGCAGGGTTTGGAGTTGGTGAGGCTGGGAAGGGGTGAATTCAGTGCAGCTGCTCGAGCGGGGATGGGCATGAGCCCCGATGGAAGTGGAGTTCATTTCCAAAAGAAAAGGGGAGTGGACACAAAATTGCAACACCTTGGCCAGGAATCCCACGGCGCTCGCCTTCCACAGCCAGAATTCCTTGCAGGCGCCACGATGCAAAGGTGGCCCAGCTGCTCCTGCCCTGTGCTGTGGGAATCTCCACCCCAGGCCTCATTCTGGGCCTTTTCCTGCCCCGTTGCTGCGGAGTTTGTGTCCCTCAGAAGCTCTGACCCTCCACATTCACTGTGGCTTCTCCCCTTTCCTCTCCCTCTCTGCCTGTTGCAAAGAAAACACCACTGATCCCCGAATCCTGTGCCCTGGCTGGATCCAAGGACAGAGCCTGGCAGAGCTGCAGTTCTTTATGACCACAGTCCCTCCTCCATCCATCCCCTTTCCTTCAGGTGCTGCCTTTGCTTCCCAACCTCTCAGTGATCGGATTTATCCAGAGCAGAGCAGCTGTGGTTTCACTCGAGCAGAGCCAGGATTTTTTGGCCTTGGACCCTCGTGGTGTGTCCTCATCAGGTGTAATAAAAATACTGGTGTGCAATTAGCTGGGGAAGGGAAACTGCTGCCGCTGGCAAGAAACAGAATTTCAGACCACAGCCCCCTGCAATATTGATAAAAACAGCCCAGAATGGGGGGGATGGGCTTGGGGGGCTTTTTCATCCCATTCCTGGTCACGGGAACGTATTTTTTAGGCGTTTGGGGACAAATGTGCAAGTTTAAAAGGTAGAGCAATTTGGGGAGAGTGCAGAGGGGCAGGGAGGGAGGGCACAGGGCCACACTTGGGTGTCACAGCCTGGCCCCGGGGCTCCAGGGGGAAGGGCTGGGGCTGGTTCCAGCGGCTCTCCCGGGCCGGGGCTGGCGGGTCCCGCACCCCTGGGGGGGCCTCAGTGCAGGGCGGGGCCCTGGGCGTGTCCCCATCCCTCGCACCCGGGCGCGTCCCTGCGCACCTGGGCGTGTTGCAGCTCACCTGGGTGCCCCTCCCCCGCCGCACCTTGGGTGGGGGTCTCGCGTGTCCCCTCCCCCCCACCTGTGCGCGCGCCGCCGGCAGGACCCGCCCCGCGCGCCCCTAATTGGCTGCGGGGGGAGGGGCGGCTCATTAGTGATGCGGGCGCGCGCCGCGGCCCCGGAGTCGGCGGCGGCCGGAGCGGGGAGCGGAGCCCGCATCGCATCCCCGGGAGCCGCATCCCCCGGACCCCAACAGCGAGGCAGAGCGGGGGAGAGGAGCGGGGAAAACCGCCCAAAAAGCCCCCAGTCCCCAGCGAATTCTCTGGCTGGAGCTCGGCTCCGGAGGGAGCGGGAGCGGCTCCGCATCCCCGGGGCTCCGCATCCCTGGCTCCGCATCCCCGGGGCTCCGCATCCCGGCTCCATCCTCGGCGCTGCGGGTTCAGCATGGGCGGGGGAGCCCCGCGCCTGCACCGGCGGCTGCTGCTGCTGCTGGGCTGTGCAGCTGGACGGCCGCGCTGCGAGGTAAGCGGGGCTCGTTCTGCCTTCCCCGGGGCGACTTTGGGGCGCGGGGCTCCCACCGGTTGCTCCGGAGCGGGGGGGAGCGCCGGCGGATGGCGGAGCGGGGACGAGAGAGCGGGAGCAGCGCAGGGCGGGGGGATGGCGGGGACCCGCCGGGAGAAACACCCGCATCCCACCTCCCGGAGAGACACCCGCACCGCCGCGGGGACCGGAGGCGACGGCGCCTGGCTGCGCTGCGGGGTCTCGGGGTGGTCCCGGCGGTGGTCGCGGCCGTTCAGGTCCTTGGAGCGCGGAGCATCCCCCGCAGGCTGCGGTTTCGGGCAGGGAGCGCTCCGCGCGGTGCGGTGCAGCCGCAGCAGCGTCCGTGGGCATCCCGCGGGGCGCGCAGCCGGGGCTGGCTCTGCTCCCGGGCTGGCTCTGGGCCCGGGTACCGCTCGGGCTGTCCCGGGATGGGCGTCGGGAGGCTCAGGGACCCCGCCGGGCAGCGCGGTCTCATCCCTGTGAGGCAGCGCGGGTGCCTCCGGCTGATGGGAGCACTGGGGTTGATGTTTTCCATGTGCAAGGCAGGTACTGGAGATGCTCCGAGTCCTTCTCTTTTTATATTTTTATGTAACTTTTTCCCGGTAAATCACCGGAGCGCAGTAACCTCTGCAGGGCAGCCAGCCAGGGGATGTCACCAGCCCTCATCGCCCGGCGTCCCGCAGCTCGGCGGGGCTGGCTGGGCTTCTCCGGCTGCTGGAAGTGCGGGACTGTGCGGGCGGGGATTCCGTTCTCCCTCTCGGAGGAAGGCACCTGCTGGCGATGAGGCAAGCTCTGTGTTTGGGCTCTGTCAGGCTCATCACAAACCGCTCGTTCCTACACAATGCAGCGATCAGACTTTGTGGCTCCTCAAAGATCCCTCTCGCTGCTTCGGCACCAGTGGAACTCTCTCTTCGCACACCCGGCGTGTCTGCGGTTCCGTTTTCCTTTGTATGGCATTTTTGGGCTCTGGTGTCTGTAGGGAAACCCATCCTCAGGAAGCCACGGGCTTGTGGCACCTCGCCACAGGTCCTGGAGCCTCCCCGGCCACCTCAGCTGCCTGGACCTCTCACTGAATTACGGCTCCAGCAGCGGGAAAGCCGAGAGGCTTTCGTGTAACAGACAAAATGTGCCTTTTTGGGGTGCTTTGGGGGGGGGGGGGGGGTGGGGGGAAGAACCCAACCAAGCACCGGTTTGTAGGACAGTTAAATAAATGATGGGAATAGAATGAAAAAGAATATTTCCTAATTTTTAAGAAATATTTTGATCAAGAAGCATCGGTGCCTGCACAGGGATAGGCGTGTGCCTAAGTCAGTGATGTGGGGTGCTCGGAGCGTTCTGTGTCTCCCACCTGGGGAACCTTTGGCAGCTCTGGCTCTGGGGGAAGCGTGGTCAGGATCTGGAATTTCAGACCACGGAGCTGCAGGATGCTTCTGTTGCTGCCAAGTAACAAATTTCACTCTTTAATTAAAACTCGCCTGGTTGGACGTTCCAAGCTCTGGGCTGGGGCAGAGTTTTGGGCGTCGTCGTGAGGCAGAACAGCAATTTTGGGGCAGTTTGGTGTCGGTGCTGGTGCTCCCTGGTGTTGTTCACTGGCAGCTCTGGCTGAAGCAGTTAAAGCTCAGCTCCAGCCCCAGAGCTGTGAGATTTTAGTTTATGAAGTTGTCTCAAAGCTGCCTCAGAGACAGATTGTGCTCAGGTTTCTGTTCTGAGCGGGGATTAAAGACAAATGGAATGGTTGTGGAAACCCCTGGCACGGCATTTTCAATCTGTTGGAATGAATATACATGGATGGCTCTGGGCTTTTGTTTTTACGGGAAAAAATTGCCCAGACGGGATGGTAATTGGAGCAGAGAGTCACTAATATTTATTATGTCCTTGATGCCTCGAAACTAATTTTGAGTTGTGCATCTCTGCATAAAGATGTCTCTGAACCTGAGCGTTAATATTCTGCTGCATCTTGATCCCGAAGCCTGGAGCTCTGTCTTACACGGCGTTCATGGATCCGAGTGGATTTGGTGCTAAATGAGCATTGTTTGGGATTTTCCTGTTTCCACAGCGCGGCTCTCACTGCGCAGCTCGGGCACCGCGGGGTTTGTGGTGATAAAATGAAGCCACCTAATGGAGTGGGGTGGGTCTGTGGGCAGGGAGCTGCTGGAGCAGAGATCTCTGAACGTTCCTGTTGGTTTGAGGGGGTTTTAATGGCTTTTTTTGCCGTGGGAAGCAGCGATCACCTGCTGCTCAGAGAGCTGTGTGTTTACAGGGGTGCTGTGCAGCAGGACAAACCAGGCTCTGGAGGAACAACGCTCAGTTTGGGTGAAAACTGCAGCTTCTACTGATGTGGAAATAAATCTGGTGGTGAGGACAGGACTTGGGGTGTCAGTTGTGTCCAGACTGCCCCTTTTGTCTTGCATTTAATTATGTAAATCAGATGAACCTCCAGTTATTTCATCATAAACAGGCTGGGATTTCATTGTGTGCCTGAGGATCCTCGCCCAGACCTCGGCCATGCCCAGCCCGGGGCTGTGCAGGAGCCCCCAGGGACGCTCTGGGGGCTGCTGGTGGTTGGCCATGCCCAGTTCTGCTCTGGGGGAAGGTTTTGGGGTGCCCCATCCCAGGGGTGTGGGTTGTTCCTGGTGCTCTGTCAGGCTGTCCCAGGCTCTCTGCTCCCACAGCCTGGTGACAGTGAAGGTGTCTGGGGACGTTCAGCAGTGCTGGCTGGGACATTTCTGCTGTGCCAGCCCCAGCTGAGGGCACAGGTGTCCCTACATTGATTTATCTCTCCCGAAGTCTGTCAATACCCCCGCCGGGTGTGGGCTTGGCACAGCACAAACACAAATCCAGGCAGAACCTGGGTGCTGCTGGAGCCTCTCCTGCCTCTGCTCGAGTCGCTCCATCCAGATAGCGCTGGGTTTTTGTCTCCTTAAAATCACAACCACGTGCTCTGCTCCGAGCCGTCCTCCTGCTCCCCTGCAGGGTCTCATGTGGGCTTCTCTGGCAATATTTTCATTATTTAACTTCGGAGCTTCCCAGGAAATCGGCTCCCTTCCTTGTGGGTTCAGGAGCTGCACGGGGCCCGTTTCCCAGCTCCCATTTCCCGGCTTCCCAGGGTGACCCGGCTGTGGTGTGGGTGGTGGAGCTCTGCTGTCCTTTCACAGGTAGGGACACTCAGGGTTTGAAACAAAAATTATTTTCTCAGCACCGTGGGGAATTTGGGGACTCTCAAAAGAGCAGGATGGCAGAACTGGGTGTGCAGGATGCACGGGTTCATGGTTTGGAATTATTTTGTTGAGGCTTCTGTTCAGTCCTGTATTTTTTCTGCATTTATTGCTGTGTTTGTGATGTGTTGTAACAGTTTGGGAGAGAATTCAGAGAACATGGCAAAGTCTGACTTTGGACAGGAATATGCTCAGGTTTTGTCTGGATTAGAGCACTGATCCTCGTGTTTTGTTCTGCTGGAGTGTGTTCCAGACATAAATAATGTGATTTATGCTAAGATGGAAAATCACAGAGCAAAGGAGGCCTCAGGGCCACGGGCTGTGTATTTGCTGTATTTTTAGTCCTGCTTCTGGTTGAAGGTGGAGTCTGAGGGAAAGAGCAGAATGTTGACACCAGAGGCTGCTGTTTCAGAGGGTTTGGGATGCTGCTGGAGCAGATGGTCACATTCATCTGCCTCAAACACAAAAACGGTTCATTTTCTATTTATACTTTTTAATGGTCTGGTTGTGCCACGTGGCCTTGGCTCAGGGCAGGAGTGCTGCTGAGTGTGGAGGGTTTGTGTCCCATCGGCTCTCGCTGGGGTCAATAAATCACATTTTGGGCCACCCTGCAGGCAGGGGTTCAATGCCATGGAGGAGCCTGGGCACCCTGAATTCACCTGCACAGAGGTGATGAACGTTTTCATCACCTTCCCCTCCCCTCCCCCCCCTTCCGTGGCCTTTGGAACCATTCAAAAATGTTCTTAAGAAAGAGACTTTTATTAAATCCAGTGACTTGCCCAATATTGTTTAGTGCCAAGTACTTTTAGGAATTTCCGTGCAGGGAATTGCACTTAATTACACTTAGACACCATCATCCCTAATGAATTTTTTTCCATGGCTGCTGTTGTGGGCATTTTTGCCTTTTTTTTTTTTTTTTTCCTTTTTTTCTTTTTTTCTTTTTTTCTTTTTCTTTTCTTTTTTTTTTTTTTTTTTTGCCTGTTTTCTTTTTTACACTTAAAAAATACAGAGCTTCCAGGTGAAATTTTGGTGTCTCTTAACTTGGCTGTGAAGAACACGGAGGGTCTGGGATGAAACAGGAATGTTGGGCAGCAGTTCCCAGCACTTTGCCTGGCAAAGCTGGGCTTGGGGGACCAAGGATGGATCTCAGTCCTCCTCAGCTCTGTGGCCTCACCCAGGGCTTCCAGACCAAGTCCTGCCTGGAGATCTCGGAGTAATTGTGAAAAAACCAGAGATTTGTTAAAATAGAGTTATAAATCTGGTGTTTAATTCCTCGCCTGCGTGATTTGTGTTCTGAAGACTTGGAGCCTCCTTGAGCAGCAATTTCCTGATGTAAGAAGAGAGCAAGGAGCTATTGCAGGGATAAATAAATGCAGTGCAAAACCCTCTTGTTTACCTTTATAAGCTCTGGAAACCCGATGGAATCAATGGGTCGAATTTGTGGAGAAAGTGGAGTGACTTGGTGGATCTCCAGCTGGGGAAATAGGAGGTGAAATGGAGGAACAGGAGGTGAGACATGCTGGAGCTTTGTCTGATTTCTCTGCCTCTTGTTCCATTCTGCTTTTGGCTGAGGTTTTGGAGCCCATCACAAAGCAGGAATAATGGATTATACCAGGCCTGGTATATCTTATTTATAATAAATGTATTTATCCCCACGTCCTCTCTTGTTGTCAGTCCAGCTTTATGGGATTTTCCTAATTACAGAGGGAAAGATTAGGTTCCTAATTCAGTGAAATTAATTTAGTTTCCAATAGCTAAGCAGTGGTGGCTGGTCACAAGTGGTACAGTGAGTCCCTCCCTGTTGTCACCTGGCCCCACGGCTCGTGGCTGTGCCGAATTCCCACAGCAGCAGCACAACTCCTGCTCCTCCCGCTGCAACATTAAAAATGCAGGACTTGTTTGTGTCAAACGAGCTAACCAAATAAAAGATGAATTTCAAGTGTTTAATCTGTCAGCATCGATGAATCTGGCAGGATTATTGTCCCATTAGGGGGGATGGGTTTCTCCCAGAGAGAACTCTGCCCCGTGACTTGCCTGTTTGTGTGCAGATTGGTTTGGGTCTGATTTCGGCTACGATTGAAATTGAAATGCTCCTGCTCTGCTCTGGTTGAGTCTCAGGGTCACTAAGGTGGGACCTGGCTGCTGCTGAGCTCCAGAACTTGCTGCAATCCCTCCAAGGCCTCATCGTTAATTCTTCCCGAGGATTTTGGGGTGGGTTTTGTTCATTTTGTGCTTTCAGTTGTGCTCAACAGCCCGAGCCTGGGAGCTGCAATGTGAGAAATGCTGCTGGAACAGCAGGAATAAAACCAGGATTACACCTGGGAGGGGTGGCAGAGCAGTTTGTGAAATGAGTGACAAAATTCCTGCTGCTGTGCCCCAGCCTAAGCAGAAGGCCCTAAAGTTTGGGATAAGTTTTGGGACAATTTTGTTTGGGGGTTGTCACATCTTTGTCTTGGTCTTAGAGAGGACAATGAGATGTTGAGTTTCTGAAATACAACTTTTTTTTTTTTGATGCCTTAAAGAAACAGAAGAGGAACTTTTGCCTCTTCTTCCCACCTCCCCAAACAAATCCTCTTTCCACCTCTCCTTCCTCCCTGTGGAGGAGGGAAAAGAGTCCACAGAGGAGAAACTTCCTGATTCTGGGCACGGCCTGGGCTGCAGCTTTTCACTTAAATAACTCCAATAATGTTTTCTTTTCAAGCCTGTGGAAGATCTGTATTTGAAACGCTTTATGAGGGGGATAAAATGTTTTCTAGGGGATCCAAGCTGTTTTTCGGGCTGGGCGGGCAGGAAGGAGCTCCGTTAGGGCAGGAGGGATTTGTGTCATCTTGGGGGAGGCCATTTCATGTTTCCCTGCTCCTGGTGCTGTTGCTGGGGGTTTCTGAGCCCTGTCAGGGACACAGGGACACGTTCTGTGCCCAGCCCGAGCCTGGCTCTGCACAGGGCACAGTTGGCAGCCCCGGGGCTCTCTGTGCCTCGTGAGGCAGAAAGGGAAGCGCTGGCTTTGGCTGTGCTCCAAATGTGCAGGAACGAGCTGGGATTTAACAGAAAAAGGGGGATTCTGTGCTCTGAGGTGGCTCGAGGTGGGTGCTCCCACAGGGGTGAGAGAAGAGACACCTGAGGAGCCGCGGTGCTGGCAGCTGAGCTGGTGCTGCTCCAGCCCCGTTCCCGCTGCGTTTCCCAGCTCCCCGGCCCTCCTGGATGATGGGGACACCTGGAGAGCCCCTCCAGAGCCTGCCTGGCCCAGCAGGCTGCTGGAAATCTGTGGGAAAGCAGGGCCTGGACCCATGCAGAGCTGCAGGGCTTGGATTTATGGCCACAGAGCTCCTCAGGTCCTCCCTGGCTGAGGGTTCCTGGCAGAGGGGGACGAGGAGGGACAGGGCCCCCCTGCACAGGGACGTGGGGAGTTCTCAGCCGCAGGAATCCCCCAGAGGGCACCTCTGGCAGGGGAAAAGGGTCCCTGACAGAGGGGAGTCCAGTGCATGTGGAGTAAATGACCTTTAACAATCATAAAGGTAGTTTGTGATGAGATCACAATGAGCCAAGGGCCGTTTGCTGCCGGTTTTGTATCAAAAGTAGTTTTGGATAATGCTTAAGTAGTGATCGAAAGGGCATTTCTGAAGAAAACTTCAATTTGGGGTAGTGAGTGTGATGTTTTTTCCTTTTTTTCCCTGTAAATGAGTTGCAGACCTGATGAAATCCTTCAAAACCCCTCAGCATCTCTCAGCAGTGTTTTTCTGATTTAACCAAGCCTTGTGAAAGTCTCCACTGGCTCTTGCACTGTGTCATGTTCAGCACCATGGAGCGTTTGTTACTTCCTGCAGCTCCCAGGAGCATCCCTGAGCCTCAGATTTCCAATATTTTGAACAAAATGTAGTTGACATCCAAAAGCCTCCAGGTGGAAATGTTGTTTCGTGATTTGTAGCTGTGTCTTTGGCCGTCCTGTAGTATTTTTCTCCAGGTTTGGATGGCAGATTCCCTTCCCTGGCCTCTGTGGGATTAAGTAAGGTCTGAGTTTGGAAAGGGGCAGGGGTTTGAGGGTGAATGAAGGTGTGGAAATAAAATCTATAGAAATAAAAACACCTCCCATCCTAGGAACAAGCACAGAACTTGTTTTAAGCCTGAGCTCTTCCTGCTGTCTGGTTTTAGACCTCCTGGCACTGCAGGCGGTGGGGGAACCCCTCTTTGTAGCCACTGAAAATGCTCTGGGTGGTTTAATGAGAACAATTCATGGAATTCTGCTGAATTCTCGGCTGCTGCTGTGTCCCAGCAATGAACCACAGCTGCACAGGGGTCCCAAATCCTGTCTGGGTACCACTGAGGGAGGTGGGGCAGGTTCCTGGCTGTGCTCCAGGGGTGCTGCTTTGGGAAGGAATTACAGGATCCAAGGGACAGAGCCGGATTTTGATCAGGGCAGCTGTTCTGATCCATCCCTGATTCTGGCTGGGTGCTGCTCCGTGGTTCAAGGAGGTTGCAGCCACGTTTGCACCTTTTTGAGTGGGTACTTATGGCGATGCAGCTGCCCCCAGATGATGCCTTTGGCCAAGCAAACAGCGCTGATCAGAGGATTGGGTTTTGTTTATTTGGGTGAGAGTCTCCACGGGCTCTGCAGTGGTGGGAGGTTTGTCCCTGGCAGGTGTTCATGAAGGTTTCGGCCGTTCAGAATACGGGGCTGGGGCGATGTCCTGCGTTTATGGACTGGACCTCTGGGCTGTCATTAAAGGGTTTCTGCTGGAGATCAGATCAGCAAATCTCCCGTGGCTGTCCCTGCTGGGGGAGCCTCCCCTGCTGCTGTGGCACCACAGCTCCTCGGGAATGAGGGGGTTAAAAAGGGGGACACTGTGACAAGGGGGCTGTGGAGAGTCCTGGCACTATGTCAGGGGTCTTTAAGACTTGAATTCACAAAGGTGGGTGGCCCTGTTGGTCGTCCTCAGACACAGCCTTGCGCATCCTTGGGGGGTTTGGGTTTTTTTTTTTTTGATTGGTGGGGGGTTTTTTGTTTGGTTTTTTGGGTTTTTGTTTGTTTGGGGGGGTTTTGTTTGGTTTTTTCAGGGTTTTTTTTGTTTGGTTTGGGGTTTTTGTTGTTGTTTTTGTAGAGTTTGTTTGTTTTTGGTTTTTGTTTAGGGCACTGGGGATCTCCCAGAGTCCCTGTCAGAAGGTCCTGCAGGGGGGAGCTCTGTCACTTCCCTCCCTACACCTTCCCTACCCCCAGCTCAGCAGCCAGAGGGGAATTCTGTGGCTATTCCAGCAATTCTTCATTTGCTGCGTGTGGTGCATCCAAAAAGGTTCTGTTTTCACGAGCAACACAGGAGACGAAGAAGAATGAAATTAATCCAGTCCATAATTTGATTACTTGCAGTCTGACTTTTCCACAGCTCCGTGTTTGTTTTCAGCTGACAGAGCAGCTGCTGGGCGCGGGGAAGTGTAAACTTTGTTGTTTGAACAGCGTCAGGTAAACTCAGCTTCTACCAAACCTTCATCTGCCTGAGGGAACTCGAGCGGTGACAGAGAAGGGGCCCTGTGATCCAGCCAGGAGCCGGCCCAGAACCTGCCCAGCTGAGTTTTAAATCCACTGTGTCTCCTCTGGAAGCAGAGGCTGCCATTGATGGGTTTGTGTGGCCCCAGTACAATTTCCCATATTGCCCCCTCTCTGTGACACCCCAGCGCCGCCCTGGCCCCAAAGCCCCTCAGCACAGTTTGGATCTTGCTCGCAGCTCCTCTCAGGGAGGTTTCCTGAGTGCTGCAAAGCCTCTGCTGCAGACATCTCGGGAGCAGGATTTGGGAGGATTAATGTGGTGGGATTTCTTGAAGACATGATTACTTTGCAAAGATTTTTTCTCCTCGGTAAAATTACACAGTAACTGCTTGGTATTATTGGGGTTTTTTTTCAGTCAACAGACCCAACGTGTCTTTTGTTCTATTTTGACTTATCTCAGCCCCAGAGAGTCCAACATAAATCATATTTTGGCAGGATTAATCCTGCACCTGAAGGCGAGCAGGATGCCCTGAGTAGACGCCTTTCACCTGGGAGTGTTGCTATCAGGCACTTCCTTGTGTCAGCCTGGCCCTGGCAGATAAAACCCCCAGTGCTGCTCCTCCGAACCTGGAGCAGTTCTTAGCAAGGCTGGGAACTCATAAATTGCTGCTTATCAGGAGAACAAATATTCTGTCTCAGTGCCTGCCTTTGGAAAGGAAACTTCAAAGAATATCTTTGTCTTACGGCTTCTCTGTCTTCTCATGAAGGGATGAAAAGCACTTTTTGGAGCCCTGAGTCACTGCCTGCCCTCCAATCTGCCTTGACAAGTGTTTAATGGCATTATCAGCGCCCCTGGGCTGGGGCTGAGCACTGGGAAATGCCGCGGCAGTTCAGGGAGTTCATCCTGCCTGGAGAGCAGCTGGATTTAGGGTTGAGCTCTGCTGTGAGACATCCCCTGGGGTTAGTGGGGTGTGGGAGGCCAGAGCTGAGCAGGGGGTGGAATAAAGGGGGTGCTGAAGGTGGAAAATTGGGGGTGGCTGCCTCGGGACAGGCGTCAGTTCCCCGTCCAGAAGCACCAATTCGATTCCTAATCCCCGTTTTCCTGTGTACAAAGAGCCTCTGCTCATTCCCAACTTTTGGGAAAGGATTTCAGTGTTTGACAGATGAAGGAGAAAAAGAAAAGTTTGTAACTCACTAAAATGTTATTATTGAAATCATTCTCCCTCCTGGGCAGGGGCTTTACGTCTGGCTTGGAGTGTTGGGAATAAAACACCCAGTGATCCTTTTGGAGGGATTCAGAGAGGGCAAGATGTGAAAAGTCCTGGGCTCTACAATCCCAATTGTTAGAGGGGGGGTTATTTAAGCTTTTTATTAATTAGCCTTAAATCAGCAACCATCTGTAAGTGGGTATCACTTGCTGTAATACAAACTAAAATCAGTTTAAAACCTCCTGGTGGATGTTCCCATGGCTGAAATAGGGAAGGAAGGCAAAGGATGAGCTGCAGGATTTTCCTCCTTCTCCCATAACCAGTCCCTTCCAGACCTCCGTTAAAGGTGAGACGTTGCTCCTTGCAGCTCCCTTTGTCTGTCCCCACCAGAGGCAGAGGATATTTTTGGGTTTGCAGTGATTGCTCGTGGGGGGGTGGGTCTGCTTCTCAAGGCCCCTGAAATCCAGGGAAATCCTGGCAGGGAGAATTGCCCCAGCCCTGACTCTGCTGCTGGCTTGGCTTTGATGCTCCCAGTTTCCTGCTCCTATCAGAGCAGACCTTGCTGCCTGCCCCATTCCTCCCTTACCTGCTGCCTGCAGAGATTCCGGCTGTGAGAGCAGGGTCTGTGCTGGGCAGGGAATGGGGGGCTCTGCCCAGGGACCGGCCCCTCCCCTGCATTCTCTTCTCCCCCAGGGGTGACAGCAACGTTTGCAGGCCCACAGGAATAAAACTCTGCTGGCCTGCAGACGATTTCCATTAATTTTCTAATGACTTAATCTGTGTCAAGGAAGGTAAAATGGATCAAACCCTAAATGAGAAGGACTTTTTAAATAATAAAACGCTGGCACAGCTTCCCTGCGTTATCCTCCAGACCGAGGAGCTGGGGTGGTGCAGCGCATCTCGAAGGGACCGTTTTTAGTTTAATATCTTAAATTGCATTAAAATTAAAGTGCAAAAATAGCCTCTCCTAAATTACAGCTGCAGCATGTGACTCCTCAGACCTATTTACTAATTTTTTAAATCCTGCTGAAGTTGGAGCTGAGGATGTCAGAAGCTTTTCTGTGATGGATCTGGTGAGAACCAATTAGTGCTGGAGAGCTGGGCCTGGCAGCTGCTGATGTCACGGGCTCAGCTGGGAACAAAAGGGACTCACTGGGAGCATTTGAGCAGAATTTTATCTAAAACTGGTGGATTAACACAGCAAATGGAGCAGTGGACTCTTCCCACTTGGTTTGTGGTGAAAGTGCTGAACCTGCAGAGATTTGCATCTGTATTTTCCTCCCTGCCCTGCCCTGAACTGCGGGCACAGGTCAGACCATGGGAATGGAAGTTTGGTTATCCCCAAGGGGCTTTGCCAGATGAAAAGCAGAATTTTATTTACAGAATGCTGCACAGGCAGCACTCCTCTGTGGTTAATTAGGCTTCAGATAATTGGCACAGTAGTGCTGCTTCACCTGGAGGTGGTGGAGCTTGGGGTTTTCTTTTTTTACATACCCTCGGAACAATAAATAAATAAATAAAGTCTGCTGCAGGTTCCTTCCTTCGGCAGCTGATTGACTGCAGGATGGATTTCTGGGCTCTCAGTGCGGACAATTAACACACTCAAGGCTGCGAGGCACTGCCCAGGGACTGAAACCTGAGTCATTTTCTGTTTAATTAGGCCCACAAATTTAATTTAATGCTTTTTTTGTGGAAAAAAAAAAAACCAGCAATCAAACCCCAAAATCTTTGGGGTGAGCAGAGCCCATCCTTTCCCACCCAAACAGGTGAGAGCACCTCAGTGCTGTGCTGTGAATTCCAGCCAGCACTGATTTGGTGCCAGAGACAGAAACTGGGGGGATGTGTGTCAGCAATCTGTATTTGGACTATTCCAGGCCATGTTCCTGATGGATCTGCCATCTCCCAGAGTTCTCCTGAAATCCCTAAGTTCAGATTTCCTGTCCTGGCTGCGGGAGCAGGCTCTGTGTTTGTGGGATCCACCCTGTGCTGCAATGGGCTGAAGGAGTTTGGGGGCATTGGGTGACTCCTCTTTAGGGTGAGCTGGATGAGTGTGACTGGGATTTGTAACCACCAAAACACTGCTGTTCAGATTCCCAGCAGTCTGGGAAAAGAATTCCTGGCCACAGCCTTGGGAATGAGGGAAACTTTGGGGTAAAGGACCCTGGGGTGTGAATTCCCCCCAGAGGACTCTGCTTTGCCCTCAGGATGAGACCCTCAAAGGTTCCACAGAGCCCTCCTTTGGCTGGCAGCAAATCCTCCAGGGACTCTGGGATGGGATAACTTGGCAGGGAAAAGCCCAGCGAAGGGAATCTGGAATTGGTTGGAGGCTCTGCTGCTCAGGGCACAGAGAGGGGCCAAGCAGCACAGGGAGATTGTTAGTGGGGTTCTAATGAAACCATTGGGAGTATCAGTGGTGCTGCTGCCTGAGCTCCTGAAACCCCCGAGTGCCCAGCCAGGCCCCGTGGGGTGACAGGGACAAGGTTCAGTGCTGGGTCTCTGAGGTACAAACCAGGATTTTCCCCCTGGCACAGCAGGAAGGAGCAAGCAAGCCCAGGCTGGGCAGAGAATTCCAGAGGAGTTTGCTAGCAGAGCATTGTTCTGCTGGGCTTTTTTCCCTCTGAAGAGTGATTTAATTGCTTGTGAATTAAGGTTTTTTCCGCTGGATTACTGCTGTCAGTGGATTTCATAAACCACGACCTCTGCCCTGCACCCCCTCTCTGAGGCTGGCACAAACCCCGAGCTGCTTAACCATGACATAATTGTCACCTACGTCACTGGCACTGCGCTGTGACTGCCTCTGGCACTGCTGCCACTTGGAAATGTCACAAACTGCCACCACAGGCTCTGCAGCAGCCCAGGATCCTCCACAGGGTGGGCTCTGCTTGCCAAAAACCCTTCAGTGCCTCGTGTGCCTGTGCATCAGTGCCTAAACCCCCTCTGAGGCAGCTCCAGAGCTTGGAACCCTTCAAAAAGAATTCAGAATGGGGCCTCCCCTCATAAACAATTAGAAATAAAAATCTGCCAAGTGCTCTGGAGCCGGCAATAATTCCATTTCCATGTGACTTGGGGTGGGATGGTGACAACCCACGGGGACAGCCCAGGAGCCGTTCTGCAGAGGCAACAAAACCCACTTGGAATTTTCCCCCTTTATTTCTGTTTCTGTCAGAGGATTGTGTTGAAGTTGGTGCTTTGCTGCTGTTCCCCTGGCAGCTTCCCTCCTGCCCAGCTGCTCACAGGAGTTTTGGGGGTTTTACGATGACCTTTTTGGTGTGGTAGCAGTGAGTCTCTAGAAGCCAGTGATGAGGAGATTTTTTCAGGTTTACTCCTTTCTGGTTTTTCTGCTCCTGGAGATTTCCCTTTCAGGCTGATTTTTGCAATGTTTTCTTTGCTGTCCAGCTCTGGTGAAAGTGTCCTTCCAGCTCCCAGCCCTCCAGTGCCACCTTGGACATTCTGGGGATGGAAATGCCACAGCTCCTGTGCTGTGTACCCATTCCCTTCCTTTTTCCTCGTTTTTTTAACTCCCCCCCCCCCCTTTTTTTTTTCCATTCGTGGCTTTTCCCCTCCTCTTTTCAATGGCGTGCAAGTGGGATTTTCAGATAATCCCTAAAATTAATCAGTGCAAAGAGGCCACTTTACAGGGTGGCTTGTGGATGCAGAAGGGATGCATTGCCAGGGGGTTGAAGCTTTGGGCTGAAATGCAGCGGGTTTGGGTCTGATTTTATAAACTTTAGCAGTTACCTGAGGCACGAGGCTTCCCTGGGCTGGGCCTGGATGAATCTGAACCAGGTGAATCTCCCTGGCGTGTGCCACTGCTCAGCCCCGGGATAAATCTGCCTTTCCAGCACTATTTCAGGGAGCTGGCTGTGAGTGCCAAAGGTTGTGTTTAAATTAGAGCTCAGTTAAAATGTTTTATCGGTGCTGGTGGCCGCGGCTGCGTTTTTGCAAGCTCTGGCAAATGCAGGCAACGCTGGGGTTTGCTCTTTATTTAACCTAGAAGGCGTCCTGAGGAATCCACAGTCAGCTGCTCAGGAGAGCTCTGGCAGTAAAACGTTCAGAAAATGGGGGATTTGGGGATTTATGGCAATATTTTCATAGGGTGTTTGTCAGGTTTACGTCGTGGCAGGCTGCATGTTTGAGTTATCAGCAGAAGCTGTGCTGGTGTTGATTTTTGTGCTGATGGGCTGTAAAATCTCCCTTTGTTGAGGCACAAGAAGCCTCTGCACGCAGGAGTCCCCCGGCCCTGGGGTCCAGGTGCTTCTTAGGTTAAAGCTGCTGGGCCAGAGCAGAGGAGTTATTTATGGTCAGAGGGGACAAAACCTTCCTTACCCATTCCCAGGGATGCTCAGGGTGGGGTTGTTGGGGTGTCTGTGCAGGGCCAGGAGCTGGGTGCTGCTCCCTAAGGGTCCCTCAGCTCGGGATATCCCATGATAAAATCCCATTTTGGGATATCTGTTCTGTTCAGACCTTCCAGCCCTGAATCCTCTCCGAGCACTGCTGTGCTTTCCTCAGGAGGGGCTGGAGATGCTTTGAAGTGTGGGTGCAATGAACAGTCATGTAAAACCCCTCAACAAACGCTGATCCTTTCCCAGAGGGACAGAATCCATCCCATTATCCCTGATTTCGGAGTTACCAGGAGAAAAGGAAAGGCAGCCACAGCCCAGGGTGGAGGGGAAGGGATTGGGACCACCCAAACAGAGCCCAGCTCCAGAGCTCAGGAGCAGCCTCGGGGCTTTCCCGGGGCACTTCCAGCAGGATTTATCCTGGAATTGTCTCCAGGCCGTGCAGGGACAGGCACAAATGAGGGCTGTCCCCGTTTCTCAGCGTGCTGGCGGTGTGGAACCCCTCGGGGAGGCTCCGGGGCTCTTTGATCCCCGGCCATGGAGCTGGGCTGGGGAACCCGAGCCCCTGAACCTGCCCGGCCTGGGGGTGCTGAGCCTCGAGCTTTTGGGGGTTTTTGCTGCATTCTACAAAATGGGAACGAAGGGATCAATGTGGTTGACAATCCCTGAGGAAGGGCAGGCTCGTCCCCATTCCCCGGGGATGAGCTCGGGCTTGGGCCCGGCCCTGGAAATCCCGGTTCCTGCAGCTGCTCTGGCCTTGAACTCTCGGTTTTGTTGTTATTTTTTTTTCACTCTCTCTCCATGTTCCCATTCAAAGCAGCGATGTTGTGGGAGGAACGAGGGGGATGAACACAGCTCTGAATGCAGAACTAATTATTGTCCTTAAAGGAGATAAAAAGGGAAATCGAGTGCTTGTCCAGGCCCCTTTTATCTGTACCAGGAGCCAATTACTTAATTCAAGATGAAATTGGGTCTAGGCAGTATCAGAGCAGTGAAAAGCTGCCCTGGTAACATCTGGTCTGAAAATTCACCTCTGGATCTGGATCCATTTTATTCTCATTACTCTGAGAGGATATTTGGCATGTACAAATTAAAACCAATTAGAACACTTGTTGATCTCTCAAATTGTTATTTATTCATAACAATTTAAATTGCTGCTGCTTGTAATTTAACTAATAATTTCATTTTAAATAATTTAAATAATCATTGAACTTAATTTAAAGCTGAATAATGTCTGTAGGAATAAATTGCATGAAACAGTGGTTTCATCAATAATATGTCAGAAGTCAATCAATATTTAGGTTTCAGAGCTCTGTTAATGGATGGTGATATTAAAAAAAAATAACAACCCTCTTGAAGCACTGAAATTTCTTCCTGGTCTGAACCCCTGTGACAGGGAAGCTTTGCCAGAAGCCTGGAAACAAAGCCCTTGATTTTACATCTTTGAGGCACAAAAGCATCTGTACTATCAAAGGATCAAATGAGGAAGAAATTCCAGAGTCAGTGGGAAGGAATTTGCTGATAAAAATGCACCTCGTGGAGGGTTTGCGTTGTGTGGCTGCACAGGGACGGGCAGGATGTTTCCTGCCGCACTGAGCAGCGGCCCCGGAATATCAATGATATTTATGAGGAGTTGGGAGCTCTTTCCCCCCACACCTCGGGGACGACGGCGCCGCAGCACCGGCTTCATTGTAAACTCTTTAATGGCAACAATTTTCTAAATCAAAGCAATCTGCGCTTCCCCATTTACAATTTCATTTCCAAGCACTAAAGCTTCATAAAAGGGTTTACAACACGGAGTCTTTGGCTGCTGTGAAGTTACCCAGCAGTGGTGCAACGGCATTATCTTCAGTGGAGTATTTTATCTTTAAAATTATAAGGATTTGTTCTGCTCCCTTTTATGCAGAAATAGAATGCTAACAGATGCAAAGTTTATTTTTAAACTTGGCTAGGGGCTGAAAAAGCACATTTAGTGGAAGGTGTCATTTGGTGCTCTGAATATATTTCAGACTTTAATAGTAAAATGTTTCAAAAAATTACAGAGCTGGTCCTTTCTGTGGTGGGAGGTGACACCCAGGGTGGACACAGAGAGTTCCCCCTCACGTTCCCTTCCAGGGCTGCCCTTTCCTGCCTGGATGTTGCTGGAGAAGGAAGTTATTATTAATTATTATTGTTAATGACCAGGAGAGGTGTGAATGCTGCCATCCCTTCCTGGCTGCCCTTGAGGTGCTGCCTCAAGGTGTGCAGCTCTTGGTGTTGCCAGAGGGGATTTTGGGCAGGAAAGCAGCACTTTGGGGGTCCCACCAGGGATTATCTCCCTGGATTGGTGCTGCCCAGGCAGGGCTGTTCCCCACAGAGCACTTTCCAACGTGCCCAGCCTGGGTGTAAACATGGGATGTTCCCATTTTCCCAGAGCAACTTCCACAATCTCATTGCTAAAAAAGCTTTTCCTCGTATTGAGCTGAAATCTCCCTTTTAGGAGAACTTGCTGCTTTCCTGGGGAGGAGGAGAGCACTGTTGGCTCTGCTCTGCTGGCATGGGAAGCTCAGGGAATTCTCTCCAACCCTCCCTTGGCATCTCCCAGAACTCGAGGGGGTTTCTGCCCAGGGGAGTCACTTTCCAACATTCCCGTGAGCAGGAACGCGGAAATTTGGGTGCTCCAGCAACGCCTCCTGCTCATCCCTGGCAGGCTGTGAGTGAGTGTCTGATCCAGGTGTCGCATCAGCACTGGCAAGGGAGGATTCGTGTCTGCAGCTCGGCTGCTCCCTCCTCCCCACAGCTGACAGGGTGTTTTTAAATTGTGTGTCAGGCTTTGGGAAGGTTTTGATGAGCACAAACAGACCCGAGCTGGAGCTGTGTTTACTCTCACCCCAAGCACGGATTAGGGCATGAACAGGAAAATAATTCCTCCAAATAACCCTCCTTCCTCCCTCCGAGGGCCAGGCCAGGCTTTGCTGGGAGTCCTTTCCCTGGAAGAGGAGTTTTTCCGCCCTGCCTGACCTTGTGGGGGAGGCAGGACCGTGTCCATCCCCTCTGCACGTCCCTGGTGGGCAGCATTAAATCTTCATTCCAGGTTTTAGGAGGAAGCTGTGAGTGTGCAGGTGTGGAATTGCTGTTGGTGGAGCTAACGAGGACGGATGGGAGCTCTGGTGACACGACCTTGTGTCGGCTTTCAGTCAGAGCTGCAGCTCAAACACGTGGGGCTCACCTTCAGCAGGTGCTGGTGAACTCAAACATTAAAGGTGTTCCCCCAGGTATGGCCAGGCTGAGGGATGGGAAGGGTTTTCTAAGGTGGTGTGGGGTTTTGGTGGTTTGGGTTTTTCTGAATGGCAGGGGTTGGTTTAGGGATTTGAAGGTGGGTGCACATTAAGTGTCTTTTTTTATTCCTGTAATGTTTTTGGTGCCGTTAAAGCTGGATAATGTCACATCTTGAGGTTAAATAATGACTAAAGCTGGATAATGTCGCATCTTGAGGTTAAATAATGACTGGAAGTAGGGCAGGATTGCTGATTGGCTGTGGTGGTGAGGGGACAGTGAGGGACAGAGTCACTGGAAAGGGCAGTTCCCAATTCCAGCAGATTTCAGGAGCCTGTAGCCTCAGCCCGTGCCTGAGCTGGTGATGGGGCTGTCTGAGATCATCCAGCCTGACTGGGCTGTGACAAGATAAACCCTCATGGAGAGATTAAGGAGGGAGGGAGATGTGCTTTGCTGTCCTTATCAATCCCTCATTTCCAGGCTTTAATACTCCGAGGATTGAAGTTCATCCTCAAGGAGAAAAATGGTGGGATCAGTTTGGGCTAAGCCCATCTTTGTCTGCTCTTAGAGCTCCTGAGTGGGATTTTAAATAGAAAATGAGCAAAACAGGGAGTTTGTCAAACCCCTGGGGTTTGTTCTAAAAGGGTTTTTTAATTTTATTTCTTAAACTCAGGCTGTTGCAGGCCTGGTGTGTGGTTCTGGGCCTGGCTGGAATCAGAGCCAAGGGGGATGCCAGCATGTCTTGGGAACCTGGCTGTGCCCAAATCCTACAGTTTGTCTGGTTTAGTGCAGAGTCTGCTTGTTCCAGCCAGTGCTGGGCGAGATTTTCCCGTCTGTGCCCCTCCAGTTGCACCAGCTGGCTCCGGTGTGTGCTGTCCCCACCCATCCAACGGGAACTTCTGTTTATTACATCTCAGTTACTTGGGAAAACACTGCCGTGGGTCCCGTGGGCTGTTGGAGCTCCACAGAACGCAGGGAGCTGAGCACAGGTCCACTGGAGGATGTGGCAGAAACTTCACAGAGACTCCAAATGAACTTTGATCACTGTGGATTAATGGAAATTATTGGTTATAAATAACAGTGACCCCCAGCAAGCCAAGGGGAGCTGCAGGAGATCCAGATTTTCCTGACTCACACCCTTGCTGTGGAATCATCCCGAGGCTTCTGCCCCAGTCCTGCCAGGGAATGCAGAGTGTGTGTGATTGTGATTAAAGCTCGGTGTTAATTGTGGATCCAAACAGGAGATAAGGAGAGAGGAACACTCAGCTGTCAGCTCCCAGCCCCTGGCATATGGCTCCATTAAGATAAAGGAACAAAAGGTAATTTATAGTAACAGATGGGCTTGAACTCTTTCTGGAGCTGGTGAATACTTTTTAATTTTTAATTTACAACGACTCTTTCATACAGCATTGAACCAAATCTTCTGTCGTGTTCTTTTAGAATCCACGACCAGGGAAAATGCATGTGAGGGACTCGAGCAGGACCTTTGTGACTGCCCCTCACCTGCTGAGGGATGGAGCAGGGAGGGCCCAGGCAAAGCTGGAATTCTGGAGCTGCAAACCAACAGGAATCAGAGTGGAAGCGCAAATCCTGCTGGAAAACCCACCTCTTACAGCACGGATGGTGCAGGAATTAGCTCAGATCTGGCCGTGTTTTTGTCACCAAATCCCAGAGCTTTTGCTCTGGCTGCTCCACGTGCAGATCTCTCGCTGGAATCCCCAAATCTCCAGCAGCTGATGCCGTGTCCTGGAGCCAGACACTGGTGGATGGACTGGGACAGGGCTCTAATCTCCCATCTGGGGGCTGGAATTGCTGTCCCTGCAGGCTCAGTCCTGCGGGGCACAGGGACTGTGCCAGGAAAACAAAACTGGAGTTGGATCTCCTTCCGTCAGGGCCTTGAGCAGCGCAGGGAGGAGCCTGCAAGGGGCTCCAGGATATCCAAAGCAGTGCTGCCTTTTCCTTTTTTAATTAAAAATAAACCTGGTGAGGGATGGAAAAAGTAAGGGATGAAAAGTAAGGGCTTGTAAAAGGCTGGGTAAGACAGGCAGGGAAGCTCTGCAAGTGCCTGGGAATGATTCCAGTCCAGTCAGAGAGTGCTGGAGGCCCTGCTGGGATTCAGGAGGGGACACGGGGGTGCTCTGCAGGTGCAGTTTGGGGTATTTGGCCCTTCCCTGCCTTTCTGGAGGAAGTGCCTTTCCTTCAGGGATGTTTTTGAGTCGTGTCTCCGTGGGCTGGGGATTGTTGAGCTCAGGGTGTCGCTCCCGTGCCACCCTGAGCTCTGGGGAAATGCCGGGACACCAAACCTGTCACACACCTGAGGGTCCCTGTGTGGTGAGGCACAGCTGCAGTGCCTGCAGGGTTCAGGATATTCCTTCATGCCTGGCAGAGGGATCCTGCTGTCCTCAAAACACAGGTGCCCTTGGGCCCTTCCCGACCCTTAAATTTAAGGTCCTAAATTTAAGGATGGGAATGGAGAAGCAGGGACAGGAACGTGCCACAGCAAGAGCTCTGCACCTTGAATTAAACTGAATTTATTCGAGCCCTGGCAATGGGGAGCTGCTTATCTGTCTGGGAGAGGGTTAGTGTGGATCCGGGATAATCGGGAACAGAAGGGAGCCGGGAGGATCAAACCCTCCCAGCCCTCCGTGGACACGGAGCTGCAGCAGCTGCAGGTGGCACAGAGGCCTCACCAGGAGAGGAACGATGAAAGCCCCAATTCCGAGTGCACAAACCCTGCAGGAAGGGAAAACCTTCAGGCTGGGGGAGCTGGAATCGGCAGGAGGAGAAGCAGGGAAGAGGGAAGGGCTGAGCCACACAGTTCCTCTGGCTGGGAGAAGGGCTTTGTGTGGGTTCCTGCAGCTCTGGCAGCTCCTTAATTCCGGGGAAATTGCCCCAAAGTTGGTGAGGTATGGAGGATGTTTCCAGGTGCCTCGTTAGGAGTTGTCTGGGTTAAATGCTGCTGTTCTCTGGTGTAAATCCAGCTCTGCAGCTGGGCATGGGAGTGGTTGGAATGCAGTTAATGTGCTCTGGCTGCTGCACCAGTCTGGGGGGGAAAAGGGATAATTTCCAGTGGGACAGTTGTAATTTCGAGCATCGCTCTCCGGAGTACAAAATCAATAGCTCTTCCTTGAAGAGGAGCAGGCTGAAGCTGGCAGAGGAAAGCAGCTTGGAGCTGCTCCCTGACACTCCAGCAAAGCCCCTGGGTGGTGTCAGCACAGAAAGAGCCCAAATTCCATGGATAGCCGGGGATAAATGAGGATTGTTCAGGTCTATTGTATCACCACCCCTTCTCCCATTGCTTGGGAGAAGCGGGACTCCTTTCCCCACGAGAGAACAAGAGCTCAGTCCTCCCGCTGCAGAGCTGGAGCAATAAATAAACGTTTTAATTGAGCAGGTACCAAACTGCCCTTGCAGTGCCTCCATCCCCTCAGTCAGCTGGGACCAGCTTTGGCTACTTCCAAACACCACCAGAATCCAGGAACGGGCTTTTTTCTAGGATAGGAACTACAGCTGCCTTTGGAAGACCAAAACCCACCCCCCCAAAACCAGGAATTGTGTGGATAGTTTGGGAAATAATCGAAAGTTTCCCAACTGTTGTTGAGTTCATTATGTGTTAGTTGGGCCCAGGAGAACACCCACCACCTCCTGCAGTTGATTATGCAAATCTGGATAAATATGTGAATACCTATTCCAACTTTTTATCCTCTGAAATCTAATGTCTCTCCTGACACAATACTCTCAAATTATCTTCAGTGAGTAATGACTTGCATTTAGCATTTTACACCAAACTGTCATATAGATCATTTTCTGTAATACTTTACATAAATTAGGAATCCTCCCCCATGGAATGTGTGTGGCTGCCGGAAAGGTTTTTTTACAAGATTAAAAGTGCAAACAACACAATTCCGGTGTCACTTGGAAATCCACGAACAGAGTGAAGTGGGAAACGTGGAGGTTAGAGTAAATTATGGTGCCATTAGTCAGAACCCTGCCGGGAGCCATTTGGCTTTCCCAAAATGTGATTATTGTCTTTGCTGGGGCTCAGGGTCATTATCCTGTTAATTGTTATTCCGTGGCTCGCTCTGGAAGCTCCTGAGCTCACCTGCTTGGCTGAGGCAGGTTTGGGGTTCTATGGGGTGGAGGGGATGACCAGAACACCCTGAGGGAGCTCCAGGGGTTGTGGTGGAGCAACTGGGAGCAGCTGTACTGGGCAAACTGGAGGTGCCACCCCTGCCGATGTGAGTGCTTGCTGGGAACGGGACCCCACCAGCCGGTATTTTTCCCCAAACCAGCTAAATATGGCTGAATCATATGTTCCTCTGAGAGGCAGTGGGATTTTTGTTTCCTGTAATTATCATTTTAGCAACTTTCAGCGCCAGGCTAAACTCCACTGCTCATTTTCCCCGCTGGGATCCGCGCTGTGCCGAGCGGGGCTCGCGCTGCCCCGGACCTGCAGGGTTTGGGCCCATGGCAGCCCCACCTGGAGCTGCCAGCAGCCCCAGAGCCGGATTCTTTCATTCCAGATGCGTCAGGGCTTGTCAGGAGGCAGTGAAAAATGCCTTTATGTGCCTCAGTTTGGCACTAATGAATATTAAAGGCAGCAATTCTTGCGTCCCTCTGCCTCCTGAGCTGCCGTCCTGTCCCTGTCCCTTAATGGCTCCCCACTGCTGTCCCGGCAGGAGGAGGGCGTTTATTGCCTGCTCTGTCACCAGCACAGGTGATATTTCACAGAGACAACGCAGGTGCCATAAAAGGGGAGTTTTAGGAAACAAACAGGGCCAGGCTGCCCGAATTCTCCCCAGGGCGGCTGTGTTTTGCTTTCCCTGTTTATGTCGCTACAGAGGAAGAGATAAAAATTTTATATTGCTTTTAGCAAGAGATAAAAAGTGCTGTGAGTGTGACTGCTGTCAAGGGGACAGGGAAAAGGGGGAATGACAAGAGCTTTAGGTGCTGCAGCTTCAGGGCTTGGGATCCTGTCCTGCAGCAGGGACAAGGTGAATTTATCCTGGAATTTATTCCTCCCCTGGAATAACCCCTCTTCCCCGAGCTGAGTTCATATTTTATTAACCACACGTCCTGGCCCAGGTTCAGCTGCAGCAGGGCCCGTGGGGAGAGGAGAGCAGAGAGCAGAGCAAGTCCCTGACCCAGGGGCTGCAGCTCCAACAAATTGGTGTTTTCAGGCAGGAATCGCCCAGCAGGCCCGGGGTCAGTGGCTACAAAGTGCAGGGGACACGGGGGCACTTCTGGTGTTTGAGCAGGTTTGACACCCCCAGCTCGTCTCCTGAACACAAAGTCCCTGCTCAGCGGGTGGGGGCGAGGTTATCCAGACACATCCAGGAGCCACCACCACGCTCCTCTTTGGCCTCCTTTTGATGTTTTGTTTTTTTTTCTTCAAAAAGCACTTTTCTCGCTCCCCAGATGATGCCACTGCCAGTCAGAGAGCTGTGCTCAGGTGAAAATTCCCATTCTTGAACCAAGAAGAAAGGGCAGACAAGAGTAAGACCGTGTCTATTCCAAGCAAAACCAGTGTAAAATCCAGAGTTTCAAATTGAAATGGGATAAAAATGAGAAAGGTGAGATTTGTTATTCAGTTACTCTTTGACATCAGAGCCACTCACAAAAGGAACAGTCCATTGTTGCCTTAAAAACCAGATTTGATCCAGTTTGTATTTAAGGATTTTTATTGTAATTACGTGGAATTTCTCTGCCTCACTCTTAGAAGCTCCAGCCAGAGACCAGCAGGACCTCATTAAAGATTGCTGAACAGGTTTTTTTCCTCATTTTGCTACTTCCCTACTGCTCCTTTTATTCCTTTTCCCTCTGGTGCTTGTCAGTGCGGGTGTTGTGTTGTGCATTACTGAGCATAATAAGGGAGCACGTGGGGAATAAAAGTTCTCCTTGAAGCCTCCACAACCTCGGCTAATTTATGGATGGGATCTGCCAGCGAGCCCAGAACCAGGCAGTTTGTGTTTCCAAAGGCTTTGCTGCATTCTGGTTATGCAATTCCAGACAGGGAATCTTTCATCTCTGCCTGGAGGGGGACGGGAGCTCTTCCCCTGGCCTGGGGGATGCTCATCAGCTCTGGAAATCCCTTGGATAAGGGATATTCCTGCTGCTGCTCCTGCCTTTGGCCTGTTCCTTGTGCTGTGCTGATGGATGAGTTCTCCCACAACCTGCACCCTGGAATTCCGAATGGGATTTTTCCAGTAGAGCCGCGGCTGCCCCGTGAGCAGGTTGTGGTTGTGGTGTTTAATTCCAGGGGGAAGGAGGGATTTCATCTGCTCTTACAGCCGCTCCTTGCAAACCCCAAAGGCTGCTCCTCACCTCTGCAAAACTCTTCATTGCAAACTCCAGGCTTTGGGATTCGTATCCCAGCACTGGAAATACTGGATGTGCCTGACAATGAATTGTTGCTTGGCTGGGCTTTTCTGGGTTTTGTTGGGGTTTTTTTCCAAGCTGGTCCCGAGTCCTCCTGAAATGAACTCCTGACCACAGAGCGCTTGTAAAATCCAACCTCTGAGCATCCTTTTTTCCTCTTTCACTTCATTTTATGGCCAGATTTTATACCAACATAAGGAAAACTTATTAAATATTCACCATCCAGTGGGCATTATTTAAAAACCAGATCAACGAGGAGGTGACCAGAATGGAAAATCCTCCCAGCCCTGTAAGAAACCCTGCAGCAGAACCCCTTCTCCTGCCCAAGCTGCTTAATTCAGACACGGGGATTTCATGGGGATTTTTTTTCCCCTCGATATTATTCTTAATTAGCCCTCAAAAAACGAGACAGAATGTGCCTTTTGGGGCTCAGCTCAGCCTAATTAACAGTGTATTCCACCAGATTTTGGGATATTATTGCACTGCTGCTTCTCCCCGTAAGACACACATCCCTTGTTTGTGTAGTTAAGACTCCATGAAACCATAAAAAGGGCTCTATTTTGAACTCCAGAGTTTTCATACCCCTTTTAATGCTGGAAATGGAGCAGCAGGGATGTTTGGGCTGAGTGTCTGAGGCCATTGCAGGGAGCTGTGCCTGTAGATCCGTTCCCAGGATCACAGAGCGTTTAATCCCAGCGGAAGGCATTTATTTACCAAATTAAAAGCACAGTGAGCACAGCCTGGGTGGTACTTCAGCATTTTTTATCGACTCCTCTTTTGCTCCTGTTCACTGATGGAGGATGATGGATGAGCTGAGGGCTGGGCTTTGGCAAAGGTGAAATTCATCTGTGCTGATTTATTCTGATTGATTCTCCTCGAAGAGACAAAACAGCTCCTGGTGTGCCTGGGGGTGTCTGAGCCCGGGGGACCCCGAGGCCTGGCAGGGTCTGTCCCTGCTGGGCTGGCTCAGGGTGGGCACTGTGACAGGGCTCAGGTTTAATGTCCAGCCCAGTGCTAGAGGCAGTTCTGGATGTCCATAAATCCTAAGATTTGTGGTTTTGGTTCCTGGCTTACATAAGACACAAAACCTCACACCAGAGCGGGGCTGGCTGTAACTTCTGTGCTGGTGTGGTCTTTGGTCTGTACTCAAATACCCAGCCCAGTGTCAGCTAGGTGCTGGCTGAGAGCACCCAGAGTGTGACACCCCTGGGATTTGGGGTGGGGAGGCTCTGCTCAAGTCGGGTTGTTCGTGTTTGATTAGATCCTGATGGGAACGCTGCTGCCTGTGCCCGTGGGTTGCATTTCTCACAAGAGATTATGGAGTTCTGTGATGAGGAAAATGACTTCAAAATGTCATAACACTGCCCTGGGAAGGCCTGATGATGTTAATCACATCACTCTTTCCCAACCTCATGTATTTAAGTTCAGCCCAAGGTAACACCACTCATTTTAGCACGTGGGCAAGAGCAAAGACAGTCTCATTTTTACACTGAATGTGTCTCATTTGTACCTGTTGATTTCTCAAGCTGCAGAATGAAAGATGTCTGGATGGAGTCTAAATGTTTTTATATCTTCTTAAAATTCTATAAACCACACGTTAAGCACACGTGAGATCTATCACTGCCCTGTTCCTTGATGCTTTCAGATCTTTTTAGTGAGTCTTTTTTTATGGAAATGCAGATTTTTATCTCTCTGTTGTTTATCTCCTCCTCGTTTCCAACATCAACCCTTGCCGTGATTTTGGCTATTTCCTGCAGCTCATGATTTCATAAATTCCTGTTCAGGCACTGCTGTTCCCTGCAAGACGAGATCAGAGCTGTCAGACTTGACAAATAAATCTTCAAGTCTTGGAACAAAAGGGCTCTGAGTCCCCGAGCAGGCTGTGAGCAGGGGTTAATAATGCTGCGAGAGGATGACTCAAGCAGCAGTGAAGTAACAAGTGATTTTATCATCCTGCAGATATGAAAAGGATATTGTTCACAGGGCACTGGAGCAGGGCTCTTGAATAATTCCCTGCTCTTCCCAGAGCTGTTCCCGTAACAGATGAGCAGAGGGTGCAGCTGGCAGGGGCAGAGCCCGGCTGGGGCTGTTTGCTGCACCTGAGGGGTTCTGCAGGGTCTCAGGGGGGCTGGCACATCCCAGAGGTGCTTCTCCTTCCCTCCCAATGCTGGAATTTGCTCAGAGGAACAGCTGGAGGTGGAGGGGAGCAGGTTTCCGTCCTGGGGCAGGTCTGGGATGGGGTGAATGAGGGCTGGATGGGAGCAGCTCGTTGGGATGGGCTGGGCTGAGTTCTCAGTGTTCCGGGAGTGTCTGTGGGGAGGATCCCTGCTCAGCAGCCTGTCCCTGTCAAAGGCACGGCCCCAGCGATGTTCCCAAGGCTCTTTAGGATCAGTTGGCGTTCAGAAGCGAGATGAAACCCTCGACACTTTGTTCTGCCTCCAAACAAAGCCCGGGGATGCCTTTGTCTCTGACAGGCCATCTGAGCTGATGAGAGAGGGCTTTGTACATTATTAATAACGAGATTGTCACCAGTGTCGTTCCTCTCTGTTCTCGGCTCCCAACATGAACCGCGGGAGCGTGTGTTGCTCTGGCAGAGCTGCTGCCAGGAGTGACAAAGTGCTGAGGGCTTCCAGTCCTAGAAAACATTTGCCACCCTTTGTTGGAGGTGTTTGTGTGCGTGTAGCGGGGATTGCGTTGTCTGTGCGTTGTTGTGTCTCGCTCTGTTCCCTGCGATGCTGATCAGTGGGATCCAGCTGGGAAGCAGCAGGAATTTGAAGTTTTCCAGCACGGACGCGTTGCAGGGAGCCCGTTCCATCAGAGCAGCTCCCCGTGCTGCTGATCCCAAGGGAGAGGCACAGGGAATGTGAGATGGACTCCAGCTCTCCCTCGCGTGTCTGAACCAAATCCCGTTGAAGAGTTAAATATTCTGTCGGGGTGTCTGCATTTGGGGGGCTCAGACACCCCCGGCACTCCCGGAGTGCAATCCACAGATTCGCCAGGCTTGGCAGAGGAGCTCGGCACAAGCTGCGAGTCAAGCATGTGCTCCAATCTCATTGACTTTTTAAAAACAGTCTGAGAGCTGCTCGCAGCTGAATCGGAGCCTCGGTGCTGCCTCGCTGTCACCGGCTGGGGGTTATTTTTAGCTGCTCACACAGCACCAGGAAAGGGAAGGTTCCAGACAGGGTTTGGATGGGGCTGGAGGAGCTGAGCCAGCCTCACCTGCCCTGAGGGTGGGAGAGCATCGGGGAAAACAGGGATTGGTGGGAATGCAGCAGGGTGTGAACGTGTGCTGCTGCTTCACGTGGGGAATGATGGAATCAGGGGCAGATTGCTGGATCAACAGCCTGCTCTGGCTGTTGACCCAGCTGGGCTGAGCTGCAGCGGGAGCAGCTCCCGGAGGAGTTGGTCCCTCACCCGTCACTGAGGGATGACATTTATTACACCCAGTAAAGCCCCCCGTCTCCCACCACTGAGGAACACCACTTAAACATCATGTTCGGGGAGCTTGAAGGAGATGGATTGTAATGTCATACTCCATAGTTTTTGACATGCTGGGGGAAAAGGAATGGGAGCGTTGTGGGATGTTATTGCTGCTTTTTGTTCTGAGAGTGGCTGGTGAGTTGTGAGAGCGCAGAGGTGGCCGCTCACCCTCTTCCCTTGCCCTGTTAGGGACAAAAAAACCCCAGATTTTCATCAGGTTTCCAGCTCTGGGTGTTATAAAAATCCACAGCATTCAGTCCCAAGGTCTGTATTTCATATTTCTGAGCCATTCTGGGTTCAGCCTGTGGGTTGCATTACAGGGAGCGACGCTGCTTCACCAGCCAGCAGCCTCCACTTCCAAATTGGAATATTCCCGCTCCTAATGGCACGAAAACGCCTGCAAATGGGTGCTTGTTCAACATAAAAATTACCAGCAATTTGAGGATAAGTTATGGAGGATGTAATGCCTTGTATTACAAGGAGTGTGGTTCAGGAAAATTGAAGTGTGAATTGGAATCTGAAGGGGCGGCTTTGTTCTCTGCCAGGAGTTCAGTCCTGACCAAGACCTGAGGAAAATCACTGCCCTTCCTTCCCCAGAGCCTTTTATCTGCTGGAAAAGCTGTTTGGGTCGTGGTGTTCCCTTTCCCACGCAGAAAAGAAATAGGGGTTGTTAACTGAGCAGGAGCTGGGGAGATTCTGATTTTGTGGAGTCCAGAAAAAAGGAAAAGTGAAAATATTCCTTTAGAAATCAACCCAAAATCTCGCCCTCAAAGTTTCTTCCAGTCTTAGGGGATGAACGAGGTGTTCTCAGGGTGCTGGGCTGGCCCTTCCTGAAATGCTGAAGCAAAGGGGGCCGGTGTTCCCTGACCCCACAGGCACGAATTTTTCCCATCAGTAAATGCTGGAGATCCTGGAGCTGGTGACACCTGCAGGCCCCTTTGTGGAGATCTGGAAAATTCCATAGAATTTCGTAACATTTGTAAAAACATTTGTCATAGAAGCCTTGTAGAGATTCTGCAAAAGATCAGAAACTGCAATATTGAGTAAAATTGCTCGAAACCAGGCTGAAAATGGGGAAATTCATGGAAGAGGCAGCTGGGACACTGGGGAGGGCTTTGGTTTGAGGGGAGGGAGGGGAAGGGTGGGTGAGTTTGGGTTCTCCAAGGTGTGCATGTGGCAGCGTGGGGATCTCAGTGCAGGGAATGCGGCTGGGAAACGAGGATCCTTTGGAATCCAGATCCCCCCGTGCGTGTTTGCAGCACGAGTTCCTCTGCAGAGCCAGCAGCTGTAAATCTGCCGGGTCTTTAACATGACAAAAGCAGCCCCAGCCTAAAATGCCCTTCTCCGTGAGAAGCAGCATGGAGCAGGATATGGAAAAGATTTCTCACAAAGTAGCTTGTGATTCAGATGGAAAATGTCAGGTTTTGAAAATTATTAATCTTTGTGCTGCACAAAACTGTCAGCTGTAGGGGCGTTCGGTGTGGGAGGTTCCTGCGGGAGAGCATTTCCAAATGGGGGCTTTTTTGGGGCTGTTTTTCTCTTTCCCTTTGTTTTTTCGGGGATTCTTTTGTTCCTTCCCCCACGGGGGGCTGAGTAAACAGGCAGCTGAAGCTCCCGATCGGGACAGCAGCAGAAGTGACAGGGAAGGGAGGTGAGGTGGTGACAGCAGAGTCAGGGGAGTGTCACCACCCCGGGCTCTGATTCACTGGGAGGGAAATGGAGCGGGGGGGATAACGGGGAATGAGTTAAGAGACGGGTAAACAACTGCCTGGGGGATGGTTCTGGGCAGACCCCTCACAGAAATGGGATTGGGGTTGGGGGATGCTGCCCCAGCCCTCAGCTGGGCACGTCCCAGGCGGGTCTGTCCTGCTCACCCCGGCAGGGTCTGGAGGGGCTCAGCACCCTCTGGGCTGGCTTCAGCCAGGAAAAAAGGGGGAAAAGTTCCAGGAAAGGCCCGTGGGAGGAAGCCCTGACTGTGAGGGTGTCCCAGGGAGATCGGGAGCAGGCAGCGAGGTTTTCTCTCCCTTCCAAACCAGGGGCAGCTCTTGGGGATGGTGGGGTCGGCTTGGCTTGGCTTTGCTGTCCCGTTTCATGTGGGACATCTTTGCTTTCGTTGCTTTATCCAAAGTTACTTGATTGGAAAGGGAAGAGTGAAAGAAGAATTGCAAAATATTCCCTTATCCAAACAATTAACACCACAGAAGTCTGATCATGTCCTAGTGCAGAAAACAGCTGCTGGGAGCTCCAGTAACAGAAACAAATCCAAATGCCTCACAGGTCTGGACCAATATTACAGTGCCGGGATGCTTCACTGGTTAATTTTAACTGCATGGAGGCCATGTTTTGGGAGCTATTTGCAGCTGAATACCCTGAAAAAGCACAAAATGAGCAGCCAGAGCAGGCTGGTCCCTGCGTGTGGAACCCAAAACCGCTCCAGTGCCCAGAGCACAGCTCCCCCTCCTTGTTTTGCCGTGTTCAGCTGCTGCAGTCACGATGTCAAAATATTCCTTAAGTGCCACTTGTTGCTCTGATGGAGTTTACAGAGAGATCTAAAAATCTGGAGCTCACCCTCTCTGCATGTGTAGAGAACAATTAATTGGATCTTTCCTGTAGTAAGGGACACTGGGTACTTCAAAAGCTGGACAGAAATCCCAAATTGGTTTTGTAAGAAAAAACATTATAAAATTTTACATCCCAAACTGCGTTGTTTAACTGCAGATAAAGTTTGTTTCCCCAATCACAATGAAATAAAATTACAGAATATGAAGATCCATCATTAAATTTAATTTGTGCAAAGTGCAGCAAGGACTGGAAATGCCTGAAAAAACAGCTAGTACGTGATATTACAGGAATTTGGGGAATCTGGTATTCTTCACCTCTAAACTCATATTTGAATTGGGCACTGTATGTTGGAATTACGTCTATTAATACTTAATGGTCCCAATTTTCTCAGCAAGTCGGAGTTACCTGAAGGAGCAGAAAGAGCTGCAGCACTCCTCAGTCCAGTTTTAATGAGCTCATCAGGGATTTAAGGCTCAGTTGTTGAGAATTGCACTGTGATGTCTTACTCGGCCACTGAGTGTCCCTAAATTGTAATTTCATCATTTACTATCGTCGTGGTCTCAAGCTCTCAGCATTGGAATAAAGGCCCCGTTTCTGGAGCTTGGTTTCTCACTCAGCCTGCATGAAATGAAGCTGAGTTTCTCTCTGAGCTCCTGTTGTGGGTTTTTTTTTCCAAATGAGCATTTCCATATCGTTGTCTCAGTAATTAAGGTTAACTGAACCCACGTCTCATCAGAGACACAGCTCTGGGAGCAAGGCAGGAATCCACATGAGCAGGTGAAACATGACATTTTTAGTAGGAGAGGAGTTAATCTGGGGAGTCCCCTCCTTCCCTCGTTCCTCCATTTCTCCTGGAAGCTGCGGTTGTCCGCGCTGGGCAGGGGGCTGTGGTTTGATTTCAGCCTGGGAGGACGCTCGGGGTGAACTCTGTGCTCTGCAGGCACTCTGCTGGGCAATAAATGGGATTTTTGATAGTTCTGGACAGAAATGCTCCATTCAGGGCTCCTGGGGAGGAATTGTTGGGTCATTCATTGAGCGGCAGAGCAGTGTCCCCAGGAGAAGGGGCAGGGCAGGGACGTCACTGGTGTCACTTTGGACACTGTGGGGCTGTGCTGGAGCTGCTGGGTGGTCCCTGAGGGATGGAGCCTCCTCTTGCCTCTGTTCCTGCTTCTGGATCTCCCCTGGCAGCGATCACAGCCCCTGATCCATCCAGGACAGCCCCTGGCTCTCATTTCCTTGGTACCTTTATACATAAATCTAAAATAATCCCAGGAGGGCAGTGATTCACGGCTCATTTCCCATTCCCCGTGTGTGGAACCGGCTCTGGCTAAAAACAGGGATCTGTGGGAGGGGAAGTTCCTTTTGTGCTGGGAATTGTCCTGGTGCAATCGGAAAGTGGCGATTCCAGCCCCCCAGTCCCCGTTTTCCAGGCTGTAATTCCCTCCTGGCAGGGGCTGATGGTGGAGTTTGATGCTCAGCAAGGTCACTGTGCTCGGGAGAAGTTTGAGACTCCTCACACACGCCGTGCTGGGGGATTTTTAGTTACAGATCCATCTGTTTGGGATGCTGGAGAATCCTTTTCCTTTTAAAGATTTATATTGCTTGCATGCTGCTCAAAGAAAAAAAAATCTAGATTGTTAAATAAATGTATGAACGGGTAAAAGATTCTTCAAGTTCGTAACCCCCTTAATATTTAATAAATGCAATATATCATTTTTATAAATATGTATAGCTCAGATATAAATAAATTTAGGATCCAGAAGGGATTACAGTGGGATGCACATTCATCTCTGTGGCACAGGAAGGGCCAGGAATGTTTTATCAACAAATTAATCCTCGCTGGGGAAAATAAATGCCCTCCCCTGCTGCAGCCTGGGACGGGGTGGTTGGTGGAAATTCCTTTAATGAATTCCATGGGACTGGAAGTGCAGCCCTGCATGGAGCTCCAGAGTAATTCTGGCAGAGTCAGAGGAGAACGAAGGCTGGAATTTGTGGGTAAAGGTGGGATAATTTAAACTTCCCTCTATTTTACAGGAATAAAGGTGTGAGTGAGTGGTGCCTCTGCCAGGGGCACAGGGATTGAGCAAGGACTTGGGAGCTTTGGGAGAGGAGACTGGAAAGAAGGAGAAGGGAGGACTGGGAAAATGGCCTCACTCAGGGGCAGAAAAGCCTTTCCAGAGGAGCAGTTCTGTGTGTGCCAGAGCAGCCACAGCCCCGTTCCAGTGACACCCGGGGCCTCTGTTGGTGCCACTCTCAGGCGGGCTCTGTGTGAGGAGCGATTTGGGTGACAACGTTGGTGCTGCTGGTGGTGAGAAGCTGCGGCGAAAAGGGGCTGTGGGGGAAAAAAGTGCCAGAAATGGGAGTCCTGGGGGGACAGAGCTTTTCTGCTCCATGAGGGACCCTGGGTGTGCTCCTGGTGCGGAGAGGAGGAGCTGGCCAAGCCTTGGCTTCCCTTCCAGGGACAGAGGAGAGTCCAGGCTGTGGCAGGGGCTGCTCCCAGCTCGTCTGTCCCTCTCAGACAGCCCCAGCCCTGATTCCAGGCAGTGTTTGTCCCCTTCCCTTCCCCACAGTCACTTCCAGGCTGGCTCTTGAGCCACAGGGAATGGAGGGAATGTTCCCAGGTGTGCTCAATCCATGGTCCCAGCTGGAGGAGCCCAGGTGCAGAGGTGGAGGTCTCGAGTGGCAGCCCCAGTGGGTGTCTCACCCTGTGCACTCGGCAGGAGAAATGAGATTTTTAACGCCCAGATAAGCGGGGTTCGTTTGCGCCTGAAGATTCCCAGCACGCTGCTTGCGCCTGATGATATCCCAGATTTATTTCCACAACTTATTGCACATTCATTTTTTGGAGTTTCCATTGCGAAAAATTGCTGGGAGGGATGGATTTTGTCTTCCTCAGCTGGCAGAACAATTTTCCACCTGTCGCCCAAATATTTGATGGGAAGGATTATGGCAGAGCCGCTGGAAGTTTATACTTTATATCCATGGGAAGTGGGAGGGTCTGGAGAAGTTAATGCAGATATCGGGCTGGATTGCCGAGGTGGAGCTGCAGCACTTGTGAGTCCCAGCGTGGGCTGGGAACTGGGAAGAGACTGACGGAAGCACAGGAATGAGCTGGGCTGGGTGCTGGGGTTTTACAGAATCCCTGGCTCCCCACCAGGGCTCCATGGACGTGCTGGGTTTATTGGGAGTTCATTGATTTACTGAGGGTTCATTGATTTCTTACGGGGTTCATGGGTTTATTGAATGTTCATTGGTTTATTGAGGGTTCACCGATTTACTGAGGGTTCGTTGGTTTATTGAGGGTTCATTGATTAATTGAGGGTTCATTAATTTATTGAGGGTTTATTGATTAATTGAGGGTTCATTAAGTTATTGAGGGTTTATTGATTAATTGAGGTGTTCATTGGTTTATTGAGGGTTCACTGATTCATTGAGGGGTTCATTGGTTGTTGATAGTTCATTGATTAATTGAGGGCTTTTTGATTAATTGAGGGCCTCATTGGTTTATTGAGGAGTTCATTGGTTTATTGAGGGTTCACTGATATATTGAGGGTTTATTGATTTATTATGGGGTTCATTGATTTATTGAGGGTTCACTGACTTACTGAGAGTTCACTGATTTATTGAAGGATTCACTGATATATTGAGGGGTGTTCCTTGTAGGGAAAATGTCACTATGCAGTAAAAAAATCCACTGTATTATTGGGCAAAGGCATTTAAAGTTCATTAATGAAACCAAATCTGGCTTTTTGCTGTACAGCAGCCAGGAAAAAAAATCAAGAATCCTGCTAAAAGCATTAAAGAACTAGGAATAAATGGAGATGAGCAAGCTGGTGTGGTGGAAGATTCCCTGCCCGTGGCAGGGGTGGAATGGGATGAGCTTGGGAGGTCCCGGTGGAGTGGGGCTCCTCAGGATTTGGTTCTGTGTCTCCCAGTCTCTCCTGTGGCTCTCCTGTGCTCAGTCCTTGCTAAATACCCTGTCCTGGGGCGCCAGCAAATCCCTGAGCCAGGGGAAACAACAAAGGCTTTAAAGGATTCCACGTGGGCAACAAAATCTGCCATTTCCATCAATTTCTGAGCGACTTCCAAAAAACGCACTTTGCGTGGGGGCCGGGGTCATCTGATTAAGCAAATGTAGGCAAATCTCACCGAGTTGCTTCTCTGACTGAATAATGACTCAAATTTCATCATGGAAACTGTTCCAGGCAGGAGGAAATTCTCTATTCTGGAACAGGCTTTTTATTTTTCCATCCCCTGACTTCCCTGGCAAGCTGAGCACACGAGGGAAAGGCACTTGACTTTATTTGGTGCTGGAGGAAATCCTGGCCCCAGGGGGTTCAAGTCCAGCAGGAATCAGAGGTGTTGGATACATGGAAGGGGAGGAATGTGAATATTTGGAATATTGGCCACTCCAGTTGTGTTTCTGCTCCTGAATGGGCCTGTCCCAAGGAGGGGTTGGGATGTTCAGCTGGGAAAAGACTTTTTCCTTCTGGATTGGGGGCAGAAAACATCCAAACCAGCAGGAAATAACCCAGTGCTGCTGCCAGGATTTGTAAATTCAGGGGGCTTGGGAAGAGGAGGCCAAGGGGGAGGAATTCCTGAGCAGGACAAGGAGGTTGGAGGGAACTGGGATCAGTTTTATGTGGGAATGGCCCCTGAATGGAGGAATCGCTTCAGGGCAGTCAGAGAAATCAGGAAAAACCCAAACCCCCAGGCAGAGAGGGAAAGCAGCTCCCTCTGCTCCCGGGGCTGCAGGGTCAGAGAGGGAGGAAGTCAGCCCCGTCTGGGACTTTCAGAGCTCTGTTTTTCTGGTACCACCAAAGTGTAAAACGGGTTGTGTTTAGAAACCTGGGAAAAGTCCTTGCACAATTTATTGTCGGATTTGTTTGCATTTATCATTATTTACGTGGCTTGTTTGGGGCACTTCTAACTTTTGGGGGTTTTTTAATATAGAAAGATAATGCTGCCGACTTTAAATAATTCATAATTTGAAAAAAAAAGTTCAGAACTCATAGTTTTTCATTGGTTTAAACATCTCATTTTAACATCTAAATTACCCTAATCAGTTTTGAAATATTGACTCATCCCTGTCTGTTGCTGTCCACATTTCCTAATATGCTCTGACAACAGCAGTGTGTTTATTCCAGAGAAGAATTTAATGTTTGTTCCTGACTTTTTTTTTCCCCCTCCTTTCTTTCTCATTTCTATTATTGTCATAAAAAGATTTAAAGTCCCTTTTGGCCTCGTGTGCAGAGCATAAAACACAAAACCCTTCCTGAAAGGTAATTTTCCAGGAATGAAAAGCACAAGAATTGTGTGTCAGGCTTTGCTCCTCTGTCATTTGCTGCTGCTACAAAACAGCTTTTTTTGTGTAGCTCCGAAGGGCCTGAATCCCAAAACCTGACAAGGAAAACCTCGGGGATTTGCAGTCAGCCCCTGGGAAAGTTCCAGCAGCTTCCAGGGGAATTTGAATTCGAGTGAGGGCACAGCAAAGGTGATCACAGAGGGAGAGGCATTAAGGTAAAATTCTGAGTATTAAGGGCACTTTGGGAGAGGCTTTGCTCTGCTCAGCAGCTCCTGCAGGTAAATGGGTAAAATGTTATTTATTTGGGAATGTTGTGCTGATTCCACCTGGAGCATGAACGTCCCACAGAAAGCAATGCCTGGCTGAGGCTGCTGGGGACGGGAAGCCATTCCTGCCTGTGTGTGCTGGGGCCTTGGCTGGCTGGATTTTCAAAGGAAAACGATGAAGATGCTCCTGGATTTACCTGGTCATGTGAAAGGATTTCCTTGGGAGGGAGCCATTCCCAGCCCCAAAAGCTCCCTGACACCCCACAAAAAGCCAGACCACATAATCCAGACAAGACCTGCTGGGAAAAATTCACCCTGGATTTCAGTGGGGCTGGGATTTCCTCCTCCGTGCCTTGCCCTAAATAGCAAATTCAATGGAATGGCACAGGGTCAGGGGAAGTTCTCCAGCTGGGTGATCCTTGTGGGCTCAGCTGCTGCTCTCCCTGCGCACAGGGGGTGCTGCTGCCTTGTGGAGCCTTGACGGGAGCCTGGGATTTCCCAAGCCCCTCTGAAATCTCATCGTGACGTTTTTTGTTATTTCCCGTAAAGCTGGGATTTAATAAAGCCTGCAGGGACACAGCGTTACTGGAGATTGACGGGATGGAAATGGGCGTCAGCGTTCAGGAGTAGAGCGCTGAAAGTTCTGATAATATTTTATAAAGCACCCCGAGAAGGGGTTTAAAGCACGGAACTCGTTTGAAGGTGGCTGTGATTTCCCAGCACAGCTCGGGGAGTGTTTGCACACACAGAGCTCCGTGCTGAGGGACAGCTACCTGGATTTAACAGAAATAAAACAACGTTCTCATCATTCTGTCATCTCCCAGACACGGGAAGGGTTCAGTTTTCCTTCACAGCACCACAACTTCCCTCTCATCTGCCTTAATTTCATTGCTTTGGGTTCAGTCAGATCTCTCGTGCCCTCAGCTACTTCCTCTCTGATCCCGGGCTCCCTTCATCCTCACACGTCTCCTCTGTTATCCAGACTGGGTGTGCTCAGTGCTCTCTGATCTTCCTTCAGAAATCAATCCCCTTCCCACTTAGATTTGTTGCTTTCCTCTGAATTTTCGCCAAAAACCGACAGAGTACTGAAATAAATTCCAGCATTGCTGGAGATCAATGGGAATTTCCCAGGTTTGACAGGAGCAACGAGGATTTGACTGGATGGGAGTTGTTAGAAAGGCAGAGCCTCTCTTCCAGAGCCTCTGGAGTTCAGGAACTGAGGCACCCAGGCTCATCCCCTGCTGGAGGAATGCCCTTGGCCCCTGATGGCAGCTGAGGATCAGAATTCTGAGAGGATGTGTAGAAGTGGTGAAAACTTCTACGTTCACATTCTGCAGCTTCTGAACCCTCAGTTCCCCACCTGTGGGGCAGTTTTGGGATGGTATTGATGCTGTTTTGTGTTTGACAGTCCTTACACTTCAGTTATTTGATTTCTTTCCTCTGTGTGTGTGTCCTTGCAAAGCCCAGCCTGGCAGCCGCTGAGCTCTGCAGGTGCTCCCGGGGTAAAACCGATCTTAAATAAGACCCAAAGTGGATTTTTCACTCCAGCAACAAAACGAGACGGTGGAAAAAACCACGAAAAATGTGAATTTTCCTGTCGATGCCTTTCAGGAAATGAGAACAGTGAGTCCCTGCCCGAGTCCATCCCCTCCGCCCCGGGGACTCTGCCCCATTTCCTGGAGGAGCCGGACGATTCCTACATCATCAAGAGCAACCCCATCGTGCTGCGCTGCAGGGCCGTGCCCGCCATGCAGATCTTCTTCAAGTGCAACGGGGAGTGGGTGCACCAGAACGAGCACGTGTCCCACGAGAGCCTGGACGAGGCCACAGGTGAGCCAGGAGCCATGTCTGGGATAGATCCCTAACCCTGACCCTAACCCTAACCCTGACCCTAATCCTGACCCTGACCCTAACCCTAACCCTGACCCTAACCCTGACCCTAATCCTGACCCTGACTCTAACCCTGACCACGCCAGGGAGCTCTGCAGGGACCTGGGGTTCCTCTGTTTCAATTTGCAGCAGGAGCTGGAAATAGGGAAACTCCAGTTCTTATGGGATTCCTGCTGGGTTGAGCCCCGGAGTTGCCCCCAGCCAGGGCAGGAACTGGGGTGAGAATAACCCAACCAGGAGAGATCCACCGTGTCCAGCGCGTGTGGAAGAGAAGAAAATGAGAAGGGAGAGATTTGGGAGTGGTCAGATGTGATCAGCTGCAAGCAGTGCCTGTATCTTTTGTCATTTAGCAGCATCCTGATAAGTATTGCACACCAATTTAATGCTGTGCTCCACAATGCTGGGTGTTATTGCTTTTCTCCCCTCTCCAATCCCAGCATTGCTAGGCAACCCCCAGCCTTGGCAGGAGCTCTGTGTGTACAACACCTTCTCCAGCAACACAAGAAATCCCTTTTTTAGAGGCAAAAATGCCATTTAAAAAGAAGTTGCACCTCCTAAAGTAGTGCTTGGCATTCTTTTGAAGTGACACATTCTGAAGAAATTTCGTATTAGAGGGGTTTTTTTTATAAATGCTAATCTGAATGAATTTTAATTTTTTACAGTTACCTTTTCAGAAATAATTTAATAGGCATAACCTTTACTTCTAAAGGCCCTGCTGAATCAATATGGGAGAAATGTCATCCCTAAAAGCTTTCCTTCCATATGGTTACAGAAAATCTCTCTGTGAGTGCTGCAATTATGTTTTCTAAGCTTTGGGTTAATAACAGAATAAACCAAGATTGGTAACAGGAGCTTAAGGTTGAGGTTTGAGACTCAGAGGAACAGGGTTGGGATCACGGAATGGTTCGGGTTAGGAGAAACCTTAAAATCCACCCAGTTCCAGCCCTTGCCACGGGCAGGGACACGTCCCCTGGCCACACAAATGCTGCAGGGTCGGGTTTATTAGCCCAGGGGTGGAGGTGCCCCAAAGGTCAGGACCCCAAAAACCAGCGTGGTGCAGGCAGGGCAGGGTCCAGGTGTTCCCAAAGTGCCAGAGTGGGCCTCAGAATGGGCACAAAAATGCAGGGAGAGGCAGCACTGAAGGGAATTCTCTCACCATGATCCATACCCACAGCCAGGAATTAGTTTGGAACTCCTCAGCCTTCAGTGAGCAGCAGCTTGTTGGGGTTTTTGGCATTAATGTGCAATGCCCTCATTTCTGGAATCCAGTCTGGGGCACAACCGAGTCTGTCCCCAAGCACAGCGCGGGTCCCGCTGCCCTGGGGGCTCCAGCTGGGAACAACTGCACCGGGATTTGTGCCAAAAATTGGGCTTTTAGTTAAAGGGGGGGTTCCAGGGCCTCACTGCACTGAAGGGCTCTGTGCCTCTCCATCCTTCCAGTGCTTGTGTGGGATCAAAATTCCAAGAGGATGTGAGGAAGTGGTGAAAAATAGCAACCAGAACCCCAGACCGGAGCAGATTTGGTGCTGGATGAAGGGAATGTGTCTGAGCACCTGTGTGGGTTCCTGGCAGAGGGGCTGCAGTGCCACTCGGGGGTGTCCCAAGGCAGGGTGTGCCCTGTCACCCTGATGAGCACTGAGCCCCATTTTTCATAATTTTGGTTTTATGGCAGGGGAATAAAAACCTCAGAGTAGCCCAGGAGTGTCTGTGAGCCCGTGGAGCAGCAGCAGGAGAGGGAGGGTTTTGTAGGACACTGCTGCTGTCTGGGAACGTCTGGAAGGCTTTGCCTGAAGTGTCCCTGTGGTGGTTTTGCTGCCCTGCCTCTGCTTTTCCTGTTTATTCCCAAACGTGGCAGAGCAGGGACTTTGTTCTCATCAAGGGAGAGCCGAGCTCGTGGACCCTGCTGTGATGGAAGTGTGATAGTGAGGGGCTGGTGAATCCCCTCGGCTGCATTTCCTGCACACTGCCCTGGGCACTCCAGAACCTGCACAGGTATTTCAGGTCGGGGTTTCAGCAGAGGCTCGCAGAGTTTCCTTGTCTGATAACTGGAAGGATTACAGCAATAACTGCTGTCAGTGTTTTTCTCATTTAAACAAATAAAGCTGACAAATGCTGAAGTTCTCTGCAGTTCTGTTATGTTTAGTACACGGAGAGCAATTATTCATCTGCTGCCATCGTCGGTCTGTGTGCAGCTCGAGCATCCAGCAGAGCCCATTAGCATATCAGTGCCACAGCCAGCACTTGATATTCTGCACGGCTCTACTGTAAAACAAAAGATGATGGTTCTAATTTGCACAATAATTTAAAGGGTTGGGCTCGCAGTGCTTATTAGAGTTATTGGAGTCGCAGGTAAAATGTTGCTGTTGTTTATGAGGTGCCTGGTTTTATTTGCACGGATTTTTCACCCGTTGTGACTCCCCATGAACGATTTTCCTGGCGTTTCTCGAGGTGCAGAGGGGAGGTGGATGTGTTTGCTGGTGAAATACAGGGGTGATAAATGAAGAATATTCCTCTCCTCCCAATAGGTTTGCTTTCTGTCGTTGTTCCTAAAACAAATGAAAATAGATGCACTTTCTCCATAAACAAAGCATTACTTCCCCCAAACACCCCAGGTTCTCCAGAGGTCCCGTCCAACCCCAGCAATTCTGAGATTCTGCAGTTTTGGATGCATTTATTTTGTCTATGGGTAAATTGGGAGGCCTTTAAGAGGATCTGAATTCCTACCTGGCCCGTTCTCAAAACGCTGAACTGCCAGCTTCCCCAAACCGTGTGCTCTTTGTTTGCCACATTAAATACAGGCTGATTTATAGATTAATTAAACACCGTGTCAATGAAAGGAAGAGCCAGGCTGGAGAATATTCCGCCTTAATAAATCTGGAGCTGTAAATGCCTGAATTCACTGACGCCTGCTCAGAAATTTGCAGCACCCAGGAGCCAAGAAATGGCTTCAGCTTCTCCAAAATTCATCATCAAGTGATGATTTTTTGCTTGGTGTCAGAATCCTGTTGTTGTGAGCAGGGGCTGTGCTGGGGGAGCTCCCACACCTCTGCTTCTCTTTGCTGCTTCCCAAAATCCTCAGAGCAGCTCAGGAGCAGAGGGAGCAGGACCTGGGTGTGAGTGGGGTCAGCACAGCTCGGGCTAATCCAGGGAGGGTTTTCCCCTGGGGAAGCTGCTCCTTGGAGGTGGGAATGGCTGGTGGGATCCCAAACCCTCAGCCAGGGCAGCCCTGCTCTGTCAGCAGCACCCAGATCCTCTCTGAGGGAACTCACTGGAGCTTCTCTTACCTTAAACCTGAATGGATCTCTCAGCAAAACATTTTTGTGCCAGAATCCAAGGATTTATGGCTGGCAGAGCTGGGATGGTTTTGTTGAGGGGGTGCATTTTCCTGGCAGGGTCTCTGGCAGAGCCTTTGTTCCTCAGGGTTTGTTGTCACCGTGTCAGAAAATAAAGGGAGGCTTTGTAAACAGCTTTGTTGAAAACAGCACCAACACGGGGAAAACAAAATGTAAATAAAAGCAGCCAGGTAAACTGTGTTTGTTTGTTGCAGGGGGAATAAGTATTTGAGGGGCTGAAGGGATTCTTGAGACAACTTGGGGAGCTGTCAAGGGTCTGTCCCTGTCTTTGGGTTTCATTGTAAGCCAGGCTTAATGAAAAGGAGTAAAAATCCCCTTTGCCTGTTGCTGGAAAAGTATCAAATATTCTGTATTTTTTATAGAATTTAAAGCTTGTCTGAGCTTCCCCTCTTCTGGAGCATCCCCAGTGAACCCCGTCCCCGCTCTTGCCAGAGGAGCACATTGACTTCCCAGTCCTTTGAGGAGCGGATGCCCAGCTGTTAATGATGCCTGAGATTAAGTGGAAGCCAATTTTTATGGAGTTCAGGTTTAGAATTCTTGCTGCTTTATAAACTCCACAGGCATGAAATACGGTGAGATTGGGTTTGCCTCCATTTCCAGTGGAGGGGAAATAACTGTCTGGGGACTGCACCGGAGGAGAGAGGAGGAAGAACAAGGAGGGATTGTTTTCTATTTTCATTTAACGTTTTCCTGACTCTCTCAAATGGTTCCCAGTGCCTCTGAACCCGGGTTTGGATTGGATTTCCTCTCCCAAGGCTGTCATGCCGAGGTGGCTGCAGGTCTGGGGAATATCCCAGGGGTGCAACACCAAAGGCGTGTGAGGCTTCTGGAGGTCTGCAATTTACCTTCAGGCTCTGTCTGAGGGAAATGCTCCTGCTCTGAAGGGCCACGGTGCTCAAGGGAGGTTTTCAAGGGCACGGAGATGTCAGACTGAAAGACATTTTTATTGTGTATGATTGAATTCCAGACAAACATCCTGGGTGAAGGAGGCACCGGAGATGGGGATTCTGAGGGAGGTGTTGAGTGTTGCAAAGACCCCAGCGTCACTCGTGGGACTCAGTGCATTATGACCTGCTCATCTTACAGAGTTTAATTAGTGGCAATTCGTTATTGTGCGAGTAATTACAGCTTTGCCCTGACGGAAAACCTTGTTTTGTTGATTAAAAGGACAGGTTTGGGTCCCCTCGGCCTCACCCCCGTGCCTGTCCCTGCTGATGCTCTGCCTCTCCCCGCTCAGGGCTGAAGGTCCGGGAGGTTTCCATCAACGTGACGAGGCAGCAGGTGGAGGATTTCCATGGCCCGGAGGATTACTGGTGCCAGTGTGTGGCCTGGAGCCACCTGGGCACCTCCAAGAGCAGGAAGGCGTCCGTGCGCATCGCTTGTGAGTAAATCCCGCTTTTCTGGGGGGTTAAGGGGTGGGAAGGCTGGGTTTGGGGTTAAATATCCATGGAGGTGGTCAGGCACCTCTGTCTGTACAAACCCTCCCCACGGGATGCTGCAGGAACATCCCAGGAAGCCACAGGTGTCAGCAGAGGAAAAAATATCCCTCCTTTCTTGGGACAAAGCCATCCCAAAGAGAGCCGAGGCTGCCACGGGAACCCTGGCATTCCTGCAGGGCACTGAGCTGGTGTTGGCGAGAACAAATGATGGAGCTGCTGTCCATGGAGACATTTAGGGATGGGGGATGATCTTCCACTTGTGACATCCTTGATGTGCTGTGGCATCGTCACTCAGCACCCACAGACCCTGCTGGGAGCTGCAAAAGGGGGAAATGCACCAAATGCCCCCAGAGGGACAGCAGAGACACAACCCCAAACACAGCTGTCACCGTCCAAACCTCAGGCCGTTCTTGGAATCAGACCTGGGGTGTTCTCCTGACAGAACCAGAGCCTGACACCAGCAGGGAATTCAGGGATTGCTTCCCCCAGTCTGTGGTGAGCCCTTTCCTGTTAACCCCCAGCTCAGGTCTCCCCTTTGCAGTCCTGGGAAGCCTGCAAGGACCTGGGAGAAATGTTCCCTGGGAGAGGAGGGCTGGAGCACAGGAGAAGCCCTGAAGGGAGACTTTCCAGGGAGTGTTCCAGCACTTCTTGACAATATAAAATGGTGTCTTCTAACAGGATAAACATTAACGGGATAAAACAAACATTTGTCAGAAGTAAAAGGACGGTGTAAGGAAACCTTCATTTCATTAATGGCGGATTTTTTTTGTTGGCTGATTCAGTCTGAATGTCTAAATACGTGTAAATTCAATTTTTTATTTCACTGCATTAACTGTCATAACACTGAGCTAATAATTCCCCTGCACTGCCGAGCTGAAAGGACCTTTATCTGAATTGAATTTTTATTGACTTTTCTCTGCACTGTGATTTCCCAGTCCCACAAAATGGCAATTTGAGCCAAGCTCAGCAGGTGCAGGAGGAGCCATGTGCTGGGGCTTTTAAACCCCTCACTGTGGGACCAGTTCTTCTTCCCAGTGCCCCAGAGACCCCATTAACCCCACACTGCTCTGAAGAGGCTCTTCAGCTCAGCCTGGAGTGTTCTGAGGGTGCCTGGAGGCTTTGTGTGGGAGCTGAGCTCCTCTCTGCCCGCTCCTGTGCTGTTCCTGCTCAAAGCCGAGTGTTTTGATGGGAAAAGCAGCAATTCTGGGGGCAGAGGTGAAGGGGCTCCTCAGGCACAGCAGGAGCTGCAGAGGGAACATCCTGGGGCACGGATTTATGGCTTGGGGAAGACCCTGAGGACGATCAGGGATGAGACCCTGCAGGTCCAGTCTGTGGCAGAAGCCAGAACGTCCTCACAGCGCCCCTGTGCACTGAGGAACTGGCGACTTTACTTCATCCTTTTTTTTTTTATTTTGCACTTAAATCCCCAAGTTTCTGAATTGTGAATCGAGTCCACAGCATTGCAGCACTTTATATTTCTCCAAAGAAGCAGGTGAGTATTTCTCTGTGATAGTGGGGAAGGCAGAGCAAACGGATCCTGCTCTGTTTTTCATCCTAATAAAGGCATTTGTAGGCACAAGCGCAGCCCGGCTGTTAATGAATGCCTTTTTAAAGAGAGCGCTGGAAAAGATATTGGTTATCTGGGGGGGGAAAATCGACATTAACAAAGAGTCATGGAGAGGAGAGTGCAGGCACTGAGAGCATCTTTGTGCAGCGAGCAGCTGGCTCAGATAAGTCCTCAGGCGTTCTGTAAAATATCTGGGAGCGCTGGGGAGGCGCTGCAGTGCCAGGCTCTGTTTCATCAGGTGTGAGCAAGGCAGGGAGTTGAGTCAGTAAATCCCCACTGTGGAGCCTGAGACAGTGGGGAGGCGATGGGAGTTCCTAATGGAACACCTCGAGCAGCAAGGCACGTTCCCGAGGCTTTGCTTTGCTTCCACAGCAAGGAGACTCCACAGATTCCTGGGCGTGTCTGGGATCCAGTGATCCCAGCTGGATCCAGCTCTCTCCATGTCTGTTCTGGTCTGCCCAGACACCCAGAGGTGCTGCAGCAGCTCTGAGACATTTCTTAACCTCAGTTATCACCTGGGCAGCGGTGTCTGGAGTGGAGCAATTTGTCCCCAGCGTGGAACTAAGGTCACAGGTTGGACCTGATGATCTCAAAGGTCTTTTCCAACCTAGTTCATTCTGTGATTCTGTGAATTGCTCCCAGCCCCTTCCCCCCTCTCCCTGCAGCTTTCGGGGTGAGATGTGAACAGATCAGAGTTATCCGGCACTGCTCTGAGCAGGCCAGGCCTGGAGTCAGTCACCCTCGGGATTCCACGTGGTTCCTGCGTTGAGCTCTCCTGTTTTGGGATGGGATGCACGGCTGGAACCTGGGCTGGGGATTCTGGCACTGCTTGTGTCCAACACAGATGGGTTTGGAGAGCAGAGAAATGGGAATGCAGCTGGAGATGATGGGATCCAGGGATCCAGGAGGGTGGCTCAGCCTGCAGCCCCCACGGAGCTTTGGGGCAGGAATGCCAATTGTGATGAATTCTTGCGTCCAACCCTGCAGATCTACGGAAGAACTTCGAGCAAGACCCTCAGGGCAAGGAGGTTCCCATCGAGGGGATGATTGTCCTGCACTGCCGGCCCCCTGAGGGTGTCCCCGCAGCCGAGGTGAGGTTTGGGATGGGGACAGGGGGCACAGGAAAAAGCTTTGGGATGGGGGAAGGATGGGGGAAGCAAAGGGCTCAGCTCCCGTGGGGTGCTGGAGGTGTTGGTCCCAGTGCTCTTCTCCCCCAGAACGCCTCAAGTGTCTTTTTTGGATTTGCTAAGTTTTCAAAAGCATGGCTTTTTATCCAAATTCTGGACTGTTTGCTGAGAAATCCTGGTTTTCAGATGGTTTTCAAGTCCTGTTCTTCCAAACCAAAAGCAGATTGTTGCTTAATTTCCCAGGAATTACTTTTCTCCTCGAAAAACAAGACAGAGAAAAAGGCAAACCTAAAAATATTACAATAAATGGTTGCTGGGGAGAGAAAATCTGCTGCAAGTAATAGTTTGGTGGGGTTTGGCTTAGCTTTAAACAGGCTTTTTGTGATGAGAGCTGGATCTTAACAGGAAAACAACGGGGATGCCTTAAAACGGCAATAACCAGGCTGCTCCTGGAGGGAGAGGTTTGAAGTCGGTCGTGTTTAAAAATCTGCTGCAGGGGCTGTAAAAAACCCAGGGAAATGTTGCATTTCTGATTGCACCCTGCAGTTCTCCCCAGCACCTTCAGGGGAGTGAGAGCAGGGATCACTCAGGGGTTGTTTCTGCCACTTATCCCCAGTGTGGCTGGGGTTGGTAAGAATGGGAGGAAGAAAGGAAAATTTACTCCGGAGAAATGTGTGCTTTTAGTTAATGAGAAGGGTCTGGAGCAGCTGTCCCTGGAAATAAAGAGGAGAAATGCAGAGACACCATCAGGGAGGCAGAAGTGCTAAAGGAGAGGAAAATGAGGCAGAAATGGGCTCAGTGATGGCTGGATTGGTATCCAGGTTTCTGGTGTGCATTACTCTGTCAGTCCAATTTCTGCTCCGACCTTCTCCTCGGCTCCGTGGCATTTTCACTCGTTACCAGAAAAATGGATGTTTCATTACAGAGAATTGCCAGAATTGCTGAATGTGCGCTCTGGAAAATGGATCTGTTTTGTAGACAAAACAAACCCCCAAAGGTGTGGCTCCCAAAACAGCCTTGGTCCGTTTGAGTTTTACTGAGGATTTTAGAATTCTTTGAGCTGGCAGCTTTACATTCCCCAGTTAAACAGGGAGTCTGTCTTCCATGGAAGGTAGGAATCATGTCCAATGAAAACCTGACATTTTAATTGCTTGCTCCAGATTAACATGGAGGAGTTCCCAACAAACCCTGATTTACTGCTGTTGACGGTACAATTGTTATTGCTGCTAATAAAGCTGGTAAATCTCACCAGGTCAGGTTTGCTTTGGCCAATAAAACGTCCCATAAAGGCTCAAGCTAATTCTGGGCTCATCAAGTGAGTGAGTCTTTAGAAGGTGGGTTAAACCAGTTAAACCATGGCTCTGGGCTGGGGGGATAAACTCAGCCTTATTTCTAAGTTTAAGGACAGCCTGCCCTGTTTAACTCATGGCTGAGGAATAACTGAGCCTCAAAGGCTCCCTCAGGGATTGTTCTGTGGGTGCTGAGCAGTGCTGAGGGTTACAAACCCCAGCGCTGGCAGCGAATCCGTGGTTCTGATCCAAGAATTTATTTCATTCGAGTTTGGATGCAGCCCTGGATGGAAACATAAGGCTGGAAATGACTCCGGACAAAGGAGCTCGTAGTGTTGAGATGCAGAGTGGGTGCTGATTGGGGCATTGTCGGTGTTTGTTCAGCCCAAAGAGAACTGCAAACAAGGGGGGGAGGAGGCTCCAGCCCCTTCCCTGCTCTGAGCCAGAGCCTCTCCCTTGGGGAGAGTTGGTTATTCCGAGTGCAGAACGTCTGGAGCATTGTTAGTTTGGTTATTCCGAGTGCAGAGCTTCAGGAACGCTGTTTTCCCAAAATCCAAACACATTCCCTGTGCTGGCCACCACCCCTCACAAACGCATTCCTGGCAGTGGCTGGGAAGGGCTCTGAGCAGCCCCTGCAGTTCAAACTCTTCACACCTGGAGTGAAACCTCAGTTCCCAGTTAGTTATGGGAACCAGCCCCATGATCAGGGATAGAAATCTTCTTCCCTGGAACTGTTCTTTCTGGACCCTGGAGGTGCTGAAACTCTCCTAAACCTAAGGCCAGAAGTGTTAAAATAAATGCTCTTAACCTGTCCCACAGCTTGATGTGAAAATTCCTGTCATCAGCCCTGAAGGTGTGGAAGGCAGGGATATTTTCTAGTGATGGCTGGCACAGTTTCCTTGGAATTACCTTGGAATTACCTCCCCAGGAGGGAGAACCTTTCATTTCCACTGTTCCTCTCCACGTTTCTGGTCACTGCTCAGATCCTCTCACCTGGTGCTGATGTTTCCTTGGCCAGAACTGAGTGAGTGGCTCCCAGCAGCTCCTGGTGCTGGTTAGGAAATACTTGATCCTCTCCCAGGGGTGCTGATGCCGTGGTGTGCCCTGGGGCCCACCCCTCCCTGTGCCTGTGTGCAGGAAAGGGAATTTACCTGAGCGGCATCATCGGGGTTGCACAGGCCAGTGGTGCCCCTCTGTCCTAATCCCATTCTTCAGTTTTTTGGTGGTGGGGTGGGACAGCAGGGATGGATCACACAGGGATCCAAAGCAGAGGGTCTTTAGGGAGAATTCCTGTAAATGAATTTTGTTGGGAGCAGTGTCTGTTCCTGCCATCTGTTCGGAAGGAGAGAGGCTTCCAGCAGCAGTGGGAACACCCAGATTAAGTTTGCTTTTATACGTGTTCGTTTCTGCACACAACAAGTGGAAAATCAGTTAGGAGAAGGATTAAAGGGCTGGATCCACAGTTTGAGCGTGTCTGAAGTGAATATGGCTTAAAACTCAGCTTGTGGGAATGAATTTCCCAGCAATGGCAGCTCGTGTGACTCTGGGGCTGCTCTGCTCACACAGTTCTGTTTGGTAAATGGTCTTTAAGCTGAGTAACACATCAGTGAGAGCAAAATCCAGGGATTACAAATAGGGAACAGCAAAATTCCAACTCAGCTCTTCCAGGGCTGCCTCAGGAGCCCCAGACCGGGCTGGGCAAGCTCTGGGTGAGGCTGCTGTGCCCTGGCTCCCTCAGCAGCACATTCCAGCTGCTCCTGCTGGCCACGCCTGGAGGCAAAGGCTGACCAAGGAGCAGCTCCCTGGGCCTGCAGCCCCTTTCCAAGAATTTGATTGCACTCCCGAAGTCCCCCTCTTGTGCTGGAACTCTGTGGATGTGCCTGGGTTTGGGAACAACAAATCCTCCTGTGGCAGCAGCAGTGGAGAGAACCGAGTTAACCGAGGTCTTCCCTCATGTTTTACCCTTTCAGATAGTCTGGATAACCTTAGGGAATGCTGAAACCATTCTGAATCCAGGGACAGGCACCTCCTTCCCAGGTTCACATCCTGGAGCACCTGGCTCTGCTCCTGAAGCTGCTGCTTGTCCTGGGCAGGTCCAGCTCAGCTGCCTTCAGCCTCTCTGCAGCCCACCCTGGATTTATTTCTGCCCCTACAGCCCACCCTGGATTTATTTCTGCCCCTGCACTCTTTGGGAGCAGTTTCCCATCTCCAGAGTTCTCCTCTGCAAAGCAGGGAACACAAGACCACTCTGCACACCTCTGCTTTGGGAGGGTGTGGGGGTTTGGGGCACCCTGGCTGCATCACCACAGCAATAAGAGAGGAAGAAAACCCAAATCCTGGTGCTGGGCAGGCTGGAAAAGGCTTTTAAATCCTCTTCTCATGCATTTACATAGCAAGCAGAGAGAGCTGGTGAGCAGCTGTGCTTGCAGGCATCAGCACCCAACCCAAATAAATTCAGTTTTTATGAGTTAAGCATCGAAATGAAAAAGAAAATGCAGCATTTAAATAGAGCAGCTGAAAATCCCCTGCTGTGGCAAATGTTGATTCAACTCTTGCAGAGTCTCTGCTGGCAGGGGCTCGGTGGGACGGGAGCCATTCCTTTCACTATTGATGTGGAGCTGGCCTGGGGAGGAGTCAGGCCTGGTTCCAGTCCCTCAGCAGCCCCTCCCCAGGGAGATATTTATTAATTGTGGGCAGGAATTGTGTCCTTTGGCTCAGGGTGGGCTCTTGAGGGACAGGGGGGACCCTCAGGGATCCAGGCAGGGACCTGGCCTCGGACCCCTGAGCCCGAGTGCATCCCTGGGGTTGTTTCACACCACAGGGCTCAGAGGAAATGCTTCTGATTTTGTCCTTGCTGAAAATGAGGGGGGAGGGAGGGAAGTTCCTCAGAAATGTGGATTGCAATGTTGCTTTTGCCAGAGCCACAGTTCGGCCTGGCAGGTGAGGGTCTCTCTCCAGGCCGACCTTGCTCTCTGTGCACAGCCGGTGCTTTGGGAAGGAATCTGGGAAGGGAAGAGAGCCTTCTCTGTCAGAAGGACATTTCTAAAGCCCTGTGTGTGCCAGGGGCACCACACACGGGGCATTTCCTCCAGGGGCACCCCCTGCAGCAGCTCTCCCTTAGTGCCTGCCCTTCCACATCACTCTGGTACCAGGGAGAAACCTCCACTCAGCCTAAACAGGTGCATGAAAAGAGCGTCGAGTTACTGAGGTGAAATGTTTCTCACCCTTGGGCTGTGCTGTTTTTTTGGTGTTTGCTGTGTTCTGTGGTTCACAGTTGTTTATGGCGGCTGGGTTATTACTCTGTGTCATTCCCTCAGCAGCTCCTCAGCTCCAAGGAGCCTCACACTGCTTTCAGATGACTTTTAGGGCATGTCCTTAACCTCTAGCCTGGCATAAAGTGCCCCCTGTGTTCAGCTCCTGGACCCTGAGTGTGGCTGATAAATGGCTCAGTTCAGCCTGGAAGATGTGAGAGGGAAACTGGGGCAAATGAGCCCATTCAGAGCAGAGGGGACGTGTGGGGAGTCCCAGCAGAGCTCAGAGCTCTCCCTGTTTGCTCCCCACGGTCTCCTCTTCACTCATCCCGGTCCTGATCAGGTTTATCAAGGGGCAATTGTGCAGCCCTGCCTGGGGTCAGGCAAGCAGGGACGCCTGCAGTCAGAACCTCAGGCCATGGGTCACCCAGCAAGTGGCACGGGTTGGGTTTGCTTCCTGTTCATGGACTTCTGGTCTGTTCATAGGCACTGCTCCATTCTGTACAGTGAATATAGAAAAGAGCTTTTGTTCCTTCTCTTTCTTTCTCTCCTCAAGTGAATTTCATGACGCATTCTTTCCTTATCTTCTTAGCTGACCTTTTTGTCTTCCCTTAAATAAGTTTTCTCCAGTCTGTGCTATCTTCAGTTTCTTGAAACTCCTCAGTTTTTGGGGTGGGGGAGAAGACGAAAAAAAAGACTCGAGTGGTGTTTGGCACTGATGCCACGTAGAAGAGTTTGGGATGCTCCCACGTTTATGTTGAAGTCCTGTAACCCTTCACTTGCAGGGTCACAGAGACCCTTGCAGGAGTTCCCACTCCTGAGACAGCCGTGTGAGGTCACCCAGATGCTTCTCAGAGCTCTCAGCTTTAAATCCATCCCCCAAGTGCAGCGGAGAATGAGGCTGTGTGTTCCTAAATGGGTACAAAGCCCTCACCCCTGAGAAATCCCCGCTGTCTGTGATGTTCTGTGTCCCAGCCCTGCCATTGCGTGGTGCAGAGCTGCTCATTCCCGACTGGCCAAAGCAGCTTTGGAGGGATTTCACATCCAAAATGCTGTCTGCTCACCCCACTCACCCCCCAGTGCCCCCCTGTGCTCTGCCAAGGGGGTTTTCCTCTCTCTGAGCTGTGAGGACTCAGAACTGAGCTGGAGTCGGTGACACGAGCGTTTCCCTTGGAGTGAGGAAGGGGAACGCTCCGTTCTGTCACCCTGTGCAGCTCTGACCAGCTCAGGAGGACTCAGGGTGACAAGTCCTGCAGCAGTCAGCAAACACAATAAATTCCACCCTCCTCGCTGCTAATTCCTTCCCACTGCCTGCTTCTCCCAGCCCCTGGGCTGTTGTCAGAGCAGGGCTGAGCTGTAACCTGGAAAATCCTTGGTCAACACCCATTTAATGAAGTTTGGGATAATCTCTGGGCTGTGTGTTCGGCCTTATTAGTGCCTCAGAGTGTAAAATATTAATTCTTTTTGGTACAGGAGCAAAAAATAAAAGTGCTTTAGTAGCTGGTAATCCTTCAGCCAGGTGTCGTGGGCTGCTGGGGGAGTGTCACTGCTGCCTCCTCCGTCAGTGACAGATGGGCTTTGGATTTCTCAGCTGTCAGGGCTTGTTCCTGTTTCATTCAGTGGGCTTGAAAATCGGGTTTTTAAATGTTTCCTCCATTGGACAGGGAGCTGCCATTTCCTGCACTGGAGCGAAGCTCCAGGAGTCGTTTGTGTCACTCTGAGAGGCCTGGGTTTGATGTGGAAATGGGACATCTTAAATCTGCAGGTGTGAGACTGGGAGTGCTTCGAAATGGGGCCAGAGCTGCCCCGAGGGGTCATAAATTCTGTCACCACTGCTCTGTCCTGTCCCTTAGAAACATCACTGCCTTGGTATTAAAGTGCCACATAAGCTCTGATACTAGAGATAAATGTTTATAAACCTCAGGCTTTCACACAAATGAACCCAAGGCCAACCTTTCACTTGCTGGACTCTGCTTATCTTCTCCTGAGCGATGCTGAGGGGCTTGAGACCTGCAGGGAGGAGCTGGGGGAGGCAATTCCCACCGGGAAGTGCTGGGGTGGAGAGGGGGAGCAGCAGCCAAGCCCATTGTGAGGCACGAGGTGCAAACCTGAGCCTTAAAATTCACCCCAGATCGCTTTCTTAGGAATAAACACTCAGACCGAATCGGGTGTTTGAGCATCAGCAGGCACTCGCAGCTCTCCCTGCTCCTCCTGTCTGCTCTGCTTGTGATGCAGTTCTCAGGAGTCTTGGGCTCTTTTTGTTCGCTTGTTTTTTGTTTTGGGATTGGGTTTCTTTTGTCATAAAAGGGCAGCTGTTGTGCTAAACGATTACTGATAGTTTACTGTTACTGAACTATTACTGTTGAGTGCTCTGCAGAGGTTTGTGGAATACTCTAAAATATCTTTATCACATAATATATGCATATATTTAAGATTTAAATGTGCTGCATCCAGTGCTGCTTTTTCAAATGTTTAACACAGATTTTGACATTTTAATGGAGTGCTGTAGATGTTCCCAGGAATCTCTGCCTGAGTTCCAAGGGTTTATTTACCGCAGGGGCTTTTAATGGAAATGTAAAATCATTTCTCTTCTGGGCAGCACACATTCCACCGCTAGCACATCAACAAAACGCAAAACCCACATAAAATTCAAAAGCTGCAAGGATTCCAAAAGCAGCGAGAGCCTGTTTTACATAGGTTTGTGTATTTATGGGGCTGGCACGCGCTCACTAAAACGGGACGTGGCAGGATAATGGGGCTGTCGTAAAACACCACCAAAGCAGGCTGAGAGTTACAGCCTGCCATGAATCCTGGTGCAGTTACAGGGAGCAGAGTGGGATTGCTCAGTGCAAACAGCCTGCATTTATACAGGTGCTTATGGATCCTGGCTCTGCAATAGCAATATTTGCTTTACTTTTAAGGGATATTAGTTACAAGTACAATGAATGTGTTTCATTTCTCACTGGAGATATTTCACTCTCAGGACCCTGCCTGGTTATGTGCAATATCTCATTTGTGATTGATCTGCTATTTACATTGAGATTTTTAGCTGCTTTTAAGAACAAATTCATAATTTTTATAGTTTCCCATCCAGCAAAGATTGAGAACTGTCATGGCTCATACAGGACATGCTGCTCTGGACTGATTTTATTTTGTCTAATGACACATCAGCCTCTTTATCCTATAAAACCTGGGCTCCATTAAAGCTGTTCTGTTTGAGCTGTTTGTTGTGGACAGCACAGAACCAGACCAAATTCCATTTATTTAATGTGCTGTTACATCTTCAGCCACGCCTTGCTCTTCCTCACCTGCTGCTCCCAGTAATCCTGTTCTGTGATTTATCCTGGAAGCAGGGGAATTTGGGGTGGTTTGAGCTCAGGAGTGGTCAGGACTCCCCGGGGTTGAGGGCAGAGCTGCTGCTTCAGCCTGGAGCTGCTCCAGCCCTTCCCTCCCATCTCTGGGATTGCTCCACTGCCACCCCAACACCCTGCTGGACACTCTGGGCTCTTCCCTGTCCTGCCACTGCCCTGGCTGAACGTGTGAAATCTCTCACTCCATTTGTCCCCTCTGTCCCTGCACCAATCACCCGAATCAGTGGCACTTCCAGCCCTGCTCCCATCCCCTCAGCAGCATCTCCAGGTGCCTCTCCTGCTGATTTTGTCCATTTTGCAGCATTTGGAAGCACTTCAGTCCCTGCACACATCCCCTTTCGTGGACACAGCCCTTGGATGTTGTCTCCACGATGAGGGGCTGTGCTGCCTTTCAGGTGGGCAGAGGAGCTGTGGACAGGGTTTTCTTCCAGCAGAAAAATGTTTGTTTTCCTTCTGAGATTTGGCTCATTGTGAATAAATCAATACAGCCAGGAGGTAGCGAGGTCATGAAATAGAAATGCTGGAGCAAAGCGCTTCTGAATTAGATTGCTAAAGTGAAAAGAAAAAAGAAGGGAGATAACTTTGTAGTTCCCCTGAATAGATAATTCCTTTTTATACAGACATGTGCTCTGGGGCTTCTCTGGGTTTGATGTGCTGCTTTGCAGTGGTGTCTGGTTTCTCTGGCCCTGTTTTCAGAAATGTTTTTAATTTTGAATGCTTGAACATGAAAGGATAAGTTATGAGACTTTATCACTGTGTTTATAACCATGGGGATGATTGTGTGAGCGAGTCCTGCGGGGATTTGGGAAGTTCACAGCGATGGAGGTGGGGACTGAACAAGCTGGAGGCCCCACCGGTGGCTCTGCACTCAGCAGTGCTGTGGCACTGAGATGTGCTTTCATGGTTTGGGGAATGTTCTGCCTCTGGGGACAGAGGTCAACACCTTTTCTACTTGTAAACAGCATTAAAAGAGAGAGCGGGAAGTTGCGAGTCTGGTGCCTGTTGCATTTAGCATTCAGTGACACACAAATGTCACACATTTGTTAACTAACAACTGTATTTCTGTAGAGTTTGGGTTGAAAGACTCCAGCGTGTACGAAGAGATGATTCTGTAATGAATCTAAAGGGTGTTCAGTGATCTTCCAGGGCCCTCCCAACCCAGGCCATTCTGTGACTCCTGTAAGACCTCACAGTTACATTCTTGAATTGATCACATCTGAAGGCTGCTAACAAAAAGCAACATCATCAGGTATTAATGATCCCCAGAACTCGTGAGAACAGTGAAATTACAGCCTTGGAAGGATTTGGCTTCAATTACTGAGAGCTTCCTGTGACAATTTCCTTATCTCCAAACATTTCCTACATAAATGTGATCCTGCCTATTGGGACACCACCTTAGCAAAGCCCTGCAAACGTCATCACCAATGGCCTTATCTGAAAAGGGTTTTCCAGTGTCAGCAGCACTTGAATTACTGTCCAAACGTCTGTGCACTGAGAACAAGTAAAACCTCACTGATGGGGCTCCAGGAGCTCCATCCCTCAGCCTGGGGCTGTTTCTCACCCACCCCCCGACTCACAGAGCTGAGATCACAGTGAGCATGGCACAGTTTAGGATGAGATCCATGGATTTCGCTGTATCCTTCAATGTGGAGTTACTTAACAAAACAAAAGTTGAGGCTCAGCTGCTCACCTGCACTGCTGAGCTTTGCAGGGACAAGGGTTTGGTCGTTTATTTCTGCTCACCATAAAAGCATTGAAGTCAGGCCATGTGTGTGCTCTGTCCCACTGGGAAACTCCCACCCCAGCCCCGCTAATGACCTTTGGGGTTATTAATGCTGGTTCGTTCAGCATTTGTGCATGGAGATTAAAAACAGTGCCCCAGTTAATGGTAGAATTTATTCCTCCAAAAATAGGAATAAAGATAAACTTACTTGGGATCTGATGATGTTTTTACCAAGCAGACAAGGTACCATTAGCAGTGGCATTTTTAGCAGTGGCTCTTTATCCCAGTGATCCAAAATAGCCTGGCTGAGTCAGCTCCTTGCCCACCTCTACCACTATAAATTGATGCACACGTCCAGGCTGTCACCTCTCCCTTTATGCTGATTCCAAATCTTATTTTAATTGCATTTTGACTCACCCCCTCCCATGCTGGCCTGTGTTCTCTCCTCTGGATCTTCCATCAGTGTGAATGTTTGGTTGGGATTTCCAAGCAAGCTGGGCGGAGCTCAGAGGAGGAGCTGTGGCCCTTGGTGGCCACAAGTGAGGATTTCTCCCCTTGATGATGGAGGTTTGTGCAGCAAATCCTCCCTGCCTGCCCTGCAAAGGAAATAACAGCCCAGAAAATGGGCATGAGCAGCACTGGAGGTCTCAGCTGATCCCTCTGGCCACCACCAAGCACATCCCCTCAGAGCAGACTCCTCCGAGCTCCCCCAGCGTGACCCAGGCTGGTTTATGGGTTACTCAGCATGTCAGATTCCTGTAATGAGATTATATATTCAATCTAATGAAGGAAAAATATGCTTACCCATCCGGTGTGACAGTGCTGTGATTAAATGATTCGGGAACAGAGTTCCCTCCATGGATTAATTTTAAAAAATGCAGCAGGTAGGTACAGCTGACCTGCTCCGGGTGTTGTGAGGGGCTCCCGGAGCAGCATTAGTGGCTTGTGATGGTGTTGATAAAATAACGATAATAAAGGCAGGGAGCAGCCAGCACACTGCCCTTGGGTTTGTGTGAAACCCCCACAGAGATTTGTGCCGATGGAGGCTTCCCCTCTTGGCTTGAGGCTCAGGGTAGGAAGGGAGATAAAAGTGTGACCAAGGCTCTGTCCCCTCAGCGTGTCCCTGGAATGGGGCACCTGCCCTGCCCATCCCCACCCTCATTCCAGCTGGGACATTGTGGAAGATTCCTCCAGCTTGAATTTTTAGGAGCGGGAGTTCCATGTTAGAGGAAGGCAAGGAGGTTTTTGCTGCTCTGAGAGAAAAACATCGCCATGGGCTGTGCTACAAGAATCCTTCCATGAGCCACCTGCCCCATCTCTGGAGCATTTATCTCGCATCAGGAGGCCATTGATTGTCCCCTGAGGAGGAGCTGGCCCTGTGAGCGTTATCTGAGATGTGGCTGTGTCTGGGAGTGACCACTGGGAAAGGCACACGCGGTGGTTGAAGGGCAGCAGAGGATAATCCAAAAGCAGGGACAGGAGGCCCTTTGTCTGCTGGCCTCCCGAATTATCACTGTGCCCACAGGGGCTGGGAGCTGCCTTGGGTACTAAATCTGGTTGTAATGTCAAACAAGATCACTAAAAAAGCCAAAAATTCAGTCCCAGGTCTTGGGATGTTTGAATGTCCATCAGAGTAACTGGTGAAGGACTCTTAGTGGATGAGTTGGGATAAGCTTTGTTTTTAACGGAGAAGAGTTCTCTGACTCCATAATCTGCCCAGGCTGTAGGGTGTTGAGCTGATTTTACTCTGATAATGCCCTAAGCTGGTCTGTGATAATTGCTTTTTGTAACTGGAAGGAATTTATGATGATGCTAATTGTGCTGCTGCCGCCCAGCACGGAGGGGCCGAGTTAATCCCTGCCTGCCCCCGGAGCCGCAGATCCTGATGTGATCAGCCCTCCTTGGAAACTGAGGGAAGAGGGGTTAATTCTGAGCAGATTGAATTTCAGCGGGAAAAACCAGATATTTTTCTATAAATCTACAGCATTTTATAGCAGGTTTAAAGTCTGGTTCAAGATCATCAGACTGATTCTTAAAAGGAAAAGGATTTAATTCTGTTCCAGGCAACTGTGTGACCTGCACTGCTGACACAGTGAGGGAAGTGAAACACTGAGGAGTTTTGAGTTTGCCCTTCAGACACTGCAGTCCAGACCCCACGGCTCATTCCAGTCCAGAGACCTTGTAGCTTCTTTGCTGCCTTCATTTTCCCTGGTTGCTTTGTGTGTGTTTGTGCGGGGGCTGAAGTTTCCCAAAGGTTACATCCCTGCCAGTGACAAACATCTTCTGTCATCATGACTCCTTTAAATGTGTTTTTATTCCATAAATCCATCCCTTGGTTCCCCATCTTTGAAAGCCTCCATCTGATGAGGCAGAGCAGGGCATGGCTTTGGATAAACCTGGTTTTCTTCAGGGGAGGGGGGCTGGAATGAGGGGAGCACTGGCAGTGCCATCCTCCCTGGCAAATCAGGGTTTGATCTCACGTCCCAACACTTTGGTGTTTATGTTCCGTCTGTTTAATGTTCTCCCTTCGCTGGGATCATCATTCTTTTAAATGCTCTGCTTTAAAGTAAATGTTTTAATGTTTTCTCTTCACCAAACCCCACATTCCAGACTCAGCAAGCACACATCAGTGTGTGCTCCCTCCTGGAGCAGCCCCAAGGGTGAGGGTGACAGGAATGGGGACCTTGAACCTCTCTCACCACCCCAAAAATCCCCCGACCCGAGGAGAGTCAGAATTTATAAACACACTTGTGAAGTAATGAACTCTGGGAACGCTGGCTGTGTTTGTCATTTCTCTGCCCATTTCACTGCACATAAAGTGGATTCACCATCGAACTCCTGTCACTTGATTTATGCCCATGCGGCTGCTCCATAATTTAAATTGAATTCCTAATTTCTTTGCTGAAACCCCCTCGGATAATTAGCATTAAGGTTAACTGCAGAAGGGGAACTGAGCAGTGAATGGATTAGTTGGTTGTGCTGTGTCTTAGACCACAGGAAAAGGGAACACACTCCAAGGGATGCTGCTCAGGGAAGGGTTAGGCTTGGCTGGAACACACTCCAAGGGATATTGTCCAGGAAAAGGTTTGGCATGGCTGGATTTAGCGCGGCTGCTTGGTCCCTGCTCCCGAGCTGTGCCCAGGCTCCTGCAGGCACAGGGGAAGAGTCCCCTGGCTGGGAGGGAGGGTTGGGTACAGGAGGACAGAGAGATGGCAAAGGGATCACAGAGCTAAAATCTTTTCCCCATTTTCAGTGTGAAACATGTGGTGTTGTACCTCGCACTCAGGTAACTCCTCTTTGCACAGATGAGTCAAATCATGATCTAATTCCATAGGATGAGGTGCCCCAGACCTGGAGCCTTTTCCCAGTGAGTTTCCAGCCCTTGGCCAGGACGTGCAGGGCTGGATCCGTCCCAGCAAAGCCGTGAGTGCTGCTGTGGAGGGGAATCTGCTGTCTGGCACCAAATGTAATTGGCTTTGATGGTCAGCATTTGCAGATTTGTTTAGGAACTGGAAAATGTACAAATTGCAGCCCATCTGCGCAGAGCTGAGTGCTAATGAATGCCTGCAGCTACCACAGCCATAAGCTCATTACCACAAAGTTCCAAGTCCTTCCACAAGTTGCTAAACAAGGTTATTCATCTGAACGGAGTGGAGAAGGGAGTTTGACTGCAGGGCACAGCCAGAGCTCCTGCAGGTCTAGAAGAGCTGTTAAATAACCCCCATTCTTTGGTCTTTTAATAGAATCCGTTGATTTTATTTCTATTTTTAATTTTGCACTGCTGTAGCAGCAGCTTGCCATGCCTTGACTATTTTCTGTTAATGTTTCGAGCAGAGAGGTGCCTTGCGGGTGATTCCTGGGTGTGCTCAGAGACGTGCGGTGGTGAACTGGAGAAGATGGATTGGAACGCATCGTACACAGCATTTCAGGGGGTTTATGGAGCATGGCAGCAAACACTAATGGCCTCTGTTCTCAGGGTGTTTGTGTCAGCTGGGAATCTGTGATGATGACTTGGCTCTTCCTCTGTGTGCCATGTCAGGCAATTTTGTATCTTTTTTGGTATCAATTTTGTATATTCCACAAAAAAGTGGAATTAATAATACTTATTACCTGTTTTATAGAACTGGTAGTTGTCCAAGTGTTTGAACATACAGTGCATGGTGCAGCAGGAGCAATATGTAAAAATATTTCTTACTCTCTCTCAGCTGAGGAAAAATCAGCTTTTCTAGGTTACCAGTCAAAGGAGTCATTTCCCCACCCAATTAATGAGGTCATGAGGTGCCTTTGGCCTCCTCCACATTTTCCTGTGCTCCTCCCCTGCCAGGTGGAGTGGCTGAAGAACGAGGAGCCCATCGATTCCAACCTGGACGAGAACATCGACACCAGGGCCGACCACAACCTCATCATCCGCCAGGCGCGCCTGTCCGACTCGGGCAACTACACCTGCATGGCTGCCAACATCGTGGCCAAGAGGAGGAGCCTGTCAGCCACTGTGGTGGTCTACGGTCAGTGAGGAGGGGCTGGGGGGGGCAGAGGTGGCTGTGCTGGTCTTGCTGCCCTGCTTTGATTTGTGCTGCAATTGCTGCACTGATTGGAATGTGGCACACGCAGGGTCACACAGCCAAGCCCTTCCCGCTGGGATGGATCCGGGTTCGGTGCTGAGGGCTCTGGCACAGCCCCACAGCCCCACAGCTGTTGGTGTTTTGCAGTGAACGGGGGCTGGTCCTCATGGACGGAGTGGTCCAGCTGCAACGCGCGCTGCGGCCGGGGCTGGCAGAAACGCTCGCGCACCTGCACCAACCCCGCGCCCCTCAACGGGGGAGCCTTCTGCGAGGGCATGTCCGTGCAGAAAATCACCTGCACCTCCCTCTGCCCCGGTGAGTCCCCAGGGGAGGGAGGGCTTTGGGGACCACGTTTACAGAGAGCTTTCGGTGGGAAGCAGCGGGCAGGGAGTTGAGAAGGGAATGGGAAATGCAGCCGTGTTTAGGCCGAGCCTGGCATGGGTGTGAGTGCAGTGCCAGGCACCTCTGGCCTGAGCTTGCCACGTGTGTCAGGGCTGGGACTTAACCCTGGCACCATCGAAACACTGCCAGAACAGCCCCTGGCTCAGGGGGAGAGATCAGGGACCTGGGTGGGGGTCTGAGGTTAGTTTAGAGAGGGGAGCTGATGTTGATAACGCCAGAAAGAGAAACACAGAAACGTGAGCGGAGAACTTCATTAAAAGCATTATTTATCTTGCAAAAGTTCGCTCTGAAATATATTAAACATGGAGTTATGGGGGAGAGAGATGAAACAAGCGTTGCTGCAGGACCTCCCCAGCAGTGCTGACTGGTTTTCCCCCTGCCCACGCAGTGGACGGGAGCTGGGAGGTGTGGAGCGAGTGGTCGGTGTGCAGCCCCGAGTGTGAGCACCTGAGGGTGCGGGAATGCGCCGCGCCAGCCCCCAGGAACGGGGGCAAGCACTGCGAGGGCCTGAGCCAGGAGTCGGAGAACTGCACCGAGGGGCTGTGCATCCAAGGTGAGCTGGCTGGGCTGGGGAGGGGTTTTAGGACTGGCCTGAAAGGTGGGCTGGAGTCCAGGGAACCTGTGTGGGTGGGACTCTCGTGTCCGAACTGTTTCCGTGAAAAGGGAGGCAGTTTTCCGTGTGTGGTTTGAAATTTTCCGGGTCGCTGGATTTGTGTCGCGCGTTCCTTGCCTGTGAATGATCCTAAAAACCCAAATCCAGGGGGTTTGCAGGGTGTAACTCTGACCTCCACCACCAAATGTGCTCCTCAGCCTCTGCCTTTCCTTGCAAGCAAGTAGGCAAAGCCCCCCCACGAGAGCTCCGGGTGCAGGAGCCGGTCAAGGTCAGAGTTTGCTCCTTTTGCTGCCTTTAACAGGAGTTAAACCCAGGCAAATCTGCAGCTCCCTGGGAAAGGCTTTGCACTTCATCAATGTCTGGGAAGCATCTGGCACTGGGAAGCTGCTGCTGTCCACAGCTCAGGGAGCCGGGCAGAGCAGCCCTGCAGCTGCGCAGGCGCCACTCACGGGAGGAATTTGTGAGTTTATCCCTGCCCTGAGCCCGCTCCTGTCCCTGTGGAGGGGCTGTCGCCTTGTCAGGTGGAACAGCAGCCCTGGGAGCCATCAGGAGTGCCAGGGCTGAGAGATGTAAACAAGGATATGTCTGGGTTTTTAATGTCGTGTTTAACTATTCCTCTGTCCTTGTTTCTGTGGTTCTGCATTGCCTTTTCTTGTCTAAACAAAATGAATTCTCTTTTTTTGCCCTGAGATTTTAACACTTTCCCAGTGGCAGAGAGCATCCTGTGTATTTATTCAGGCTTCAGAGACACCTCAGCTGAGACCTTCAATCAGATTTTGCTGGGGTTTGGTGGGAGGGAGCACTCAGCACTCTGGCTGTGTATCCCAGTACTTAAATTCCCAGGGTTGCAGAACAGCTCCGAGGCATCAGGCAGACAGGCTCTGGTGTTTTAAAGGGCAGAAATGAAATGCAGATTTTTTTCCTTCCCGCTGTTTTAAGAAAGAACAAGCAGAGAGGATTTGGGAGCAGGGCGTTCATTCAGCTCTCGGGGACTGGCGTGGTGATCCCAGGATGTTTCCTGGGGTTTTCTCCTCCCTATCCATTGACAAATGCCCGTCCCTGCCTTTGGCTGGATCAATCCCAAATCCATCCCAGTGTCCATCAGCATATCCATGGGGGCTGGCAGGAGGACGAGTGGGAAGGGGTGTGAGGAGCTGCAGCTGAGGCTGCACAGAGGGGCCCTGCCATCCCCTGGGCCCTGTCTGTGGTGTCCCCAGGGTCAGTTCAAGGTGGCCTTCAGGAACAGCCACACTGCAGGTGGGAAATGTTCCTATCCTGCCCCAAATTCCCTCCTTTCCCCTGTGGGGTCCTGTGGCAGCCTGTGGGTCACTGCCACACCTCGCCCATGCCCTGCGGCGCAGGGACAGAGCCAGGGTTGTGCCAGGGAACCTCTGGCACTGAGGGAGCTGGGGCAGCTCTGCCCTCTGAGGCCTTTGGGGTTCAAACAAACTCATTCCCTCCTTTTCCTGGGCTGGGGAGGTCCTGGAGTCGCAGAATGCTGGAGTGGTTTGGGTGGGAAGGGACCTTAAAGCCCATCCAGTGCCACCCCTGCCATGGGCAGGGACACCTTCCCCTGTCCCAGGTGGCTCCAAGCCCGTCCAGCAGCCCCAGCCTCTGCTCCAAGAGCTGCATTTCCGTGTGGGTTCAGCTGGACTGGAGTGTTCCGTGTCTCCTGCTCCTTCCATCTCTGAGTGTGATCCTATCTCTCCTTTATGGCTGGAGCTGTCCCGGTGTCCTTGTGCCACAGTGTTTTTAGGGCTGGAGTTGCTTTCTCAGCTAACAGCAATTGATGCAATTACCCTATTTTTTAAAAATCTCTTCTCCCCTGTTCATCTTCCAGTATGTGCCTTTCCTTCTCCGCTTCTCATCCCATGGGGAGTTGTGGAGGAAATGCAGCCCTGAGCCACAGCAAAGCAATCTCTGGGAGGTTTTTTATCAGGCACAACTGGTTAACTTTGCTCCTTCTGTGAGGCAAAAATAGAAACATTCCTTTGGTTAACAAATAAGGACTGAGCTGAAAGGGAGGGTGAGAACGGAGGACACCAGGGAAGAACCAGCCTGGATCTGGCTGGGAAAATGCTGATCCTTGGGATGAGCGTTCAGATCTGGAGGCACTGAATGAAATGGGGATAAAATGGATCAACTCTGAGGTTCTTTATTCGGTCCCTGACAGGAGAGTTTGGGAATAACCCAAAGACAGCACACGGGAACATCCCCGTGCTCCCTTTGGCCTTGGATTCCCTGGGTGGATCCCCATGGTCCTGTCCTTCCTGAGGAGCAACTGGAAGAGCTTTTCCTCCAGGGAATTTCTTCTGGAACTCGTAACAGTTGTGCAGACCCAAACTTCGATGCAGGAGGAAGATTTCTGTGGGGCTTGGTAGAGATGAAAGGTTTCCAGGGCTGCCAGATTGACTCCCTGGGATGCAAAGGTCACTCTGAGCCCAGACAGACCCAGGACCTCACTGATTTCTGCCCTGTTTGTTCTCTCAGTGTTGATTCCTTCCCAGTATTCCCAGTTGGATGCTTTGCCAGGGTGGATTTCTCCCTCTCTTGCAGAGGTGAAAGCTTTCTCTTAGCTTAATAAAAGAGAGAGGGTTTTTTTTTGAGAGCTTTTTGTTTTACTTTTATCTGTTTGCTTTAAAGTTATTTTTCCTGACTTCAAAACCTATTGATTTCTTCTCCCAGTGCCTAACACCAAAACAAACAAGCAGGGCCACAAGAACTGAACTGCAAACACATTTTCACTAATGCACCCCAAACAATCACAAATCATTTCATTTTCCAGTTTCCTGGCAGCCCTGGTGCTGCTGCCAGGAGGTTCCTGGGTCCAGGAATCTCCCAGTTCTTGGGAAATGCTTTTCCCTTTGCAGTTTGCTGCAGACAGCCCCGTGCCAGCAGCAGGGAAGGGTTTGCTCCCCTGCAGACTCCGGTCTGACTCTCCTCACTGGGTGTTTTTGTGCCTCAGTTTCCTGTGAAACCAAAACCAGCCTTGGGCAGGGAAAAAATCCCATCCCACCAGGTTTGTGGCAAAGCCAAAATCCAACGATCTCCTGGGCTAAGTGTTTCTAAACTGAGCATCCTCACAAACATTGGAAACAAGAGAAGGAGCCTCATAATCCACCTGAGTCTCCCATTTTTGGGATTACTTCGGCAGGTTTTAGGTTATAAATGGTGACTCAGATGCTTGGTATGAGGGAGGCAGAGAAGGCTCATTTTTGAGAGGTCAGTCCTCAGAAAACCCCTTTTATCCCCTATTTGCATCTCTTGGGGGCACATGGATGTGTGTGTTCATAAGCACACGGAGAGGTGCCATTATTGGGGTGTTTAGGTACAAAAACGTGAATAAACTGGGCGTTTTTATATTTTATAACTAATTTAGGTGCCCATCACCAGCCTTTCCATACATCAAACACACAAAGGGATCATTAATTCTGACCTGGCTCTCTTTGCCAATGATCCACTGCAAAGTATTGAACTTCCTTCTTGCTGAGGTGTAAATAAACAACAACATCCAATAGAGCCAACAAATAACCTGAACTAACCAAGTGAGAAATTGCTGTGAAGGAACATCCTGAAAGGGATTTAGGGGGGGGGGGGAAAAAAAAAAGAAGATGAAGAGAAAAATATGGACAACATAAAATATTCATATTGTCAGCAAATGAGGAGAAAATGTTTCATTTATAGAGTGAGACAGAAGCAATATAGGAAATAGATATGCTCCATGTAAATTTATTAAGTGCAACTTTCTCCCTCTCTCCCTCTCGCTCTCTCTCTCAGATAAAAAATCTCTTCATGAAATAAAATCCCAAAGTAAGTTGTTTTTTTTCTCTTGTAAATATGATTTTCCTCATCTTCTCTGCCATTTGGGTTATTTGTTTAGGAGCTAAGTAGGAGCCAAGGGTTTATGAGAGGCTTTAGCATCTGCTGAGAGCATCTTGGGAGCAGCTCTGTGCTCCCAGCTTCAGGGTGAGCCAGGGGAGTGCTTATCCTCAGCGGTTTGTGTCTGACAGGGAGCCCTGGCTCCAGGCTTGGCATCGATCTCTGGAGCACTTGGAATTGGAAAAACAGGAATTAATGCAAGAGTTTGGGGTCCTTGGTGCAGATCTGGTTCCGCTGCTGGCTCTGACCTTGCTCAGCTCCCTCCAGGCTTCCTGCTTCACCTGGAGGGCGATTCTGTGCCTTTCCCTGTGCCTGGGGATCATCTCTGCACTGCCTTGGGGCTGCTGTCCTGCACCTGCAGCTCTGCCCAGAGCCCTGACAGGGGAGTGGCACCAGGGGCACAAGGGACAGGACGAGAGGGAACAGCCTCGAGCTGTGCCAGGGGAGGGCCAGGTCGGACATCAGGAGGAATTTCCCCATGGAAAGGGCTGTAAAGCATTGGCAGGGGCTGCCCAGGGAGGGGGTGGAGTGCTCTGCCCTGGAGGTGGCACCCGGGGCCGTGGTTGGTGCTGACCACGGTGGTGCTGCTGGTGATCTCCAAGGGCTTCTCCACCCTTGGTGATTCTGTGATTTCACATTCCTGGTTCTTAGTGTTTCTCAGGGTACCCAAAATCAAAGTTAGGGAGCTGCAAAAGGTGCTGAGGTTGCCTTGAGCATTTCTGCTTTGGGCTTGCCTGGGTGTCCCCAGAGTCACGCCCTGAGAACTCCCCCCCATGGCTGCTCTGTGCCAGGCTGGGCGCAGGCAGTGAGTTCCATTTGTTCGTCTGTGCAGCTCCATTTCGTAGAGAAAATGGAGAGAATCTCAGTCAAATGGCTTGATTTTCTGATTGACCCAAAAAGGAGCTGCAGTGGGATTGATTTGGGCTGTGACAGGCCTGGAGATGGAAGGGGCTGGGTTCCAGCCCGGGGCAGGGACACAGCGTGCAGCTCGCTGCTGCTCTCGGAGCCGGAACTGCTCCAGGACTTCCTGACTCATCAGCAATGCAAAATCAAAGCCAATTATGAAGATCATTGAGGGACAACCTGCTCCACTGAATGATCTCTTACCCGAGTCCCTGACTTTTGATCCTCGTGCTCCAAGAGTGAGGAAAAGGGCTTTGGGCTGTGGGAGTGATGGGGAGCTCGGGAAGGGGAGCGGAAGAACCTCCGGGATCTCCTGCCAAGGATCCCAGGATCTCCTGTCCCTGCTGTGTGCCCTGCACAGCCCCTGCAAAGCACTCCTTGTAAATGAGATAATTTAATCAATTACGTCTCCTAATGTACTAAACCAAATGTTTCATTTTCTGCTCCTGCACATCTTAAATTATCTTCAGGTGCTTTATGAAACTTAATCATAGTTAATAGAAACTTCATTACCATCAAATGTGCTTTCAATAAATGTTGTGTAACAGTGTCAGGAGGTGGAGTGAAAAATGGGCTGCAATTACCACAAACATGGATCCTGGAGCAGGAAGGGATAAAACTCGCGGTGCCTGCCAGGGTCCCTCCCGCCCCTGGGCTGGGAGGATGCAGCTCATTAAGGAATAATTGGTTGACTATAAATGTTTGCTTCTCTAGTTTGTTTGGTTGGTTTCCACTTTGTTCCCTTCTGGGAAAAAAATAAAAGCAGAACCTCACCGTGCTCCCCCAGATTTCCCACGCTTTCCTCCTTCCCTTAATTTCTAATCTCCCATGGAAGGAATTCTCCAAAAGAAAAGATTAGAAGGTGAAGAGATGAAAATTACTTTAAAAAAAACAGGGATTGTTTCTAAAGAAAGACCAAAATCCTAAATCAAGAAGAAAGGCTCCTTTCTCATGGAGTTGTGTTCCATGGGAGTAATTCAGGGAATACTGAGTCACTCTGGGTTTGCCCCTTTTAGCATAAAGCTGTTTAAGAATCCACTAAATCCTGGAAAGGATCCTTTGCCTCTGAACTCTGTGGTCCCTTGGGGTTTGTGGTGGCTTTTCCTGGCAGTGGGGCAGTTATGGGATCACCTGGGTGACTCCACAGAACAGAGCAGCGACCATTTTATTACAGGGAAGGAACCTCAGGAAGAATTCCTGTGAGAGGTTTTAATCATAAAATTTATAGACCAGTGTCCAGTTAAAGTTCTCAATGAAAAGAAAATTCTTCTCCTCAGAAAGATTTTGCTTGAGTCAAACTGTTCCCATTTTTTTTGGATTCTATGCTCTCCCTCTCATCTTTAACCCACGTACAATGGTTTAAAAGTGGGAAACTGGAATTGCCTGGCGTGGGAATCGATGGAAAAGGAGAGAGAGGCTGAAGCACTTGAGGAGATTTAGAGTCAGAAATTGCAGTTGCTCACAGTGAGCACCTGAGGAGTGGCTCATGCTCTGCTCTGGAGGGCAGGAGATTCTGAGATTCTCCCCCCATTGCTGTCCTGGGGGCTGGAACTTCTCCTGCCAGGATATTTCTGCACCTTTCTGACTCAGTAATTCCTCATCCCAGCAAGGCAGAAGAGGTAATTTCAGATTTTCTGCACTTTCCTTTTTTAAAGTAATGATGCAAAGGGAACAGTTAAAGATGCTTTGTGGTGCAGTAACCACGAGCTCTCGATGGCTCCCTGGGAAAGACCCCAATTGTTCCTGGGTTTCTGGAGATCCATCACCTCCCTTCTCCTGCCTCATTCATTGCTCTCATTACCCACAGAAATTAAGTCAACAATAGCGTTTCGTAATTAATTCCCTGTAACATCAAAGCAGCTTGGGAATAGGAAATGGGAAGGAATAGAAATGTAATTATTATCTGTACTTTGCTTTCTGCACCTGGTACTGGGGAAGGAAACAGAGCTGTGGGAGTGGGGCTTTGGATCGGGATTTGTGTTGTCTTGGTCTGATCTGAGCCATTTCCAGTTTGCCTTTGTGCCCCTGGGGGTTTGCATTTGCTTTTTCCATCTGGCCTCCCCCATTGTTACATTGTCAGCTGATATCTTACCTCTCTGCAGTCCCTAACTGAGCCTAAAACGCTCAAAATTCTCTTCCCAGCATTTTTCAAGGGGAGATCTAATGGAAAAAGTGAGGAAAAAATGCTTCAGGGAAAAAAATGCTTCTCTGTAGTGATTGATTTGGTAGAACCGTGTGGCAGTGGAATTGTTCTAAGAAGTTGAATTTTGTAACTTCTTGAGTTTGTTCAGTGAGGTTTTCCTGCCGTGACCTGCCACAGAAGGTGGATTCCTCCTCAAAGCTGATATTTCCATGCAAACTTTGTGATTTTTCTTTTTTCTTTCCCAGCAAGTTGTGAATGTGTGAAAAGCAGAACCATTTTCCATTTGGAGATTATTTGAAAATACAGCAGAAATTTTGCAGGGGTATTTTTGTGGCTAAATAGTGGTTCTGGTAAAACTGATACCAAAACATTTATTTCGGGTTGAGTGGGATGCTGGAATCTTGTGGTTGGGGTTGACTGGGACCAGTTGGAGAGCGGGGATGGGAGGGATGTTTTCTGTTAAGGATGTTTGAACCAAACATTTGATTTTACTTTTGATTGGAGTCCCAGCATCGTTCCCAGCACCTGGAGCAGGGTTTAGGGACTGGGGGTCCTGGTGCTGCCATTCCTGGGGCGTTTCCCTGCTGGGAGGGAGCTGTGGGTGCCCAGCCCCTTCCCAGGACGTCCAGCTGGGGCTGCTGGCACTTTTCAGACACTTTTTTCATCCGGAAGTGTTGAGCCAAGGAAATGCTGCCCGGAGGTGCTCCTTCCTTTCATCTCAACAGTCTGAACTTTCATGTTCGTTTTCAAAACTCAGCTAAAATGAAATTATCTGACTTGCAGCAGAAAAGCACAACAGAAGCCTCCTCCCAAACAGTAATTAAGTAATTTCCGTAATTGGCTATTTATTAAATGCTGATTTTAACTTTCCACCCTATTTCTGTGCAGTGCAGTTCGTTCAGTGACACTGAGCACTCTGCATTTCCCAGTGATGTTTCATTGCTCTTGTTGGCCATGAGTAAATCCAGGTTCTGTTCCTGGGGCTCTGCCATGCCAGGAGAAGCCCCCAGCAGGACCCAGACCATGCCCAGGGTGGGCTCTGGGCTCCCTCCCCCCACCCTGGAGCTTGGAATTCAGGGAGCCACCCAAGGACCCCCTAAGGGGACCTCCCAAGTGATTTAATTTCATGATTTAATTTTCCCAAATCCCAGCAGATCGAGGATAGCAGGGCTGGATATTTCAATTATGGCATATTGCAGGCTTCATTTGGATCCATTCTGTCACAGCAGTGAATTCCTTTTCTCTGCTGGAAGAGTTGGAAGTTGTAGAAAGCTTGCTTGTGAGTTCATGGCTGGGGGGGATGGAGCGCTGCTGTTGTCCCAGGCTGCTTCTCAGGATTCATGACCTCCTGGATCAGCTCCAGAATTCCAGCCTAAAGCTTCCACATGCCTGGAAAGCAGCAATTGCTGAAAACTCCTGCTGGTGCCTCAAGCAGCCCTTCCTGGCTGCAGTCCCACCCAGGTTAACGCTGCCGTGGGGCTGGAACGGGAACGGGAGGCAATGGCACAGCTCGTGCTCCGAGAGGGGAGAGCTCTGCTGCCTTTCCAGTCCAACCTGCCCATCTGAAACCTGGGTGGACCACGGTGCCACCCTGACCCAGAGCAGGCTCTGCAGGATGCAGGGATCCATCCCTGACCCAGAGCAGGCTCTGCAGGATGCAGGGATCCATCCCTGACCCAGATCAGGCTCTCCAGTTTGTGGTGATCCATCGGGAATTCCGCTCACCCTCTCAGCCCTTGTTTTCCAGCGCTGCCTGTGCTCCTGCCCAGCTCCACGTCGGTGTCTCCACTTGCCCTGTGTCCCCCCGTGTCCCCCGTGTCCCCCGTGTCCCCCCGTGTCCCCCGTGACCCCCGTGTCCCCCCGTGTCCTGTGTCCCCCCGTGTCCCCTGTGTCCCCCCGTGTCCCGCATGTCCCCCGTGTCCCGTGTCCCCCCATGTCCCCCCGTGTCCCCCGTGTCCCCCGTGTCCCCCCGTGTCCCCGGCCGCTCTGAGCGCTGTTCTTGTCCCCGCAGATGTGGAGCGCGGCGGGGACATCGCGCTGTACTCGGGGCTGGCGGCGGCGGTGCTGGCGGTGGCCGTGCTGGCGCTGGGGGTGACCCTGTACCGGCGCAGTCAGAGTGAGTACGGCGTGGATGTCATTGATTCCTCTGCACTCACGGGAGGCTTCCAGACTTTTAATTTTAAAACAGTCAGACAAGGTTAGTGCGGCAATTTCCTTCTCTTCTCTGCAGAGCTCCCACTGCTCAGGCACGCCTGGATTTGGGGAGGGCGGTTTGGGGCAGCCAGGGCAGGGCCAGGGACCCTGGAACTGGCTCTGGGGTGTCCCACAGACACAGAATCCTTCTTGGCCACACTCCAGATGCTTTAGAAATGCTGTCCCCACCTTCTGCACTGACTTAGGGAAAGCTCAAACTAAAGCAAAGAACCAAACCAGAGCAAGCCCAGGCAGCACAGCTGTACTTCCCTCCTGTTCTCAGTTCAGACCTTGCCCTCACTCCAAGAAAAGGGATTATTCTTTTACTGATACTCTGAGACCCCCAGCTGGAAGTGGTTTGTGACCTGCTGTAACACACAGACACCACAGTCTGTGGGGAATAAATGTGTGTAAAACTGGTTTTGTTAAAAAAGACCCCTAAAACTCTAGAAAAAACCCCACCAGTGCCATAAAATACGGACAAAACATTTACTAAAATCACTGCTCGGGTTTTCAGGAACGTTGTTTCCTTTGAGCAGGAAGGTGGGGAGGGAGAGAAATGGGGATGAAAGCAGAATGTTTCTCTGATGCTGTGCTGCCATTCTACCTCAGACCTGCCTGATTGTGGGTGGGTGGGAGTGTGGGCGGGGTGTGAAAGTGTCCCCATGTCTCTGTTCTCTCTTCAGAAAAGGGAAATATGTTGCAGAGTTTGTTTGGGGGGGTTTTGTGGTGTTGTTTTTACAGTTTCTTTATTTCCTGGAGACGTTCCTCACCAAGCATGACTTGCAAGAAATTGGGAAAAGGGCTTGGCAGACAAGGACGTTTGAAGGAGGTTCATTCATCCATTTCTAAATCCAAACCTTTAATTAGGGCTGTGTAAATCTCAATGACTGCCTCAGATAGGAACATTTTCCTTTGTGGTTCAGTTTGAATCTTGTTTTGAGTCTGGGGAATTGTTTGCTTGCCTTAATGCTTAAAACCTTTCGTTCTGGATGCTCTGAAAATACCCAACTAAAAAAACTAAACAACCAAAGTAAAAGATCCCACCACAAAACCAAACAGCTCAAGGGTTCAGGCCCTAAATCCAGCCACTCCTTCTCATTTTTCAGAGTGTTTTTTGAGGTAAAATGCCTCTAAATGAATAACTGTGGTGTCTTTCCCTGTATTACTCTTGTCCCACTTCCCTTTCAGCCCAGTTTCCCTCAGGCATGACGTTGTGGGTTTGTGTAAAAGGTCTGCGGGAAGATGTTGTCACTCAGTGGGGTTTAATGTAAGGAAAGAAAACAACAAGAGGGAAAAAAGGGCAAACTCACAAACTTGAATCCAAAACAAAAGGAGGCTCCTCCTTGGATTCCTTGGAGCTGCCTCAGGTGTGGGAAGCATGAAGTGTGTCGGATCTTTGCATCAGTTCCTCTGTTCTCTCACGTGGCCTGGTGTGATTCTGAGCTCTGAGAGCTCGAGGAGGGCAGAGCGAGTCCCAGCGGGAACGGGGAGGGCTCGGGAAGGGATCCCTCAGGTGTCCCCTCCCTCCGTGACACCCCCCTGCTCCTGTGCCCACAGGTAACTCCCTGCTCCTGAACTCGTCCCTGCAGCCCGACCTGACGGTCAGCAGGACCTACAGCGGCCCCATCTGCCTGCAGGACCCCCTGGACAAGGAGCTGATGACGGAGTCGTCGCTGTTCAACCCCCTGGCAGACATCAAGGTCAAGGTGCAGAGCTCCTTCATGGTGTCCCTGGGTGTCACCGAGAGAGCTGAGTACCAGGGCAAGGCCCACCCCGGGACCTTCCCCCACGGGAACCACAGGGCCTTCGGGACAATCCAGGCCAGGAACAAGGCCATGTACATCCAGAACCTGGCCTCCATCTCCACCAGCAGCGAGCTGAGGACCACGGCCCTGTTCGGGCACCTGGGGGGCCGTTTGGTGGTTCCAAACACAGGTGGGTGGATCCTTTCTCATTAAAAGCACATAAAAGAATTTTAGATTAGGCTGCCTGATGCCGCGTTTTATAACGAAATCTAAAAAAAAATGCCAGGAAAGGAGAAGTAGGGGCCCCGTTAATGCAAATTTTGGGAAGTAGGGCACGTTGCCCACACAGGACACAAGTGATCAGAGGGAAGCCTGGGCTGAGGAGTGAGGAGGCATTATGCCTGTTTGAACTGTTCTAAATTACTGCCTCTCTTGATGTGTTCAGCATGAAAGTCACATTAATCAAAGCTGTGGCTTGCTTGGATCCTGCTCCAAAGGAAAGGCTCCCCGGGAAGGGGTCGATTCTGGATCTTATGTAAGGGGCTCACGTTCCAGCAGCAGCACCGGGCCCCACAGCCCTGCCTGGGGGGCAGAGGGACAGCCAGGCCTGGGGACAGCCCCACTGCCCACCAGGGTCCTGCCCCTTCCTGCCTGTCTGTTTCCGCTTTCTTGGAGCAAAAGGTGCACAATTCCCACAGCGGGGCCCTTCCGAGTCAGCCCCGTCCCGGGCTGGGTGCTGGCTGGGATGTTCCCTTTGCTTTGTGTCAGGAGTTCCGTGACTTCAGGGCTTTGTGGGACGTCTTTGAGACTTCAGAATTGTTTGTGAAATGAGCTGAACAGCAGCTCAGAGCCAGCAAAGGCTGTCAGGGTCCCAGCCCTGCAGTTGTACCACAGGGCTGTGTTTGCTTCACCCTGAGCCACAATCCTTACCTTGGGCATCTTCTCTCTCCAAAAGGCAGCACAAAAAGCCAGATACCCCATTGCCAGCTAAGGGTTATCATCCTTCAAACTGCAGTGACATTTATTCACTTTAAATTCAGCTTTGTTTTCGTTTGACCAGTGGCTCTGGGATTATCTGCTGCTCTCTGGTTGAACTGGATGATTTAGAGCTTTATCCTTCATGTCCCATAAAACGGGTGCGTTAAAGGTTACCATAAAAAACGTGGTTTGTGTTTAGAGAGGATTGATAACAGCGACAGTCCAGGGCTGCACTGTCATGCACAACACGTGGAATGTTTGCATTTCTCCACAGACTGGATTTGTGTTGAGGAAGGAACATTGCAGAGGCACTGAGTGAAGGCATGAATTAAGAATTCCCTCATACTGTATATTTAGCTACTTTATGTAATGATAGTCCCATCAATTAGATTATTAAAATATGTATTTGGTCCACTTGCAATTTATGTAATTCTGCTGCCTTTATGTAAGATCAGCTTTGCTAAGCAGTTGTAAATTCCAGTGTGATCAAGTCAGTGCCTCTCCGAGGCTCTGCAGTGTGTGACAGATGCAGTCAAACACATCCCTCCTCTCCTGAGAGGGAGATATAAAGCAGTTTAATTCCAGTGGTACCCAGTGGAAAACTCCCTTGTTAACTTCTGATCCCCTCTGGTGGTGTAAAAGGAGAATGGGGTCACTTGGATCCAGGGGCTGGGATGTGTAGGAACAAAGGGGTGATCGCCCTGCAGGCTCAGGCTGGGGCAGGGGCTCTCTCCATGACGAGATTCCCCGGGACCCCACAATGATCAGGTTTGATTTCAAAAAGGAAAGGGGGAAAGAGCTTTCAAGAGGCTTTTTGGGAAATTAGATGTCTTTTCCTTTAATGGAAAAGTAACAGCTTTATTTCCTTTAATCATTTCTTTTCCTTTCATCTGGTGACGTTGCCATTCCAAGCAGGAATTCAGAGGAACATTCCCTTAGGGCTGGTCCCTGGGGTGTGTGTTCCCTGTCCCTAACATCCCTGCCCTTCCCAAGGGTCAGTCCTGCCCTTGTTCTTTTGCAGGGGTCAGTCTGTTGATCCCACACGGAGCTATTCCTGAGGAGAGTTCCTGGGAGATCTACCTGGCCATCACGCAGAAGGAGTCCAGGTGAGAGCACACAAACACAGACCCAGGATCATGGATCTGCTGCCTTCACTGCATGTGGAACGTGCAGGAGTCGCTCCTCGTCCCCATTGCTGCTGTGCCCACCCTGCTGTGACCCTGTGAGGGACACAAAAGTGGCCTTGGAGCGATGCTCCCGTGAAATCCATGGAAACCTTGGACATGCTGCCAAAGGAGATCGTGGGCCTGCTGCTCCCTTCTCCTCTCCCTGCTCAGGGGGAACTCAGCAGCTGCAGCTCAGGCTCTGGGGGTGCTTTGATATTTTTGGACACTTGGAAGCACCGAGGCTTCGGCAGAATTTATTGTTGTGGCACTTGAAAAAAGAAAACAAGAAATTGGCCTTTTTGTTACCCTGTTGTGGCTTTTCTTCCTCCCCTGCAGTCTCCCTCTCAGCAACACTGGTACACAGACTGCAGGGAGGGCCTGGAATATTCCAGCCTTTCCAGCAGGGATGGTGTTTTCAAAGTGCATTTTCTGAGCACCCACAGCTACAGCCCCACCGAGCTGGGAGATGGCAGAGCTGTGCAGAGCCAGCTTGGATTTGGAACCTGAGGGATTTGAGCCCAGGGCTGCACGTCAGGGTGTCACCAGGGGCACTGGAATGGGGTACCCAAGTGAGCTTGGGCTTTTCCCCTTTCTATATCCTGGTTTTATTATTGTATCTTCTTACTTTTGTCTTGGTTGAGGTCCTTTCCCTAATTTTTATCTTGGTTTGAGGTTCTTCCTCTCATTTTTTATCTTGGAAACACCATTTGCTGTAATCTGAGGAGGGAGCTGCATGCCCAGTCATTTAGAAGCTGATAATGGGGATCACACAACCCCAGTGAATTAAAATACAACCAAACAGCACCAAAACCCACAGGGCAAGAGACTTCATTGCTGGCTCAGTGTCCAAGTGAGTCTCCTCTGCTCTGGCACTGCTCCTGCCCAGGTGTTTATTCCAAGAGATGCAGAAAACACGTGGATGCGGGGCTGGGTTAAATTTGAGTGGGAGGGAAGAAAAGCAGATTCTTCTCCGACATTTCAGTCAGCAGGCAGAGGATGCAGCAGCCGTTCATTCAGCCCAGGTGAATCCCTGGAGCTCAGCTGTGCTGGTGGGGTCTCCCCTGCCTGTCCTGGTGCCACAGACATGGTTCCACTTTGCCCAGTCCTAAATCCAAGCAGAGCCCTGTCCCTGAGCCTGTGTAAGTCACTGGGCTCGCTCCTCCTGCAGAATATAAATGGGTTTTCAAAGCAGGGAGATCACACACAATCTGGAAAAATTTATGAGCCTGTGTTTTTTAAACCATAATTTGTTTTATCTTCGCTCCTGTGAAAATATTGTTGATGGCAGCGTTTGAAGGCAGAGCACGGCAGGGACGGGACCAGCTGGTGCTCGAAGCGGGGCTGGCTGGCACAGAGCAGTTTCAGTGCTGGATTTGGGTTAAACAAATTGAAATGTATTTTAAATACCAGAACCCTAAACTGACCGGCCACTGATTGGAGTTAGATGGGTCTAATGGGTTTGTTTCATCTGCAGCTGCTGCTTCCACGTGAAAGGAGCAGAAATGAGCTTATCTTACTCTGTAGCAGAATGTCAGTGAATTCTCACTCCTGACAGCCGCTCTTGTCTTTGCTGCCCCAAGCCTTGAGCCGGAGGGCCCCGAGGTGCTGCTGGGGCCCGAGGTGAGCTGCGGGCCCCCCGAGCTGAGCGTGAGCACTCCCTTCGCGCTGACCATCCCGCACTGCGCCCACGCCGACCCCCAGCACTGGAACATCCACCTCAAAAGGAGGACTCAGCAGGGGAAGTGGGAGGTAAGCTCAGCCTGTGCCCATGATGGAAGTGGAATTAACCCTTGGTGCAGGCGCAGGTCAGACATTCTGTCAGGGATAGGCACAGAGAGACAGCTGAGAGAAACAATTACAGCAACAAAACCAAGATTTTGCACTTTGTGAAGAAGCAGCAGAATTGTTTTCGGCTGTTTTGCCAAGGTGTGCAAAACTTTATGGCTACAAACCCCATCCCTGGATCCCATAACTGCAGCCTGTCCTTTCCCTCTCTGAACCCCGACCTGGATTTTGCTCTGCTTTAAACCATCCCCAGGCCAGGCCAGGGTTCCTAACTCAGATTTACTCAGCCCTTGGGCAGCTCCAGCAGGGCTGGCCACAAGCAGCCTGGAATCACTGAGGAGTGAGACACAGGAACAGAGGGACACAGGGACAGAGGGACACAGGGACACAAGGACGCGGGGACAGAAGGACACAGAGTCACAGAGACAGAAGGACACAGAGCCACAGAGACAGAAGGACACAGGGACACAGGGTCACAGGGTGCAGCTCCTCCTGGCGGGGCTGCAGGGCAGGACTGAGCAGCAAAGGCAGAGCAGAGGGAGTTTTTGCTGGAGGTAAACATGGCTGTAATGGGAGTTCTGGAAGGAAGTCAAACCCCAGCTGTTGTTCAAGGTTTGCTTATTGACTTGAACCTTCTAGGTAATTTTTTAACTTGGGATTGGGGGAAAAAATTAGCCAGGAAGTCAAGAGCACTTGAAAAAAGCCGCTAGAATTGCTTACGCATCATCATTGTTATCGTAGTACACACCGAGCTCTGCACAGGGCATGGCCATAAATCCTCCTGCTGACTCAGGGCTAAATTGGGAATATTCACCCAGGGAAGCAGTCCCCCTTCTCCCTTTCCCCAAGTGCAGCCTGGCTCTCAGCAACACTCTGCATTCCAGTTGAATATAAATAAAGAACTAAAGCCATGACTCCTATTGTCGAGGCCTATTGATTCGACTTCGCTTTATTCTTTTTAAACCTGAATTTCATTTTGCAGGAAGTGATGTCTGTGGAAGAGGAAACTACTTCTTGCTACTGCCTGTTGGATCCTTATGCCTGTCACATTCTCTTAAACAGCTTTGGAACTTATGCCCTAATTGGGGAACCCATCTCTGACTGCGCCGTTCGACAGCTGAAAGTCGCCGTTTTTGGCTGCCTGTCTTGCAATTCTCTGGATTACAATCTGAGGGTTTATTGTATGGATAACACCCCTTGTGCGTTCCAGGTAAATGGCTTCACTTTGCTCCTCTGGGCTTTGTTTCTTTTTCCATAAAATGCTGACATCCTTTTACTCCCTGGGCAGCCCCAAACTTAACCCAATGAGAATATTGCATTTTTTAAGCCACTGCTGCACCATTAGAATAATTCCCTTAATTTTCCTGCAGTTCTGGATTTACATGGAGAGCTTTAGGGTAGCCGAACTCTTTTGTCATTTTTTGCCATCTTCTCAGCTGCCCAAACTCACCCAGCCCTGATTTACAAAAATTGAATTACCCTGCATTTCCTGTAAGAAAAAAAACCAAACCAATCCCCACGTGGCAACTGAAATGATTTTCCTGCGCCATGTTCCAGGACAAAATAATGACATTCGCTGGCTTTTGGTAAACTCAGAAGCTTTAACAAAATGCTTTTCTTTGGGGAACTGAAATGCAAACTGTTGGGAGATGAATTTTACCTTCCTCTTCCCGTCGCACAGGAGTGGAAACACAACTCTGACTGAAGCACACGCTGCTGCCTCTGTGCTTCTAATAAAAGCCAAGGCACCAAAAGGATTGTTAGAGGCTCACAATGGCTTTGTAATTATCCTCTTTATAACACTTAGACAATTAGTGGGTACCGGTGTCTTCCTGATGAGTCTGGAGGAAATGATCAGAAGAATAATTACCAGTTCTCTGCGTTCCCAGGAGCGAGAGCGGGGTGTTTGTAGATACTGAGACAACTCTGCATTCATGGAATGGTACAGCCCTCAAAAGCAAGTCAATATTAGTGGGGAACATGAAGAACACAGAGTTTTTTGGATAAAATATCGGAGTTGGGGTTGCCAAGTTGTGTTTGACAGTTAATCCTGCACAGTGCAAGTTTATATAAAGAGACAAAAGTCATTATTTTTCACTTTTTCCCTGTGTGAAAACTCTCCTTGCTTCTTCAGCAGCTGACGTGGCCCTTTATGAAGTCCTGGGTGTGCTGGGAAACTCCTGGCTCTGAAAACTTGGGAGACCCAAGTCCTTTGTGTTTTGCCTTTGCCCAAATGCTGCTGCTGTGGGAGGAGCCCCAGCCCACGAGTGTCGCTGAAGGCAGAGCAGCACTTCCAGAGCATTCAAAAACATCCAGCATGCTCCAGGAATTCTGAGAATAGTTAAGAAATAATCTGCTCCCTTTGTGGCTGGAAACCAAAACCTGAAGTCTCCCAGTTCCTTCCTTCATATGAACCCAACTGCCAGGAGTTAAACCAGACCAAATGCCTGTGAAAACTGGTTTCTAATAGAAATCCATTAGTGCAGTTTCAGAGAGCTCGAGCACTGAATTTCCAGAAGGTCACAACGATTCCAGGAGCTCCTCTAACGATGACTCTGGTCCTGACAAGCACTAAACCCCTCAGATGGACACCGATTTTATATAATTTGTGTGGATTAAGAGAGGTAGTTTGGAAGGGCTGCTTGCCTGCTGATTTTTAAAGACTTCTGCAACCTCTCCTTCCTCACTGGTGTTTTTACTGCAACAGCACAGGAACAAACATTGCTTAAGTACAGGCAGGGGTGATTTTTTTTCTGCCATTACGTTTTAAATTCACAGAATTACATAAAAATGTCGCTTGGAACAGAGCTCTGGAGGGCTGTAGTGCACAGCCCTGCCCAGAGTCTGCCCTTCAGACTGCTCAGGGTCTTGTCCAGAGATTCTGAAAGTGCCCCAGAGACGGGAAATGGAACTGAACGATTTCACCTGAAGTGTTCGAGGGCTCTGTAAAGCCTTGAGAGAAGTTTCTCAGCAAAGCTGCTTTGGGTCCAGCTGTGCTGGGCTGCACTGGGGGTGTTGGAGTGGGGAGACAGCCAAAAATTCAGTGTCCCAACCACCATTATCTGTCCAGAAATGGGGCTGGCAGTGCCCAGACCCAAACCCAGCCTTTTAGGAAATACAAAGATCAACCCCATCAGCTGCCCACGAGAGAAACTCCTCTGCTGCATCCAGCACTGGGGGGAACCAGGAACCTCCACAGAGAGGGATTTTTAATAGATTTGGGGTTTGTTCCTATACTGAAAACATTCTCTCCTCCTCCTCCCTTGCAGGAAGTGGTTTCAGATGAAAGACTCCAAGGAGGGCAATTGCTGGAGGAGCCCAAACTTTTGCATTTTAAAGGCAACACCTGCAGCCTCCAGATCTCAGTGCTGGACGTCCCTCCCTTCCTGTGGAGGATCAAACCCTTCACGGCTTGTCAGGTACCTGGCATTTCACCTGCTTCCCTCTGCACTGGGGTGGGCAGAACCCAAAGGAGACCGAGGTTCCTTTTATTTAAACGGCTTTAAATCTCCCGAGCATTTAACAAAAACATGTTGCCTCTTGATTTTGACAAACACAGATTTCGTTTATAACAGAACGCTGTAAATTTGTCATTTTACAGAAATGCTTGTGCTTTCCCTCATTTCTGTTGCCTCCAACAGAAGGCAAATATTCCTGTTCAAACTTAACCACTCCTCAAGATGTTTCTAATATCTGTCATTCCAGTTTTGACATAACTATGGAAATATGGCTAAAAATGACATTTAAATGTAACCACGAGTTCAAATCACAGCATGCAGAGACCACGAATTAGAACTGAAGAGCAGCAAATTGGTTTTTTCTCTTCTCCGTTAATTAAAGAGGCTGTTGAAAACCAGAAAGGAAAAAATCAAAACAAAAGAAGAATTTCCAAGGATTTTGGTGACTGGAAATCCTAAGGAATGTGCTGGCACATGGAGTGGGCTGGTTTTAACATACAGCACTCAATTAAAATGCACAATCTCCCTTCTCCCAGAGGCAGGGAGACAATTATCCATCCTCCAGGATTTTGGCAAAAACCCTGTTTTAAATGTGTTGCCATGTTCTCCAAAACATGAGGGCAGTGGGCTCTGAAAGTTACAAACACAGACCCACAGCCAGAGGAAGCCTCTCCTTGTTAACAACGTGGGGAGAATTTGGGCTACAACTTCAGAAATGAAGAAAGAAATCCTTTTCAGCTTCTTAGGGAGAAGAGCTTTTGAGTGTTCCGTTTGTTCTCCTCTCTTACCTGTATTTTAAAAGCCAAACTGAGCAGGATTAGGATGCCCCAGTTCTACAGCAAGGACCTGCCAGTGTGTGCCCCAAAATAAATCAAATCAGAGGAGTTTCCTCCTAATGCAACAAATTCAGTTCTGCTCCCAGCAGATTATGGAGCTCCATACTTTGATTAATTTATTGTCTCTTAATCCCTTGTCCAAACATGAAGAATAAATGTCTGGAATTCAACCTCCAAGTGCCATTTAGAGCCTGATCAGAGCAGGGACTCAGGGCTGGAAAAAAGCCTGTGCAAAACCTCTGCTGCCAGAATGGGCTGACCCGGGGCTGCCCCGACCCAAAGGAATATTTACATTTTATAACCGAGCGTAATTGGGATGGCTTGGGCAGCTCAGAAACACAATCATTGTTCCTGAGAGGAGCTGCAGAACCTCCCCTGGCTCTGTGCTTCCCTCGCAGCGAAAAGTCTGGTGACAGCTCTGGTTTGCTTCCAGCCTCTTTATAGAGAAAAGAATCTATTTTTGCACGTGGAGTTTCTTCCAGTGTTCCCTGGGTTCCTCTCCTACGTCCCACCCTGTGAGAGCAGCTGCTTGTGCTGCCTGGCAGGAACAACTGAACACAGCCTGTTCCAGGAATGTCTCTGGTCCACCAACAAAACCGCCACGGGCAGTGTGGGGAGGGAAGATTTATGGAAATGATGTCTCAGACAAGCAGCGATGCTGCTCGAAGGCCGGAGCAGATGAATAAATCACGCGGAGGAGCTGGCTGGAAGGCAGCTGGTGGCAGGTGGCACCAGGATTCCTCCAGACTCCGCTCAGAGCCTGTGTTTGTCCTGGCCTGGCAGGAGCAGCTGCCCAGAGCTTGGCTCCCTTCCCACCGGGGATCCCTCAGAAGCTGTGGGTGGTGCAGCAGCAGAGGCAGGGATGGGCATGGCACAGAGCTGGGCAGGCACCTCTGGGCGCTCAGAGCAGCTGTTTGCCTCCCATCCCGCGTCTCCTGGAGCATCCAGCTCTGCCTGGGGCCATGAGATGATTTACGGCCCCTCTGTCTGCAAGGAGCTTCATTATAAAGGCAGGATGGAGCTGGGAGCGTTTCTGGAATACTCCAACCACTCATTGTTGCACCACACGTGGCTGCTCTGTATTGTTTCACACAACTCCTTTCAGCTGAGTGATTCTTCTACTCAGAGTGAAAGCAGAGATGATTACCCTGAAAAAAATCTAATTACAGTTGCTCCACTTCTAACATTTTTCTAATGTTTCCTTTAATGCTGTGAGTATCTCGCTACTACTGCTGTTCCCAGCTCGGGATCCAGCCTGGGGCTGGGCACAGGCAGGGAGCTGTGGGGAGAAGGGGAGGGTGGCAGGGCCAGGGCAGCTCTTGGTGGGAAGTTCCTTTCCTTGGATTCTGTGTACAGGGTGATTCCAAGGAGACACAGAGAGGACTCCTGATCCTGGCAAGGGGGAGGAAGTGAAACCCTTCCTTTTTAAGAGTTTTTAAGCATCTTTTTTGAGAGTTTCCCATCACTTGTTCCCCTGGATGAACCCTGAGCTCCCGGTCACTGCAAAATCTTGGTGTTTATGAATGGAATTGTCACGTACTGGCTTTGTGCTGCTCGGAGCTGGAGAGGACGTTCCTGAGCTCGCCCCAGCAGGGCAGGATGTGGGTGGGTGTTTTCCCCTCGCGTCCCCCGGCCCTGACGCTGTGCCCGTTCCCCAGGAGGTGCCGTTCTCCCGCGTGTGGCGCGGCAGCCCCCGGCCCCTGCTCGGCGCCTTCTCCCTGGAGCGCTTCAGCCCCGCCACCACCCAGCTGTGCTGCAAGGTGTGCGTCCGGCAGCTGCAGGGCCACGAGCAGCTGCTGCACATCCAGACCTCCGTCCTCGAGGTAAAGCTCCGGCACCCCCTGTTTTGTAGGGTGAGAGGGTCACAGAACAGAATCCTGGAATGGGCTGGGCTGGGCTGGGCTAGGGTGGAAGGACCTTAAAGCACATCCAGTCCCACCCCTACCATGGGCAGGGCCACCTTCCTCCATCCCAGGTTGCTCCAAGCCCCTTGGACCCTTCCAGGGATGGGCCACAGCCTCCCTGGGCCCTGGTTCCATCCCCATTTTTGTCCCTTCCCTGTGTAGTTTTTGCTCAAAGCTGTAACCAGTCTTTAAAGCCTTGCAGATCCCATTTCCAGCAGAAATCAAGGCACAGAGACTTTACAGCACTAATGATAATTTATCAATCATTTAATAATTTATTGTTTGGGTTGGTGGTTGCAGTTTTCTAGCAAGAAGCTCTTGCAGAGCACTGAGGGCTGGGTACAAACCGTGTCTCATGGGGCCTGGGCCCTGCTCACAGCTAAAAGAGATCAAACCCACAGCTGAGCAAGCTGCTGGTCCGTCCCACAGCAACAAGAACTTCAGCAGCTTCATTTTTTTTTAGATTATTGAGTATCTTTGTTGATTAATCCAGATTAATACCTCTGCACCCAGAAATGCTCCGTGCAGGGAGTGCAGCAGCTGGGCAAGAGCAGCACAGACATAATCCTGTATAAAAACTCCTCAGAACTGGCCGAGTGTTTTTCCACTCCTTTTTTGTCATTTCATAAAACCCCTCTGCCGCTCTCTCTGTATCTCCAGCCCGTGCTGCTGCTGCTGCTGCCATGTTTCCCCTCTCTGCTGTGTTTTTAAGGGCCCTGTCTGTACACAAGTCCCCAGAGCATGTTCCAGCTCTGCCTTCAAACAGATTTGCTGGTGTGGAAGCTTTTCTCATGCCTATCTCCAGCAGTGATTGAAGAGGGAGGATAATTTGACTGCTAAAATAAATCTATAAGTGACACCTCCCCCCCGGAGCTGCTCCTTGCGTGACAATGCCCGGAGCGCCCGGGTCGCTGTGCTTATCTCAAACGTGCAGGGCAGGAGCATCTCCCGCTCTGAATATGGAACAGGAGCAGCCAGAGCCCGGGGTGGAGCTGCAGCACCATTGCTGGGCCTGGCTGGCCCTGGGGATGTGTCAGAAATGTTGGATGAAGAGGCTGCGCCATCACTGTGGGTTAATATTGATGCTGTGTCACTCTCGGATGAGTAATGCACTGAAATTTGACTCGTGTTATGCAAGACTGGTGGAAAAGATCTACAAAGGACCTGGATTTCAGGGAGGGTGGGAGAGCTGAGGTGCTTACGGAATTCAGGTGTTTATAAAAACCCAAACAAACAAAGAAACAAATTTGTGTGTCCATGTTTCAGGCTTAAGCACTTGAAGATTTAGAAACCCAGCACTGCTCTGCAACACAAAGATAACCAAAAGAGAAAACTCATAGAAGGAAAATAACACTTTTAAAGGTTTTTATGCAGAAGTCCTTGTGATGTTCTCCCAAATCACAAGAGCACCTCTTAGCTCTGTCATTTTCTGGTATCAATTCAAGCCACAGGAGGAATCTGAGGCCCAGGTTTGATTCTTCCTTTACCTGCTTTGCTTTCCTGTTCCCTGCAGACTGAGAGGGAGAACATCACCTTCTTTGCACACGAGGACAGCAACTTCCCCGCCCAGCTGGGCCCCAAGGCCTTCAAGATCCCGCACTCGATCCGGCAGCGGATCTGCGCCACCTTCGACGCCCCCAGCGCCAAGGGAAAGGACTGGCAGATGCTGGCCCAGAAAAACAGCATCAACAGGTGATGGCAGGGCCCTGGCAGCGGGACTTTGCACCTGAAGTGGGAATTAGTCACTGTGCAGGGGGTGGTGTGTTTGTTTGTTCGCTGGTGCCAGGGGTGTGGGTGGGGAATTAAGGGCTCTCAGGGCTGAGTGGGGGTCACTCCTCATTTCCTTCGTGAGCAGCTGCTGGGAGCTGTCAGCTCCTCGTCCTGGGCTGGGCATTTTTCTGTCCACCCTCAGGAGTCCAAGGCTGCAGAAGGATTTTGTCCATCATGGAAACAGGTGTTCAAAGCACTTAGGAGGCTGCACGTTCCCCCAGACAAATCCCCTTGGCTTTCATGGGTGCATTTCCTATTCCAAAATGAATCCTGCAGATTTTTTCTTTTTTAAGGGAAAGACATTTTTGAAAGAGAGAGTCATGCTCTACTGTTAGGAGTAATAATATTATGATTATTAAAACTGAAAGATGCTGTAAAAACCAATTTACTTCTTACTTTGCTTTTTCCGCTTGGCTAAATTAAATCGGTGGAGGCAGCTCCCTCACAAAATATTTTCTGATTGTCACAAACTCGATGAATGTGTTCCCAGGGGAGCAGAGGAATACTTAAATCAAGCAAAGTAACTTTCCATTGGTTTCTTGCTTTGCATGGGAACCTCAATAAACCACATCTGAGCCAAAGGAAAAACAGTTTTGGATAAACATTTTTGTTTTACTGAATTCTGTGCAAATCACCCCTGCAGGGTCCTGAAAATTGCTCATTAACAAAACAGAAAATCCCAGATGAAAGGTGGTGTGTCTTTGCATGACCACAGGCATCAACTGCTGTTACAGAATCCCTCTCCCTGTCCAATCCCTGCTGCATTTCCCAGAGATGCTTCCCAGAAGCAGATTTGTTTGCCCATCCCGAGGGCAGCACTGCTGGGCCTGAGACACCCCGGGCTCACTGTCCTTGTGCTGGGCTGGGCAGGTGCCACCTGAGGCACCACCCTGGGCTCGTGGTCACTGTCCTTGTGCTGGGCCGGGCAGGTGCCACGTGAGGAACCACCCTGGGCTCGTGGTCACTGTCCTTGTGCTGGGCTGGGCAGGTGCCACCTGAGGCACCACCCTGGGCTCGTGGTCACTGTCCTTGTGCTGGGCCGGGCAGGTGCCACGTGAGGAACCACCCTGGGCTCGTGGTCACTGTCCTTGTGCTGGGCCGGGCAGGTGCCACGTGAGGAACCACCCCGGGCTCGTGGTCACTGTCCTTGTGCTGGGCTGGGCAGGTGCCACCTGAGGCACCACCCTGGGCTCGTGGTCACTGTCCTTGTGCTGGGCCGGGCAGGTGCCACGTGAGGAGCCACCCCGGGCTCGTGGTCACTGTCCTTGTGCTGGGCTGGGCAGGTGCCACGTGAGGAACCACCCCGGGCTCGTGGTCACTGTCCTTGTGCTGGGCTGGGCAGGTGCCACGTGAGGAACCACCCTGGGCTTGTGGTCACTGTCCTTGTGCTGGGCTGGGCAGGTGCCATGTGAGGAACCACCACACTGGGGGGCTCCTCAGCTCATCCCCCCAGCTCTGCTGGAGGATTTTTATTTTCCCAGTGTGGGCACAGGGTGCAGCTGCAGCCCGGGCTGCTCCTCATGCTTTTTCCCTCCTTCCCTGCAGGAATCTCTCGTTCTTTGCCACCCAGAGCAGCCCCTCCGCTGTCATCCTGGACCTGTGGGAGGCGCGGCACCAGCACGACGGGGACCTGGACTCGCTGGCCTGCGCCCTGGAGGAGATAGGAAGGACACACTCCAAAGTCTCAGACGTGGCAGAGCCCGAGCTCGAGGAGCCCGAGTTCCCCTCCAGCAGGAACGGGCTTTAGTCCCTCTGTACCCCCAGGACGCGCGGCCAGCCCGGCTCTGACACTGGGGCAGGGGACAGGAGGGTTTGTGCCCCGTGGGGATGGACTCACCCCACACAGCAGTGGCAGTGGGAGGAGCAGAAGCAGCCCTGCTAAAAATCCTCTGGTGATCAGGAAAATGAGATTCTCCCTGTCCTCCTCCACTTAAAATCCGTCTTTTGGTGTCCCGAACAAAGCTGCACTTCTGCCAGCCCCGGGGCAGGAAGGAGAGGGACACAGAGCCATAAGAGGTAAATGTTATCGTGTATTTAGGAACCAGTCATGTCAATGTAATGCCTAGTGAAAATCAACAAATGATGTTGGATATTTAGAGCCACTGGAGGTTAACCCCGGTTAAAAGGTTTCTCACTTCGAGAGTGGTTTAAAATCCCATCACATTGTCACTTTATGTCTGCTACAGGAAAACTGAAAATTTGGCCTTATCCTGTTCAGATGTTTGAGGAATTAGAAGATCTCATAATTATCTCATATCATGTGTATTCCAAATAATTTCTTTGAAAAATTTAGTCCCTTAATGAATGTATGTTTGCTGCAGAGCTTTGCTGCCTGCCCTGTTACCAAAATGACAGAACGAACCCCTTCTCCCTGAGACTGGGGGGTGTGCACACGCAAGAGGAATTTTCTAATTTTCTACGTCTGCAAACTTTCTTAGTCAAAAACTGTCTTTGGGGGTGGATTTAAATAACCAAATAACACACGGGAAATTTCCAGCCCTGTTTTAGCGAGTTGAGACATTTATTTTTATTACTTCATGCTCTGGGGCTGAGCTAAGGAAAGGTGAAGGCAATCAGCACAGCTTCGTTTTGGTTTGGTTTCAGACTGAAACCACAAACCCCACACGGCACTGCCAACACTGGCCTTGATTCTGTTGCACATTTCGGGAATTTCACAGGATCCAGAGCTGGCTGTGTTACACTTGGTTTAGTTACAAATTCACCACCAAAATCAGAGCCTAACCAGAGAATTCGCCTCGTTTTTATCCGTTCCATACAAATATGATTTCTGACTTCACCCAAACCAAAAAGAGCTTGTCACTGTGAGCGAGGGCCTGGTGGAGCTGGTACTGAGCCAAATCTCACCATTATTTTGACCATTCTTTTCACCCACATCCTTCACCAGTTCGTGTGGCTGCCAGGGGCACAGCCAGGAGAAAGCAGGAACAGAAATGAGGCTTTGGGAGCTTTGTGGAAATGCAGGAAACTGAAAACAAGGATTTGGGGGCTTTTTTAGCCTTGTGAGAGAGCAGCACAACAGGGCAGGTCCAGTCTGGAACTATTCCTTCACCCGGGATTGCAGTGTGAAAACCTCAACAACAACAACAACAACCACCACAACTCTCTCCTGGCTCCTGCTGCTCTGAACTTGCAAATGTCGCTGCTCTCCCAGCTCAGAAATACCCTGAGACTTGGGAATCCTGAGACTTGGGAATCCTGAGACCTGTGCAAACATTTCCTGCAGCTCAGCGTCTCCCGCAGCCTGGCAGGAGCTCCTGCGTGCAGGGGCAGCGCGGCGGCTGCCAGCAGATTGAGGGGCAGACAGAAATACCGGCAGAGCCGGCAGCAAGCTGTCACTGCTTTTAGCAGCACATGCTCCTCGCTGGGCTGGAATTATATTTCCAGTGACTGCCAGTCCTCCTCCTCAGAAACCTGTTCTTCGTTGGACAAAATGTCAGGCATTAGAAAAAACAAAATAAGGAATGGCATCCAGGGAAAAGCGGCAGTGTCTGTGAGCTGCCGTTGTCGGGGAAACCGGCCCCAGACTGTCTCCAGCAGGGAATTTGTTCTCAGCGCCTCAGATCAGCTCTGGTTCTTGAGCAGGCTGGGGCTGGGTCCCCCAGCAGAGCCCCAGCCAGGCCTGCAGGTGCTGCAGGGCCATTCCCGAGAGCTGCATCCTCCTGCTCTGTTTTCCAAACCCCTGGGAGCTCCCCTGACATCCCGGGCCCCAAGGAGCTCCTGTGAGCTCAGCCCTCCCATCTTCTCCCCAGGGAACACCCAGGGGTTCTGTCAAGCCTTGGGAGCTCTGGAGACCCTCCCAGTGCAGGACACCCAGCTCTGGTGGGAGCAGAGCCCAGCCTGGGCTGGTCCCCCAAAGCTCAGCTCGGAGGGACCCCAGCCCTGCACTGGAATCCCAGTTCCACCCACAATCCCATGGAGTTCATGTCCTGAAAGGGAATAAATGTCCAAACTGGACCATGCCAGAAGGAAACTGTTTCCTTGTGGCCTGGGGCAGGGCTCGCTTGGATTTTGCCCTTTAGGTTTTGCTCCCTGGTTTTCCTTCCCTTTGGCCAAAGCAGTTCTCTGTTGCTGATCTCACTCTTTGAGAACCTGAATATCAACAGCTCTCGAGTTTTCCGTCCTACTCCTGACTGTTTTGATGCTCTTATATCTTTGAATGGACCAGAAATGCCCCAAATATTTATTTCCTTTCTCCCTTTCTCTTAAAAAGACCTTTTGGAAACCTGTGCACATATTTACATGATTTGACCCAAAACACAGATGTAGAGGAGCACCTCTACAAAAGGAAAAGGATTAGAGGCAAGAAATTAAAAATTCATTCCTTTCTTCTGTTGTATAAATTACGATATTTAAAAAACAATTTTCCCGAACTAGGAAGTAAAAGAAAGAGAAATGTGATTTTACCCCCTGTAGATTCCACGTGGCTGCCCTGGCTCTGCTCAGAGGAAAGAGCCATTTTGATTTCACATCACCAAAGAATCTGCTTTAATAGATTTTCATCTTCCTGAGCACTTTGCCCAGGTATTTCTGTGCCGTGAGTCATTCCAGACTAATGGTTACATTTTAAAAATGACTTCCAGCTCCGCCAGCACCATAAAGCTCATTTCCATTTCATACCGCCCTGCACTCCCACGGAAATTTTATTGGGATTATTGCCATAGCTGAAAAGATACCAACAGAATTCTCTCAAAATCCAGAGAACTGCTTTTGTCATTGGTTTTATCTCTGGCTGCAGCTGGGCCTGGGCACTGCTGGTTTTCAGAGACACTTACTCAGTATAAATCACCAAAAAGGGATCTTGCAGGGTCCAGCGTATTCACACCACACTGCAAGTCCATTCTTCTTCCCCACTTGCAAGGCAGTGCTGTATGAGTTTTATCACATTCAATAACTGATCAATTCCAGAGCAGCTCAGGTCCCTGGTGAGTGAAACAAGGGAGGGACTGGGCTGGGCTCCTGGTCACCATCAGAATCTTCTTTCTCCAGGCTGTTTCTGCCTGTCAAACACAGATTGCAGTGAAGAGCTGCGTTAGTTCTTGGCTGGTAATTAATGGAGTGGAAAACAGGAAATGAGATTTTAAGCCCTTGGCAGCCATGGATGAGCTCCAGGGTTGCCTCTCTGGCCTCTCCTTGACTGATTCCCCCAAGGAGCTCTCACCTGTGGCACAGCAGGAGCAGGTGAGCATCCCTCACCCAGAGCCTGTTCCACGCTACCCCTGCTGTGGAGCGTTTCCCAGGGCTTGTTCATTGCTGGGATGAGCTTTGGTGAAACTCCTCCCTGGACTCTGGGGGGTTTCTGTGACAGCACATGGAACACAGATCTGTCCTTCCTTGGACATTCATGATGGTCTGGTTAAAATTACCAAAAGGATTCCTGAGCAAATCCAGTAATTAACCCACACGGTTCCTGCAGCCCCCACTGCCACTGCAGGTGCTGGTGATCATGACCCATTCCCAGGTATTTCTGTGCCGTGAGTCATTCCAGACTAATGGTTACATTTTAAACTGGAACGCAGTCTTGCCTTTCCTCATTGCCAATACCAGCAGCAATGGTAGCAAAAACCTCGTTTCCAACACAGACAGAAAGAAATAAATCACTCTAGGATTAAGGACTCACTCGGAGCATCGATGGATGGTGACAGTGTCCGCAGGGCAGGAGGCAGAGCCGCTGCTCTGCTCCTGCCACGAGTGAAGGAGAACCTGTCCGTATCCGTGTTCACTGTTCTGTCCAAAAATCCAATAAATGTCTAGGAATTTGCCACTATATTTTTTGTATTAGAGGTGAATAGTGCAGATTCTACTGGTGTTTCTTGTCTGGGGCTGGGGGGGTTGGGGGGGCTGTAGTTCTCAATCTGTTGCAAAAGCTGCTTTAACTGAGCTGTGGAGTTGTCTTGGTTTGTGCTTTACAAGGGAGGGCCAGGACTCGTGGGCAGCGTGCCCTCCTCATGCCACAGGGTGCCCAGAGCAGGAGCCACTGTGCCCTGCAGCCAGGGCTGAGCTGTCCCTGGGCTGGTGTGTGCCCACAGGGCCATGGCTGTGCCAGCAGAGCCATGGCTGTGCCTGCAGTGCCGTGGTTGTACCCGCAGAGCTGTGGTTGTACCTGCAGAGCTGTGGTTGTGCCCACAGGGCTGTGGTGGTACCCACAGGGCCGTGGTTGTGCCGGCAGAGCCACGGTTGTGCCAGCAGAGCCACGGTTCTGCCCACAGGGCCGTGGTTGTACCCACAGGGCCGTGGTTGTACCCACAGAGCCATGGTGGTACCCACAGGGCTGGGGTTGTGCCAGCAGAGCCATGGTTGTGCCAGCAGAGCCGTGGTTGTGCCCACAGGGCCATGGCTCTGCCCACAGCTGCTCCCTCCGTGTGCCTCGCGAGCCCTCGGTGCAGAGCGGAGCCCGTGTCACCCGTGTCACCCGTCACTGTACGTAGGCCTCACTGTCCAGCCCCAGGAAATGTGTAGCACTTCATGAAGTTCAGGGTGTCCTGCACCGAGCTTGGCACGGCGGGAGGGGAGGACACAGATCTGACCCAGGAACAGGGATGGTTCCTCCCAAACCCTGCCAGGACTGACGACACTTGGGTCTGGCAGTGTGAAACACCCAGCACCTGCCGTTCCCCACACTGGGATTGGGAATGTTGACCTATGGCTGGGATGTCTCCTCAAGCAATCCCTTCAGGTTTCCCCATTTGGGCACTGGGGAAGGAATATTTTTAGGTGAAGCTGTAGTTTTTTGCATCCTTTCCCCTTTCAAACCCCAGCCCTCACTGCTGAGCCTCAGGGCTCCCTCAGTGCCTCACCGAGCTGGACGGGGCACACACGAACCCTGGGCTCACAAATCCAGATTCCTGGTACAGATCTGGGAACAGCAAACTGACATCACCTAATCTGGGATTTGGGAGCGAGCAGAGCTGCCTCCTCCCACCTCTCAGTCAAATTCCTCCCACTGTGACTCCGATCCCGGCTGATAAATGGGTACAAAAACGTTAAATGTGCACCTTCTGTTGATCTGGCTGTGGTAAAGTGTGATGCTGGTCAGCCTGGTGAGACTCTGAGCAGTGTCAGACAAGAGATAACAAAATTCCCATTGCATTTTCAACTTCCAAAACTTTGGACCAGCTCTTAGGTGAAAACGGGAGGAGGAACTTCAACCTAACCCAACACAAACTATAACTTCTAAAAAGCAAAAAACCCCCCACAAGTATTCCTCTAGAGAGACCTCTTTTCTCTTCTGCTCCTTTATTTTTGCAACAAATAGGTTGTGAAAAGGTTGGTTCTTGGCTGCTCTGCCTGAGCCTCCCTCCATGCCCCAGGCTCGGTGTGTTCAGGGTGAAGGGGGGCAGAGCTTTGGATGCTTTCTTTAGGATGAAGCTGAAGGAGTGGGGAAGGGAGACAGAACACGGGATCAAAAGCATGGCCTTGGCTTCATACCACACTTTCTGTGCCTTGTTCTATCAATGTAAATTCTGAATGTTGTACAGTAGAGATACTTGGGAAAGACTCCTTGGAAAAGGCTGCACTGGCTTCTTTTTTCAGCACATGTACATATATAAATATATATACATATATATATTTGGTAATGCCAACCAGCTGTGTTATATTGTCCTGGAGAAGTCAAACTGGACAGTTTGGGTGTTTCTGTAGAGTTTCAGACCTGTACGGCCCCGGCCTTTGGAGAGAAATGTACAGATGGGAATAATGGATATCGGCTATTTATGAATAAAGAGTCTTTTACTGACATCTGACCCTGCTGTCCCTTCACTGCTGGGATCAAACAAGGCACGGCACTGGCAACGTTGGATTCCATGGAGGTTTGGGGGTGGGGTGTTTTTTTTGTTTAAATAATTCAGTTTATTTCCCTTTCAGAACAGCCCCCAAAACCCTTCCCAGGCCATCCCAGAGACTGAAGGTGGGACAAAGCTCTGGGGCACCCCCAGCACTGTCACACCATCAACCCTCCGTGGGTGAGGGAGCCTGGGCACAGCCCTCACCCTAAGTGGGCTGTAATAAAATGAGTTGTTAATGCACGCAAAGCAGAGGCGCAGGACAAGTGCCATAAATCGGGATCTCCTGCCAAGATTTTACTGCCTGCTCTGAAGTTGTTATCAGCAGAGACACCCAACGCCATCTCCTGTCACGCCCCCCTTTAGAACCAACAGCACCGGCATGAACGGCCCCGACAGGCCCTGTAAAACCAGCCGGGATTCATTGTGTTTGCAGGGAAATGGTGGCTGCTATCGTAAGGAGTTCATGCACTGGGATTTAAGGAACAGCCACTTAAAAATGCTGCTGCAAGAAGAGGCTGCTGTGGGGGAAGGTCCTGGTTTGGGCCATTTCAGCCATTCTGAAAACACAACCCCAAGGTGACATTTCCAACACCAAACCCCACCTATTTATTCTTAAGCATCTCAGAAATTATTATTTTAAAAGGACTCAATTTGCAAACAGCTCTGAAAGATTGCATTTAACGAACTGTCAATTAAAATTTGTCTAATTCAAGCCTGAACCTACCAAGAAAAATTGAACTGACACCTCTTAAATGAGACCTTGGGCATCAAACTAGAAAGTCCCCAAAACTCACCTGCAGATGGATTAATGAAGCACTGTGAACCTTAATGTAATTGCAAAAGGAGTAATTCCAGAACCTGCCAGGAATAAAGGGGCACTGAGCCCCTCGCCAGCCAAGCAGGACCTTGAAGACGTCCCAGACTCGTTTAGTGCCACCAAATGTCCCCAGAGCAGGAGGCTCTGGCACAGCCCGTTCCTGTGGGGACAGGGAAAAGAGAAGGAGAGGAAAAGCTTCTCTCCCTGCCTGTGTTTATTTCTTGCTGTGCTTTGAGGCCATTTGGTTGCTGACTCAAATCCTGTAACCCTTCTGTTGTGACAGGAGGCAACACTGCAGAGAAAACTCCTGGTTACAAACACCAGGGACTAATTTAAACCAAACTGAATAAATCCCAATCTGGGCTCTGCTAAGGAGCTTTGCGCTTTTTTACTTTTTTTTTTTTCCTCTTCTGAGATATCAGTTGGATTTTATTTATTTTATTCCAATACTTACCTGCAGACTGTTTTCCCTTATTTTGTTTTTGGTTTTTTTTTTTTTTCTTCTTTTTTCCCCTTAGTTCACCAACAGCCACTCGCAGATTCAAACCCTAACTCATGGTCAGTGCCCAAAGTCCTACGGAAAGCTTTGTTAGAAAAACACTCAAATAAATCACAGGCTCTTAAAAATCCATTCAGAGTTCAAAACGAGCTTTAAAGCAGGTCCTTCAAAGAGCTGGGTTCCAAAATCCCGAATTTTGTCTGGGATCTCGGGGTGAGACAGACTGGGCTGCGCAGGAGGGCTCGGAGCTCTCCATCACCTGCTCCACCAGAATTAGTGGGAAGGGCGCTGAAGAGCAGTCACTGAAATCAGAGAGAGAGGGAAAAAAATACCCCCGGCTTTTTGGGAGTGTGAAACAATCAAATATTGGCATTTAGGGCAGCCCCCGTGCCCTGCAGGGAGGGCAGCGCTGGCTGTGCCTGCACTCGGGGGCATTCCAGGACTTCCCAGGGACATTCCAGGGGCACAAACATCCCCACCCCAGGGCCAGGCTGTGCCCACAGCCCACCCTCAGCTCGGACGGGTCCCAAACCCCCGGGACCTGCGGGATGCCAGCATTTCCTCCCCTCTCAGTGGGGTGAGCAGCTCATTAAATCTTCCCGGCAAGGTGATTTTATTATCAGCTGCCAGGCCCAGAGATTTACTGCCCCATTCTTCACCTTCCCTCTCCCTGCTGCTTATTCCTTTGTATTTGTTAATGGCCTTTTCTCGTGTTATATAATCCTGTCAGGAGTGTGAAAATGTCTCTCAGGACTGTTCATGGGGTGTAAATCACGCGGCCCGTGGCGCTGACAGCGCTGAGTGTTGGTGGCAGGAGCCCCGGCCTGTCCTCCAGTAATTGTCAGCACATGATAAGAAAGTGTAAGATTTAATAAGGTCATAAAGCAGAATGGCAGGAGCCGGGCTGAACGGTATTTTTTTCATTAACATTCAGAAAATCTGGGTTCGGTGGGACAATAAATTAACAGCAGCTGAGCAGAAATGACCCATTTGATTATTCAAGACTTTCCAGGAGCGCGGGGGAAGCAGCAGGGCCGGGAGCACCTCTGCCATTCCCACAGCAAAGAAATTCCTCTGTGCCCTCAAAGCTCTGTTCCCCGGGCACCGAACTGAGTTCAGCCACAGAACCACGCTCGGGAGGGGGGAGAAGAGTGGCTTCGCAGCTGATTTAGCTTTGAGTGGAGTGAAAGCAAATATTCCCATCACAGCTGGTGCACGCTGGTGGCAAAGAGCTCAGTGCTGACTGCCGGGTTACAGCGAGTTCCCAATGCAGAGCCCCAAACCAACACCAGTAAAGTGAAATTTTAGAAAGTTATAAAAAGAAAAATAGAGGTTCTGCCTTCCCCACTCAAACATCTTCCCCTCAGAGCAGTCACAGCCCCCCTTTCTTTGGTGCCATCGTGTCCCTCGGGGCAGCTTCTGAAGCCACGCCTGGGACACAAACTGTCCTTAACCCCCGTCCCTTCCCTGGGAAGCAGCAGCTTCCCCCACACCCCACGAGGTCCCAGCCCTTCCCAAAGCACAGGTCCAAGGCTTCCCCACGAGCCTCGGCACTGAGAAATACCAGAACCACTGCTGTCACTCCTGTGAGGACTGGGACGTCTTGGGCTAAAAAATCTGATTTTTAAAGGTGCTAATTAGCAGCTGAGCTCTTCTGAGAAATGTCACCCCGTTTGTGGGCGACAAACACCTCTGAGAGCAGGACCCTCGATTCCCTCATCCCCATTTCATGGATGTACAGATAAATTTTCCCCCTCATTACCTGGAATCGTTCCGGTTTCCTGCTCAGACACTTGCCCACGGCTAGCAATTATTTACTGCTCATTATCACGGTCTCCTGTCAGATTCAGGGAGCTGAGACTGAGCAGGAAACAAGGAACAGAAATCCCGGGCTTATGGAAACACCAACAACATTAAAATGCAAGGGAAGAAGAAGTACCTTAAGCTCCTACGCGATTTACAAACTTCCCGAGGAGTGACAACCATTCCTGAAAGGATTTGTTACCATCAGACCAATTTAAGGGGCTGTGGCAGTGCTGAACCCTCTGCATTTAACATTGACGGGGAAAGAACTTCACAGTTTTGCTTCACAGAAAGTCAATTAAATTTTGACTTTGGGAAGGTGCTGTGATTTCCTTACGTGCATCCTGTCCTTCACTAATTATTTCTCTGTTTAATTCTCGCTGCCAGGGAACGCACTCAGAGCTCTCTGCAAACAGGAGGCTCATTAAAGCCTTGCTCCCGAGTTCACGGAGATTACAGATGTGCACCAAAAAATGGATGCTGCTCTTTAAAAAGTGCATTCCCCCCCAGTTCTCCTTGAAGAATGAGTTCCATCCTGGCTCATTTTCCTAAACAGCTGACGAGTCCCTTAGGAAATATCCCAGACAAGCAGGGCCCATTTCTTTCTGTGCTTATTTCAGTCCCCAGTAGCTGGTGCTATTAGAGATGCAGAAGGGTAATGAGGCAGCAGAGGCTGTTATTGGGGACCCTGCTGGAGGGATGAGGGGCTGCCAGGGCAGGAGCCTCGCCTTGGGCTAGCTGGAATTGGAATTTTGGGGGTAAATTAACAACTGGACCTGAGCCCAGATGGGAAATGCTGCCTGTGCCCTGCAGGGCTGGAAACATCTTCTGACACTAATACAGAAAGGGGAGGGGGTGGTACCTGGGCAGAGCAGGAAACACCTGGAATAAGAACCTTCCTTGGGTTCCTGACAGGCCAAGGGGATGCTCCGGCTGCCTCTGGATACTCTGCACAAGGAATTTTACAACTCCCTCCATCCTTCCCAGCACTTTCAGGAATTTTTTTTATCACTAACCAGGGAAATCACCCCATTATCTCCATTATTATTCCTAACAGCACCGGGAACGTTCTGAGGTGTTTCACTGAGCAGTTTAAAAATCAAGCCAAATCCACCAGGCTGAGAAACACCAGAGAAAAGTTTAAATTAATGGTTTTTACTCCCTCCCCAACAGTTGTGTTCGTGGGAAGCTTTCATTGGGCTGGACGCAGGGAGAGGCTGGTGCCAGGCACAGTCACATCAGATCAGGGCTCCAGGAGAACTCGGGAATGAGACAGACACAGCTCCTTCTGCTCCCACTGTGCCTCCAATCACCCACCCTGTGTGTCAGCAAACCTCGTCGTGCTGTCACAAGCGGCCCCAGCGCTGAACTCTGCCTTGTCCGGACAGCTTCATTGCTCATAAACACAGCAACCACAACCAAAGGCTGCTTATGACAGATTGATTCCTCACTGTGCATTGACCCTTCCTCCGAGGCCTTTTATTCAAATTAGAGTAAACCCATCCTAGAAACCCGAGCATTAATTGTTATTATTCCAGGCTCCTGAAACATGGAGTCCTCCAGGAGCAGAGACCCAGGGCTGGCAGAGTGAGACAGCACGGCAGGAATTAAAGGCAATCAGCAGAACCTAAACATGTTAATTCTCACACTCAGAGCCAAACTGGGACCCTTAATGGCAGAGGGAAGGGCTCTGTCCCTGCCCGCAGAACAAACCCCAGCTGCTGATCCCGGCTGGTGGCTGCACGGTGGCCGCACAGGATTGTCCAAACCTGGACCCCTGAGCACATCCAGGTACACCCAGAGTCAGAATTTGCCAGACCTCTGGTGTTGTAAAGCCGGTCCTGGATGCCATGAGAAATCCAACAGGTTTCCCTGCAACGGCTCTGAAGACAACCAGGAAACGCTGAGCAGATGCCACAGCTCCCCAGCGTCACCGCCTGCCGTTATCCTCTGTGACTCCCGACGTGCAGCGCTCATTCCAGCGTTTGATTTTAATGAATCCATTCAGGAGTTATTAAAATCACTGCCCCTCCCGCCAGACAGAAGAGTGGCTTCACTCACAGACAAGAGTTCAGCTCGAGTCCAGGGGCTGCAGCTCGAGTGGCAGAGAATGAGCACTGTGACACTTTTAACCTGTCATGGAGAGGGTTCCATGTGGGAGAACCCCAAAGGACAGCAAAGGACCAGGAATGGCAGGGAAATCTGGACTCTCTGAAGGGGCACAAGCTGAACTCTGCTCCGGGGGGAGATGGACTCGGGCTGGGATAAAGAAAAGACAATTCATTGCTCTGGTTGCTGCACAGTGCCCGCTGCTGAGCCCGTTACAGCCACAAGGAAAAGCAACACAAAACAGGTTTGTTGGGTTTTTTCCCTCTCCCAAGCACCACGCCATTGACACCCATTTAAATATTCAGCAGGGCGAGCGTTCTGCTGTTTAGTCTCATCACGCCGTGGAAACACGGGCTGCGTTCACCCCTCAGATTTCCCAGCAGAAATTACACAAGCCTGGTGTGAGCTGAACATTTGCGATAAGCAAACCTCCTCCTGCTGCTCAGGAGCTGAGACCTGAGCTCCTCGATTTTCCGAGTGGCTGCAGCTCCCACCCCTCTGCAGGGACCGAAACCTGCCTGGCAGCACCTGTGCTCCCTCACTGCCCAAATTCTGCCCCGACAGCCGCTCAGAAATACCCCGAGAACGCGCAGGGCTGGACTGGCCACAGGAGCGGGGCTGGGGAGGGAGAGCGGCTTCTGTAACATCCCAAATGCCGGGAACACAGAAAATCCCCGGACCCAGAACAAGGCACGGTGCTCCTGCTGTAACCCAGGCGCAGAAAAACACCATTTCTGCTCCTGGAAGCATTCATCACTGCCAGTGTCCCCGGAGGGGCTCTCACTGCTGCTCCAGGCTGGCATCTGGCAGAGGGGGAGGCACAGGGGGAATGCAGAGGAGACGGGGGAGAAGCTGCCAAGGAGACGTAATAAATTCATTTCTCCAACACAGGACCAAGCTTGGCGTTAAATGTCAAGTGCTGGATTAGCAGCTGGGGGGGAACAAATCTCTGTTTCAGCCTCTGAAATCAAAGTCGATTGGGCCAACTAAAAGGCTGAAGGAGGTGACACCTGGGAGTGAATAGAGAAAGGATTTCATCGTCTCCCCTGCCCCGAAATTCAGGTAAAAATGTTGCCCTGCAGAGGTTCAGCGGGGTCCCTTCTATCCTTGTCCCTTCCCTGTCCTTGAATTTCTCCTTCCAGGTGGAAGTGAAGAGCCCGGAGAAGCTGAGCTGTTGCTGTTCCCAGCGCAGCACCGAGCCCGGCCTAAGGCGATGCTGCTCCGCACGCAGCAAATGCCAAGAAAATTAAAACTTTCTTCCTTTCTTCCTTAATTTTTTTTTCCTCCCATTGAAATTCAACATCCACTCCAGCGAAGCTCTCTGCTGCTGGGTGACCTTTGTGTGACATTTGCTTTGCTGGGAGCGCCAGGAGGGACCAGCCCAGCCCCGGGCAGGGAGGGAAGGACTGGGGTGAGCTGGCTCTGGGGGTGCGGGGAGGATCCTGGAATCACAGCCCTGGACACAAGGACAAAGCTCTGACTGCCAGGTCTGCCGATCGCTTGTCACCACACCAGCACAATTCCACCTGGGACAGCTCCAGAGTCCCTGGATTCTGGGATCAGGGCACCTCCCTGGTGGCACCAAGTAAAAGTGACAACGGTTTAGCCCAGGTGCCAAAACAGAGTCACCTTACAGCCTATCAGCTTTGTATGTTTAATACATTTGACCTCTTTTTATTCTGCTTCCAAACTCTTCATGCCAACAGTTGATTCCTCCTGCTTAGAAAAGGAAAGAGGTAAAAAGCACACGAGTGGTAGAGCAAACCCCAGCAGAGCCATCCATGAAACAACAGAGAGAAAAATAATCCACTTTCCAAACTTTTATAAGGCATAAATGGGTCTGTGTTTGGGTAAGTTCTGCAGGATTCTTGATCCAAAAAAAAAAAAATAATTAGAAAATGAAACCTTTCTAGCAGTTAGCTCTCACAGTCTGGGGGTTTAAAACACTTCTGTAAATAGAATTATCTGCTTCAGAGACATTAAACCCACCAGTGGAATCTCTTCCGTTACCACATCGTGAACATCTGACCTCCAACACGGGGAAATAATGAAAAATTAATGGATCCAGATGTGCCAACCCTGCCAATGGCAGATGTTCATTTTACACACCATTTAGAAATCCCCAGTGCATTGGAGTACATGAGGATAAAACGATGGAATAATGGGAAGAGAGGGAACAGTGCTGGGGAGTGAAATGTGCACCTTCCCAGGAGGTGGAAATGCAGGGAAGGGCAGGAGATCACACTGAGAATGTGTCCCCTTTTTATGGCAGCAGCTCTAACTCGGGGACTTCTCTCCGGACACTGCTGGGACTGTCCCCAACACCTTCATCCAATCATTCCTAAAGGTGCAGCATAAAGAACAAGTGGCAAAGAGTTTGAAGGAACAAAACATGGTCAGAACTCACCCCCAGCAGGAATTTGCCAGCCTCAATCCATTCCTCTGCCATGAACGACCATTTATTTTTTTTTCTCCTTTTGCTTCTGGAGCTTTTGTCCTCTTGGAGATTATCTTTGCCTCTTTTCTGCCCGTCCCACCTGGCACTGACCCCTTAATGAGGTCCAGATGGAACCATCCCTCCTCAGCTCTGCCTGTCCTGCCTGGGGGTTTCACTGTGATGCCTTCGGGTTTAACTTTTATATTTTTCAAATCCTGTACTGCCTGGTGTGTAACTCTGAAGTTTCTTGTAGCCTGTTAATTTCTGCTCCCTCGTGCTAGGTAGATATAACAAAGCATCAACTGCACCACAACCCCACTAATGCCCCCGTATTTAGGAGGGATCTGTTGTTCCATCCCTGAGGTTCTGCACAGAGTTCCTGCAACCCAAAAACGCATCCCTGAGCAGAAGAGCCTTCAGAAAACTGCTGCTTGGAGTGTTCAGGTGTCCAGGGACACTCCCAACCCCTTCCCCCAACTCCTGCAGCCCCTTGCACCCTCCCTGGGAGCTTTGGGGCTGCCCGGGACCATGTGTGGATGTGATCCTGAGCAATTTTTCCCAGCAGGCTCTGAAAGCCCTGGCTAGGAGCCTGTTTGTGCTCAGTGCTTTGATAACAACCCTGATGACCAAACCTGAGAGCAGGGAGAGGAGATGGGAGCTGGTGGTGTTTGAAGATCAGCTCAGTGCTCAAAGCTCAGCCTTGCAGCAGCAATCCTGAGTCGGTGCCTTTGATTTGCACACAGGTGACAAAGGCACAGTTCTATTGACCAGGCAGGATCGATTAAAGCCCTGCATGGAAATGTTCTCTGGGGCTCTCTGTCCTCCCCTTGGAGGGTGTGAGGTGCTGCAGATCCATCTGGTGACAGAACACATCCAATTCCTACTGGATCTGGGTCACCATCTGCCCTGGAGGAGGCAGGAGCAAGCTCTCAAATCATCTCAGCCGCTGCCGCAGATCCCCACACAGACTCCAGACAGCACAGGGAACCTTCTCCCCAGCCCTGCGCGGGATCAAGAGGAGAAAAACTGGCATTGAAAGGGAAAGAACCAAACCTGAGTTCAGTGCTTGGAAAGGGAAACTGCTGAGGCCTCCCTGTTCCATTCCCAGCTCCAAGTGCAGGGTGCGGGGCACTGGGCTGGCTGGGGGCACTGGGCTGGGTGCTGCTGTGATTTTCCTCTGTAAAACACCCCCCAACAAACACTAAGGCAGGACAGAGACAGGGCTGCAGCATGGGCACCGCTGCGTGCCCAAGGTCACACATTTGGCCTGTGGCACAGCTGGGCTGGGCTCACAGGAGCCACGGGAGTGCCTTGTCCTGTTAGAGCAGAGCCCCGGAGCTGAGCAGACAGGAGGACACGCGGTGCCCGAGCCACCCACCCCAGAGGGACAGGAGACGTGTGGGGACAGTGGCCTGGGCTGCCCTGCTCGCTCAGCATTCAGCAGGTGGACACGAACTGCAGAGACTTTATTTACCACTTTATGGGCAATAACACAAAGATTTATCAATCCCCAGAGGGAAAAAAAAAAAACGGGGGAAAAAAAAAAAGCCCAATTTCTCAGCTGAGATTAGAGAGAAATAGGGAAGGGGCAAATCCTCGGAGCACAAACAGATTGCACTATTTATGTATGAAAATGTTTTCTGCATCTATAAACTTACCGTGCCCAAGCACTTTAATTAATTGCAGGGGTTGCCATGGCAACCTCCCTAACTCAATTATAGCTCTGCAGAGGTGAGTGTGCTTGTGCCAGAGCAGGTACCTCGTGCTGGGGCTGCGGTGGGGAGCAGCTCCCACGGAAATGGGAGCACGGTGGGGTCTCTGGCAGGAGGGGCAAGGGCTGCTGCGGACCTGACCCCCAGCGTCCCAACAACTCCAATTATCCCGGTTCCACCCACTCCGCAGCCCTCTGAGGGATGACACAACACGGGAGCACCATCAACAGATTGGTGCCCAAGTGTCTGACTAAACACAGCTGATTTCCCTGGCTCCAGCCCGGGCTGGGCAGAGCAGCAGCGTGACAGGTGGAGAGGAGATTTTGGGGAGAGAACTGCAGCTCCTGACAGGCTGCGGGAGCCCCAGGGCCCCGGGTGAGGGGGACACAGCTCCCACAGCGGGACCTCAGCAGGTACAGCTCAACTGCCCGGCCCTAAAGGTCTGCTCTGCGCAGATCCTCCCTCTGGCACTGCCGAATTCAGCCTCTTGTTTGTGCCTCAGCCCCCACCTGTAAGATCAGGGCAGCACCTCCTGGTTCCTGAACAACTCCGAGACAAAAATTATCATCAGCTCCGAACGGGCAAGGTCTGTTTGAAGGTTCCTATCAGATTAATGATCAATACCACAGGAGTTACTATTCACTCCGAGCCTCACAAAGACCGAATTTCTTCCCTGCACCACATCAGACAAACCATCTGCATCACAATCAGCGTTTGCCTCCAGACAGTTCCAAAGCAGAGGCAATGACCCCTCTGTGTGCCACAGATCCGAACGATCAACAGGAAAACAAAGGCAGGAAAAAGAAAACGGAGAAATGACATTTCCTCAGCGTTATCGCCTGCAATCTGTGCGATGATAACCTTTCCATCCATCATGAAAAGTCACCTGCCACGTGAACGGGCTCCATTCTCCCCACACCTGCTCTGCTCTTATCTTCGTTCCTCTGGCACCTCTTCCAGGACTCGTGTGACAAAAGGCGCCCTGCCAGTCCAGCTCACGTGTCTGTCACCCCCTGTCCTGAACGTAGCTGTGGCAGGATGTTCCTTTGCCCCTCTCCAGGTCCTGCCACTCGAGTTAAGTGTCCTTTTCTCCCATTTTAAATTAAATGCTTTGTTAGGTACCTCTAAAGGTGTCTCTGGTGAGACTCTGTGGTATTTCTTCCCCTCTCTGCCCTCATCCTTCAAGGTCACGGACAGAGACTCCAGCTTGTTTCATAAAGGTTAAATGCAGCTTCCAGAAGAGGAGCTTGAACTTTGGAGATCCGAGGGAGAGAAAAAGCAGCCCCCTCAGAGAATACAAATTGCTTTGTGAGCAGCAGTGAGCAGGGAGGATGGAGCAGCAGCTGGACAGAAAACAGCAGCTCCCATCCTGAGCAACAGCTTCATCTGTCTGTGCAAACCCACTGCTCCCTTCCTGCCTCTGCAGAGCAGGAACTTGCCAGAGGCTTTTTCTTTCAGCAGAGCCCCCACCAGCTGTGCCCGTGCTCCCTGAAGGATGCACAGAGTTAACTCTTCAGAGCTGGCATCTCCAGCCTGGCAGGCGAATGGATGCTCCCTTGAAGTCACAGTGCTCAGAGCCTCAACAAATTTTGCTCTGCTCTTCACCAGGCACTTTCAATCACAAATTCCTGCTCTCATCCTCCTAGGGCTGGGATTAGCCCAGTTCAAAGGATCCCACTCTTCAGGAAAGGTTTTTACTTCATTTTTCATTCTCTGCTTTTTTTCCCTGTGCCCACCCAATTTTGCTGGGTTACCAACAGAGAACTGCACAAATGCCCAGTGTTTTATGTTCAGGGTTGTGTTTTCCCCAGGCTGCCAGTGCCAGGTCCCCTCACTCATGTTCTCCCACTCTGAGGGAATCCTCCCCACAGCCCCAGTTTGTGGGTGCACACCTGTGCAAATGCCCCCTCAAATGAGAGCCTGGAACAACAGAAATCCCAAACTTCTCCAGTGGAATCCCGAACAACAGGTGTTACAGGGAGAAATTGGCCAAGCAGCTCCAAGTCTCCTAAGTGGGCTCTACTAAACTGAGGCTGGGTTTATAACACATCCAGAATTTTCTTCAGTCTATCAAGGCTCCATCTTTAAAAGTTTGTTGGTTTTTTTTTGCTCCTCAGCGCTGTACTCACAGAGTTGTGGTAACTGGATGTGATTTTTGCCTTGGCAGGGTTTGTGGAGGCCGAGGCTGGCAGGGAATTAATCCCTGGCTCCCTGGCAGAGCAGCAGCCTCTGGGGCCCGGGATTATCAAGGTTAGTTTAGCAGCAAGCTCTGCTCGAGTGCATCAGACATGACTGGACATCTCCAAGGGCCAGCCAGCGCTGCTGAGGAATTCCAAAAACATCCTCCTGCAGAGAGACATTTCTGCTCTCTTCACGCCAGTTTGGTTTAACCCGTTAGAGGCACAGCAGAGCTGTGGTGGGGGCCCACTGCAGGCTGCAGTTGTTTCTGTGAATTCGGGGTTTACAATCTCTTGATTAAATTATATGAGATTTCTCCTTACTTCCAACTGATGGCTGCACTGGAATCTCCCGTGAAAAGAGCTGCAGGATCTTTCCATAGGTGTTTAATTCCTATTTGTATGTGTAAATACGTGTATTAAAACAGGTTAAATAGATAGGTTAAAACAGGTGCAAAAAGTGGTAAATCAGACACTTCCCGTTCCAGTTCTCATTATTCAAGAGCGAGGGAGAGCAGCGGACCAGAAACAAAACTCAGAAAGCCCAGGACATGTTGTGTGCCATTTGCTGAGCAGCAGCAATCAGACATCAAAATTCCAAACAGATAAAAAAGCCAAACCAAGCTCACACACTGAGAAAGTTCCACCTTTGCATGGATTTAAGGCAGGAAAAGAAAAATTGACCTTGCTTCAAGGCATAAATCGACCTCTAATGGATTAGGATTTTTCCTGCGAGCAGGTCTTAATTAAGAACTGCACAAAATCACTTTGCAGCATTACTGTGAGTGGCAGCCACTTCTGGGGAGTTATTAAATTAAAGTGCTGCTGACGGGATCGGGCCATGCAGCCACTCCCAGGCCACCCAAGGGATCAGCTCCACACAGAGCTCCAGTGGGTCACAGTCCTGGTGGCTTTGGAAAAACCAAAGGGGACAATCCCCCCACGAGTGCCCTGCCCATCCATTCCCGTGGTGTTCCCGGAGCTGTGCCCCAGGGAATTGTGCAATGACGGGTGCAGGGCTCTCCCGGGGGTGAGGGTTGGGTTGGGTTGGCTGCAGAGCCACCCACCAGCAGGGATCCAAGGGGACACACCTGGCAGGCGACACACCCAGCACGGGACACGCCCGGCAGCCCAAAGACACCAGCTCCGCACTCGCCCACATCTCCTCACATCTCCTCTCCTCCCGCTGCCCGGGTTCACCTCCCAGGGCAGATCAGAGGAGGAATCAGCGCTGACCTCTCACCCTGCGCCTCTTCCCAGCCCTCCCAAAGCCGCTCATTAATGCATCCCAGCACAGCACGGCCCCGCTCCTGCTGCTGCAGAGCCCATCTGCTCCTGATCCGGCCCTGAGCACTCCCGGGAAGGGCTCAGACCAGCCACACCAGGGGTCTGCCCATTTACACCAGTGCAGGCCACGGGCACGCTGGTCAGAGGCATTCCCTGGGCACAATTACTGGGACAATTACTCCCTGAAGCATCAGCAGCCTTCATGTTTCTGCAGGAAATTCAGAGAAGGAAGCACAAAGATACTGAGAATCCAGCTAATGCCACGAGAAAAGGTCACAGAGGAAGCTGAGATCACAAGCAGTGTCAGGATTATCCCTCTTCCATCTCTATTTCAGCTCTGGTTTTTTATAAAAAGCAAAGTCTGCGGAAACTCGAAGCTTAATACTGAAAGGTAGATGCTCATCTACACCAACACCACCGCCCTTGGAGCACCAATCTTTGAATCTAAACCTCTCTGTGAACCTCACACTTGATCCCACACTTTGATTTAGTAAAGAATGATATGCACAGCATCATCTGCGGCTTTAGAGAGCTTCTGTAAAGGGATTTTTAGCAAAGACAGTGAACAGCTCTGCAGAAATTGTCTCCCCTCGGGTGGAACAGAAGCGTGTGTGGGCAGGATCCTGTGAGCAGTGCCAGCAACCCCAGAGCTGACCCTTTGAGGGCTGACCCTGTTGCACACCAACTTCTGAATGCATTTAACCCAAATTCTCTCTGCTCTGATGAATTAACTGCTCTCCACCAGAGAGCCACTGGGAACCTGTTGTGGAAAATAAACATCCCAATAAAAATCCCACCAACAATAACCCCTCCAAACCATTTAACAGTTGGGAAAAACTTAATCAATGATTTTTTTCCCCCCCTTCTCTTGTCAGCAGCTCTTCAGAGGAAATAAACATTCCATGAGCCCCTTTCATAAACTGAATACAAGCAAGGCTTTTTTTTTTTTTTTTAAATAACAATCCCCCAACAAATAACTTTAAAAAGACAGGCCCACAATGGAATGCAATTTATTCTTCAGGCTTGCACCTTATCCCACTTAATTACTCCACAGGAGTAAATTCCCTCTTAGTGGCAGCTGCCAACCCATGACCTTTACATCACAATTTTCCCCAAACTTCTGAGAGGCCCCCAGATTTCCTAAAGGTAGCGCTAAGCTGCTATTCAGGTGATGCCATCTGAAATGATGGTGCTGCATAATTGTTTTCCTGAGATCATTCCCAGTGAGATCCTGATGCATTATTTACACTCCTGCGTGGACAAAGCACTGCGGAAGTGCAGAACGAGTAATAAAATAATGTTACCCTGACGTTCCAAACTGCAGGGGGAAGAAAGCATTTCCAGCATATTCTTAACGCTAAAAGCGTATTTTCCATTTTCATTGAAGTCAGTCTTTTGTAAAACACGTTAATCACCCGTCACACAGGCGTCAGGGTATCCAAGGGAACCCCGAGCCGGGATCTCATTCCAGGCTGCCCAGGTACCACAAAGAATCATTGCTAGCTCCCAAAAAAACGAAACAAATGCAGAAACCAGAGAGGGTGAGGAGGGAAGAGCAACTGGTGAGTAAACCTGGCAGGAGCAGCCCCAGATTCCGGAGTTATTCCTTGTCTGCCTCACACCCAGAGCCAGGTGATTACAGGAACAGATGTAGAGCTCTGGAAAGCCAATGAATCAATGCACAGTTAAATTACACAGCCCGTGAAAATCAATGGAAGCACAAGATATAACACCGGGATATAAAAATCCTGCAAACAATAAATAAAGCAGAGCCATATTTAGGGACTGCCTTGTTATTTATCTGAAGGAGGGCTTGGGCTCATTGTTCACACCTGAGCAAATCACTGCCCAAAAATGAAGCTCACAATGCACCTCTCCCATCTCCCCCTTAAATGCCAAATATCCTCACATTTATAGCAATTTCCTCTATACACCTCAGAGTTTCTGAGTGCAGCACCCTGCCCTTGTTCCTCTTCCCCAGAGAGGCCAGTGCAGGATAACAATTCCCTGAGGATCAGCGCTGGAGGGGCTGGAGAACCCTGGCAATCAAATCAGTCCAAACGAGGCACCCACTTCAGGTGTAACACCTCCAGCATCTCAGGGTTATTGTTTTAAATCCTGCTTTTTCTTGGCTTCTATTTCTTTTTCGAGACAAAGGAAGAGAAAGAGAGCTGCAGTCAAATTAATGTGTATTTATAGCAGGCATTGATTGCACTATTTATTCATGCTCTTTCTGGCAACTCAAATCAGCCCCATGTCCTTAAGGGGCTCAATTTCCTCCTCACTGATCACCTGGAGCATTTTCCCGAACTCTCTGAGCAGCTCTGTGGTCGCAATGATTGGGCTGGGACAACTCCTCTCCACACACCTCCGTCCCTCTCAGTGCTCCTGAAGAGGCCGCGAGCTTCCTGCAGGACATCTGAAAGGATTTTCTGGTGTTCTGCTTGGAGAAGGCAGCGTTAGAGCCATCTCCCCCCATCCCACAGAGAATGGCCAGCGGGAGGTTCAGGGTCCCTGGGTAATCCCCAGCTCAGCTGCAAGATGCAGATTAAAGCCTCATCAGGCCCCTCTGTAGCACAGACTCATTTTCCAGGTTCAGAAGCCTCTGGAACGTTGCCAAAGGGAGAAAGCACCGATGGTTTCAGCAGTTCTGGTCCAGCCCCCCAGGGCTTGCAGGGTGACACGAAGGTGGCAGTGGCTGCACAGCCCCGGCCCCAGCGGGAGCAGCAGAGCAGAATCCCAGTTTTCTGTGGCTCCCAAGGCCTGGAGCAGTGTCCACTCTGTGTCCAATCCAAAGCTGAAGGGCTGAAGCTCAGCACCAGTGGCTGTTCCTTTACCCCACTCAGCTCACACCCCCTGAGCCCCACAGGTCCCCTCCCCTGCATGGCAGAACTCCTGGAGCCTGTCCTCATTATTGTTTCATAAACTGCAGGGCTTAAGGCTTGTTTGTGTTACAGCTGCTGGCGTTAAGGTAACACTTACCCCGAAGCTTTCATAAAACTTTCAGAGCTGCTATTATTTTTAACCTGCTGCCAGAGGCGAATCTTCCAGGAGGAGGCAGCTCCAGGAGCCGCCGAGTTCCTCCTGGCAGGACAGACTCCATGTCCTCACCAGGGCCGGCGAAGTGCAAACCAGTTCCCCCTGCCAGTGCCACCAGGGCAGAACTTTGGCTCAGTGCTGACCCACACAGATCCACCAATACCAACTTTCAAGGAGAAAAATGACAGGAGAATTAACCAGCTCCCCACGTGACAGCGGGATGTTCTTATCCATCCTGGGTTAATACCTCCTGCTCTTGTTATGAGCCACTCTTAGATCCTCCAAATTCATCACTTAATTCCAATTGCCCTGCAGAAATAGCAGGTTCTTTCAAAAACTCAATTTGAAAGATCATTAAAACATACAAAAGACTTTGTCTGTTGGGGGAAAAAAAACCCTGTGTATACAGAGGAGGGGGGAGAGGAGAGCTCACACATGGAAAATGACAGCGCTTTCCACCTGAACCTCTTCAGCTGGAGTTGCTAAGTAACCATGACACACCACTGTGCATTCTCTGCAGCCTCTGGTCTGAGCCTGACAGGCTGATTAATTCTGCCGCGCGCGCAACCTGCACCGCCAGTGTTTTAAACACTTCAGCATTTACCTGGACAGGAAGGGAGGGGGGTCGGGAGGGAGGAGCAACAAAACAAAACTAAACAAGAAAACCTACAGGCCAAACCCATCTATAATTTATAAATTAAGTTTTATTACCAGGCTGCCATATTTAGACAGGAAACCAAACTCCACTTCCACAGAGAAGGTGATCTATGCAGCGGTTGCTCCCTCTAATATCTGAGCCTCCCACAGCAGTAAATCCATTTCTCTGGCCTCCAAAGGATGCACATTTAATTACGGCTCCTGTGTGGCAGTGTTTGGAAAGAGACAGTGAAAGAACAGCCTCCACTGTCTCTGCTCTGCCCTCTGAGAACCCCCATTCCCGGGGGAGGGAGTTTGAGGAAGTCAGCAGAGTCCCATCTCTGTGGCAGTGCTCAGTGAACCAAACTCTCTGGATTCTGTTTGTACTCCAAGGGTTCCCCCCGCCCCGTGACAGCTGAGCAGGACATTAATTAACACAGGGAGCAATGATCATTGGGTGATTATTCACCATCACAGCTCGGGGACAGCCAGGCAGGGCTCCCAGTGTGACTGCACTGCTTAAAGGACTCCTGGATGGAAGGAAAGGTGGTTCACAGACCCAACACCACAGGCAGGACCGCAGAATTGGCTGAGAGCTCCCACCTCGCGCTTCCCAAAGAAACCCTCCCTTTTTCCAGAGAAACCCTCATGTTTCCCAAAGAAACCCTCAATTTTTTCCAAAGAAACCCTCTCATTTCTCCCGAACCACCAGTAACAAAAACAGAATCCCCTTTGTGTTCCCGTTGTAATGCAATTGTGTCTTGTTTGCTAAGTGCAATTTGACTTGATTGACTAATTAGGCACTGCAGATTACTGGTCTTGGAGCAACCAATCTGTCTGGTCATATTAAATATTTCCTCTTTTAACTCTGAGGAACTTTTTGGGAGACCAGAGGCTGCCACTTGAGGCATCTCCCCGTGGCCAGGGGCACAGGGGACACTTCCACGTTGGTGGTGACCTCTGGTATTCAGTGCCTGCTGTGTGTCTGCTTCTTCATCTGCATTCATTTTCCATCAGATATGCACAATAACCCAAGGAAATTATTCTTCCTCCTCACTCTGAGCGCACTGAGAGGTTCCCAAGTACTTCATCTAATGCCTTACACTTGTTTTACCTGCCCCCCCCATGTTTTATCCTTGCAAACACGGAGTACACGGCATTAAATCCTCAGCACAGATGCTGCAAATCACCTGAGCTCGGGTGTGTTTTGTGCATCTCCTCGGGGTAATGAAGGAGCTCAGAAAAGAAATAATTCATTTACAGCAGCTGCAGGTGAGAGCCACAAGGTGCCTTTAACTCAGCAGAGCTGGGGGTGCACGCAGGTACCAAACTGTGCAGTGCTGAGCACGCTGCAGTCCTTGACTGCTTTAATGTTAAATTAATTAATCAAAAGATAATTAAACATCCCGGACATACTTGTGTTCAGTAAGTGGGACATGCCTGGTTTCCTCCACGTGAATTCCTCCTGATGAAGCACTTTCTGCTGCACCACAGAAATAAAACCGAGTCTCTTGGTGATTCAGTGCAGATCCAGCAATTAATTCCTCTTCTCTGAGATTTTGTTTTAGAAGTTCAGTTTCACTAAGAAAGAAAAAAAACTTTAATTTAAATCTCTGTGTGATAACTGATAACAATTTTATTTCGCTCCCACTGGGGCAGGATGGAAGTGTATTTCAGGCCAAACCCAGAGTGGTAAATCTAAATACCTTCAGTGCTCAAGTGAAGGTTGCAGATGAAGGGGGGATGGCTGCTCCCTCTTTATCCCCCTTCACCTTCACATAAATCAGCTTTTGGAGGGCTCCTGGTCATTGCAGAACTCTCCCAGCTTCTCTTCTGCGTGGGACACACTTCTGGCTGCCTTCACCACTCCAACGCTTTGTGGGGACACATTTTCCTTTTCTGTGGATTAAAAAATGTAATAGTTGCAAACCAGCAAAGAGTAACTGGAGAGAAGTTTAGCCCAGCAAAGTTTATGATCAGAACAGGCAGGTGGAAATGGATCAAAACCAGTTGGGTGAGGCAAAGGGATGTGAAAAGAGCGCTGAACAGGGTGCTTGAGCCCAGTCACCTGCTGCTGGTTTTGCTCTGGTTTCAGGAGGAGAGATCCCGTTCTGAGAAAAGCTGGGCTGCTCTGCCAGATCAGATTCCTTCATTTCTATCAACAGTTCCTCTGTGGCTGCGTTTCCTAACTACCGACGTCCCCACAACAATTAAATCAGGCACATCTTGCTGGGCTGCTCAGAATTACTCATTTTCAGACACCTGTGCCTTCGGATACTTTTCCTGGTGCTTAATGAGAAAATTCCCTTCCAAGTAACAACACCAGGATGAGGAGACAAACCCACCTGCACCACAGTGAGCTCTGTGCCCCGTTTTCCTCGGTATCCAGTGTAAAGACACACGAACTGTAAATGAAAACGTTTACAGAGAGTGTCCAGAACGGCAGTGAAGGCAATCACAGGATTTTTGGAATCAATCACAGGATTCTGGAAGCAATCACAGGATTTTTGGAAGCAATCACAGGATTTTTTTTCCATCAAGCACTGGGTGCAGCCCAAGTGACGATTCTGCTGCTGTCTGTGGCAAACCCCTTCGCTGCAGCCCGTGCCAGGCTCCGGCACACGAGCTGCAGAACCAGGCAGGGGCTGAGGACTGCAAAGAGCAGCAGAGACGGGGTGGGCGTTCATCAGCCCCCAAGCCGAGCCCTGCACTGGGCACATCCCGCACCACCACCCTGATCCGGGCAGGACAAAATCCCAGATCCGTCCCACGCCAGCGTTTCCTAAAGCACTAAACACCGAAGCAGCTCTGTCCTTTGCCTGCCACCCACTGCTGGCAGCGAGCTGGGCTCAGCCAGAGCATCCCTGGCATTCCCGGGTGGAACAACTGATTCCAGCCCTCCATCACCGGTGTTTCCCCCCTCCCCTCAGTTTGTATCCCTAGATTTAATTTGTAACCGAGATGTTTTGCTGTTGTTTCATCAGGTTTTATTAAACAGCGTCTTCTAATTGTCCGGGCTCCAAATTCGGTGCTGCAATCACGTGATCGGCTCCTCGTCAAGCATTCCCTGTTTTTGAGTACCGGGATCTGCCATTCCCCCTGGCCCCAGAAAGTCTGATACACCTGCACTCCGTGTACCTAACCACACACTTCCAGACTGAACATCCAAAAAGCAAAACTATTTTCAGTTCCAACAGGAAAAAAAAAAAAAAAGGCAGAGAAAAACAAAAGGTACTGCTCTGATCCAAGGAAATGTGTGCAGCTGGATCAGCGTTTCTATCAAAAAAAAATAAAGCTAAAGCGACAGTAAAAAGCCTTGCCTTGCGCTAAATTTATGTAAATAACAAAGGCAAGAAAATGAATATTCATGTGCCACGTGCTGCTTAATGGGCTCCTGCCGTATGTTCCAGGAGTTCTGCCCTGAGCCGGGCGGCTGCAGCTCCGAGGGGTCTGCAGGGGCTGGGCAGAGCCTCTCCCATCGCTGCGGCAGCAGGGAAGTCTCTGGAGCCAGGCTTGGGCAAAAGGAGCTTTTCCCAGACCTAGGGCTGTGCCTCCAGCCTTGGCATGGCCCCGCCGGGGTCATTACGGGTGGAAAACCCCGGCAGACCATCGAGTCCGGCCCCAGCGGGCACTGCAGAGCTCCGGCTCAGAGCTTCAGCTGCTTCTGCGACCACGAATTCTTTTTTTTCCCACTGAAATAAGGCAGCAAAAAAGCGACCCTCGTGTTTACAATCAGAGCAATCACCAAAGGCCACGGGAGCCACAAAAAGAACTCAAATTTAGGCTGGCTAATCACAAAAATATTCCAAGTGCTCAAAATTCCTGATTATCAGGACAAGTGCTGCAGTAGCTAATATACAAGCAAGCTCAATTAACCCTAATTAGTTCGGAGTCTTGCTACAAAAGCCTTCATTAGCAGTTGCTGAATGGAGCGAGGAACGTAAATAACATTTGGTTGTGAGCTGTACTTAAGAGTCTCCTGGTGGATGAAGGAGAGGGGGAAAGGGAATGAACCTTTCCTTTGTGGGGACAGAGAGGGGCTGCTGCAGCTCTGTGTTGGCGCTGTAAATATTGATCTGACACTAAAGGTCTGCCAGGTGCCATCGAAGAACTTGTTTTGAGGGGTTTATTTTTATAATTTGCTACAGGAACTCCCACTGAAACAGCGACTCAAATCGGGTTCTTCAACATCTCCCAACAGTTTTCTTCAGTTTCGCTCTGTAGAAGCTCTGAACGCGTCCCTTTCCTGACAGGGCAGGAAAATACTGCAGTGTAAAAGTTTCCCAGTACAGGAGGAAAATCTTTTTCACCGGCTCAGCTGATCCCCCTCCCTGTCCAGCAGTGGTTGTGCTGTGGTTGTGTTCAGTGAGGAAATCAACCCCTCCCTCCTCTCCTCTCTGCTTTAGTTTTCGTTTAAAAGTTGCAAGGACGGACGTTTGATGTATTGTGTGTTACCCCTGGTGAGAGTCCACAGAAGGAGAGGAGGGAACCCCAAATGTCCCCAGTGAGTCTGCTGGGAGGAGGATGCTGCTCTCCCCCAGAAAACCCTTCCAGCCTCCAAAGATCCCCTCTTTGCGTTTGGCTTCACTTCCTGCGCTGCTTTCCTGCTTATTCCCCCACCTGAGGGCACATTGCTGATCTGGAGCTGCCTGCACATCATTTCCAGGCACGGAAATCTTTCCCCAGGAGGGAGCGATGCCTCCTGCACCCCCTCGCTGATCCGGCTCCACTCATCTCGATGCCCTTTCCTTAATCCTATTCAAGGCTTTTGCAGATCTCCTGAGAGCAGCAAATGAAGGGGTTTCATGAGATAAATCTGCTTTTACCAGCTTCAGGTTTCAGCTTCCTTTTTGCTGCCCCTTTTCTGGGGTTTAGGTGCTGAAGCACAACGAGTGCTCACCAGTGGCCAGGGAGGTGTGCCCTGGGCAAGGCTCCTGTCAGCGTTTCTGATGTTCAGGGGTTCTTTAGAGCCCTCCTCAGTTCCCACTGCACAGAGGGCTGCTTGGAAATGGCTTCAGACACATTAACTCCATATCTGAGACCCTCAAATGCCACCCAGCTCCCGATCCCTCTGTCTGGGTTTTTACAAGCAGGAGCCTCCTGATTTTCCTACTGGATCTTAAACATTAACGCCAAGGACACCATCAAGGCACAGACCTGGGATTTTCCTGTTGGTGCCGATTCCCCTGTGCTTGTTCCAGGCTGGAAGTAACAAGCTCAGGCTGTAAATATGAAATCTGTGTGACTCTGGGTGACCTTGGGCTCAAATTCAGAGTGTAAGGAGTGATCTGTGTTCCCTCAGCCTCTCCCGCTTTGCCAGCCTCTGCAGCGGGGAGCAGCCTCTCGCCTGATCCAGCTCTCCCAGTTCTGCACAGACAGTTCAAGGCTTTGCCCTTCTCCCCTCTCCTGTGACTGAGCTTTATGGTGTGAGCAAACGACCCACTTAACGTCTGGTGTACCTTCCCTGATAAATTTTTAAACCAGACACAAATTTTACACCTGTTTTCATTTCACAGGCGCCCATAAAAAAAACCGCCCAACTTCTGTGATGTTAATGCAACTTCAGACATGACTGAAATGTGCTGTGCTGCCTGCTCTGCACATTTACATTTGATATTCTCAGGAACAGTGGTTTAAAATAGCTCAGGAAAAAAGTCCACTGTAAAAAAATACCAACAACATTCTATCATTAACTGCAGTAATACATTCTACCATTAATGGCAGCCTGCAATCAGAAGTAAATGAAAAGTTAGTGCTGCCCATCCCGAGCCAAGATGCAGTTAAACAGAAGTGTCAGTAATTCTACCTATTTACTTGTTATAACAGAAGTAGCTATGAATAGAAGTCAGGGAATCTTGGTTAATTCCCAGAGTCTGTCGTTTATTATCTGGCATAATCAGAACGGTCTCTGCAGGTCACAGTTCCATTCTGCACAGAAACTGCAGTGCAAATAGCAGAACCACCAGAGCCAGGTCCTCAAATGGATGCAGATCTCTCCATCAGCACAGCTCCATTCTGTAAGCTCCACGCAGTGTAAAACTTGTACAAAAGGCATTTGAAAATCATCCTGGAGCTCCAAGATAAATCTGTGTGTTCTTAAGTTCAAATCCTCCTGGTACCGGTATTAAAGGAGAATTAGGTTTGCATTAATTGGAGCTTGAAAGATGCTCTGATAATGTTATTACAGTGAAAATGCAATTACGTGTGAGAATGTTTGAACAGCGGAATACTTTTTCGTTTGAGTTTGATTTGTAACACTTACAAACATGCAATACATTGTTGGGAATATATTAAACTAAATCCAGATTCATTTCCTGCACTGAACCCTCCCGGTTCAGACGCTGCACCTCCTTGGAGAGATCATTAAAGGGCTGCAGGAATTACCAAGGACACCTCTGGATTTCTTTCTCTGCTTCTCTTTTTGTGCTGCAGAGCTGCCCCAAAGCTCAGCTGAGGGACTGGAATTGTGTCACTGCAGGTCCCAGCCCGGGGGCAAACCGCAGCTCAGGCCCTCAGCACACCCCAGGTGCTGCAGGAAGCCTGGGCTGCTGCAACTGCCCCTGTGCTACCTTTGGAACGCACGAACTTCATTAATTCTGGGGTTTAATTGGGGCAGGACAGCTCCAGGGCTCCCCAGTTCCACCAGCAGCTCTGGAGAGGTTTTGTGCCACAGCAGCTCCAGCAAAACCCGCGTTCAGTGGATGACGAAGCCCGGGGCTGTGGTTCAATCAGTCACTCCCCATTTGACTCTGGATAAATCGCTCTGCTCGCCTTCATTGACCTTTTCACGGAGGAGGATTTAAGAGCCCCACGACTGCCCCGTGTTTACAGCGGGAGGTCGATGTCTGCGGCGTTTCCGAAGGCGCTGCGCGGGCTGCACGCAGCCAGGGATGCTCCTGGGACATGGATCTCCCTTCCCAGCAGGAAAGGACACCGGCTCGGGGCTGCAAAGGGCAGCAGGGAGGTGGGAAAGGTTTAACCCTGCAGCTGTGCAGAGCCAGCGCTCAGCTGGGGCAGATCGGCGAGGACACACGGTGGGAACACAGGAGCTGCTCCAGGAACGAGTTCCAGGTGTCTCCATGGCCTGGCAGGAATGGGGGAAGCAGGAATGAGCTCAGAGGAGCCCGGATAAAGCCCGGCAGCAGCTCCTCGAGCCCTGCCTTTGTGTTTCCATTAGTTCAGAGGACAGGAGGAGGTGCACTTCATGAAGGAGGAGCTGCACCACAGCCAGAGCAGCCAAAGGAGCACCTTTCCCACGCAGAATTGCTGCTGTTTTACCTCAGGTGCTCCAGTTAAACCTGGGCAAACCTCTGGTGTGCACATCCAGCTTAAACCGATGGCTTAACTGGGTTCCTCTTCAGTTAAACAAAAATAAGCTTAAGGTAAAATGTCAGTGAAGGCACTTGTCAGGTTAATTAACTGCCTTTAATCACGTCTCACCGTGTGAGCAGGTAACATCTCCAACCACTCCATCTAAACCCTCCAAAGGTTCCCACCCCCAAGTGCTCCTGCTGAGCCCAGGCTGTCCCCAGCAGAGCTTTGTCTGAGCACTTTGGGCAGCCCGGGAGCACCAGGCACAGCCCCAGCCAGGGCCACACCAGGAGTCTGAGTGTGCTGTCTCGGTAAATCTGTGCAACACCGCACACAAATGATTCCCCAGCCCCGGTTCTCCCGTTTACATGGAAGTTCCACGCTTTGTGGTTTGCAGGAGGCCAGGCAGGGATCATCTCCACACTGCTCCAAGCTGCTTCTCCCCCTCCGTTAGTAAAGGGTGAACTCACACTGCTCCTCACAGACAGGGATTTACCCGGGGAGTGAAAAGAGTTGCAGTCATTTCTTTAAGTGACAACCAAACCTTTCATTTCTGTCCGGTGGCTACACTGGGGACTGCTGGGATTTCCCTGGGAAAGTCACAGTACGACTGTGGTGACACAGCCCACGGGGGAAAACAACTTCTTCCACACAGAAAAGCTCCTTGCCACAAGGAAAACACCTTGGAGGTCAGTCTGCAGAAGAAACACACTTGGCAAGAATTCCAGCCTTGAGCAAACTGGGTTTGAGATGAATTAAAGAGCCTTGGCTGAAGCTCACTGCTGGGCTCTCCGTTTCCATCTTCCAGGAGTTCAGTCAGTGCTCCCACGAGCTGCGTCAGGCCCTCGCCAGCAGCCTAACGAGCCTCTTCCAAGGGGATTCATAATTAATGAACATGTGAGGTGGTGTCAGCTCTAATGATCTCTGACTTCCTCGATCTCTATTTATTTTCTGAGGCCTTCCCCATGCGGTGGCTGCTGTCATCCCACTCCAGCCCCAGTTTATAAATGGGATGTGACAGGGGGAAATGGAGCCTGCAGTGACTCTCTCACTGTGCATCTCCTCAGCTGCACGTCAGGGAACCCTGAAGAGAACCCAAAAGTGTGTCCTGAGCCCAAACCTGGGCAAGCCTGCTTGGCTTAAACTCCTAAACCCTGGAAAATAAAGCTCCATTTACAAGCACGGAGAGGTCTCCTCCTAATAGAGCCCACTTTGAGGGTTTTTCCTAAATAGATCTTCACTGCTTTTCCTTTCTTTTGGGATGTGAAGGGATTGGAATACTCTGTGTATGAAATAAAAATGTACAGCTCAGTTGGCCAGTGTGGGGTTTTCTTTTCCCTGCCGTCAGATTTTTTTTTTATCCTCAAAGATAATCAAAATGTTCCCCCTTACACAAATCAAGAAACCAGAGAACTTTAGGGTGACTCTGGAAACAAAGGAGGCTTTCCCACTCCAGTCAGAAAATCAGAAAAACAACAAAATCCTCAGCATGGACACAGTAGCCCTGCTCGTGTGAGCAGTAAACATTCAGTTTGTCTCAAAAGAGACAGACCCATACCAGGAGCCCTAAGCCAGGCACAGGAACCAAAGCCCAACTGCTGCTCCTCGAGCTCTGAAGAGCTCCTTGTTATGGCCTGGAACAGCAGCACAGAGCTGAGCCTGCCAAGCCCCTCCCAGGCCCTGGGAAGGCGATGCTCATTACAGGATGCAGGCAGGACACGGTGCCCCCAACCAGATTTGCTTCCTGCAGGACGAATGCAGCAGCACCGGGCTGATCCTGAGGGGTTTGAAGTGAAAATTGAGCGGCATTGAGCAGCTTCTGGCCTGGGCAGAGCAGCAGCCTCCAGGTTATTTAAAGAAGAAAATCCCTGTCCCCAGTCTGTCAAGGAACGCTGAGGTTGCAGGCAGGACTCTGCTGAACGGGATCTGGGTAAAGAAAACCGAGGGGAAACTGGGGAGGAACCTCCCCAGCTGAGGGGAGAGGTAATGAAGGACATGGGGTAATTAGTGCCCTCGTTGCCGAGGGCAGGACAGGAGGGTTATGGGCTGGAGGTGCTGCTGCCCTGAGCAGTGTCCTGGGGCCCTGGGGGCTCCAGGTTTGTCTCAGATTTGCAATAAGCTCAGCTCAGACATTAAATTAGAGAGACTTTCCCTCTGGTTCCTGACTTACCTGGTCACAGACACTCAGCTTTGCATCCCCAGCCCTGAAATCACCCTGTGCAGTCTGAGCACTGGAGATAAACAGAGAGAACCCCACAGGATGGAACCTGCCCAAGCGTTGTGCCACAGTGTCCAGCTCCAAGGAAAAGCCACCAGCCCATGGATGATGGGATCTTTCTGCCCCATTTCTGTTACACCCCAGCAATCCCCCTTCAGCCGAGGTGTGACAGGCACAGAACTGAAGATACGAATTTGCCTGAAGGTCCTCAAGCCGCAGGAGATTTGAGATGTGCTGAGCTTTACCCACGTGGTTCAGCACTTTCCTGAGCAAGGGCTTTATCCAGCGGCTCTGGTGAAGATACTGCAATGCCAGGGTGAAGTGAGTGATGCAATTCCGGCAGTTCAAGGGTTCCAGAACAAGGATTTGCCTTTGTGACCAAGGTGTGCAAAGCATCCCAGGGCTTTGTGGAAGATCCTGGCATTCCCAGCACTCACACATTGGGATTCTTCCTGCAGACAGAGCCCTGACTCGAGCAGGTACTCACAAAACCCCATCACATCTCACTGAACAACCTCATTCTACCACCTCATCAGCTCATTAAAACTCATGATTATTAATTATTTATGCCATTATTACCCATTATTATTTCAGGGGGTACTCAAGCTTTAACAACAGATCAAGGAGAGTTTTAAGCTTACAGCACTGGGCTTTTTTTAGTTTGTCTTCAGCAAAATAGTTGTGAAAAAAACAAACCCTCTTTGACACCAAATCAGCAAATAGCAGGGAGTTTCAGAACTATGGAGAAATTCTTCTTGAAGCTTAAAAATGGAGGAACCCCCTTCTTTTGCTCTCCTTGTCATTAATTCTGGATAGGAATTAATAGACTGACAACATGAAGAATCAGTGGTTTGGTTCTCTCTGTGCCAGTGCCAGCCCCACCTCTGCTGGTGCCGGTGTCACTGCCACGGTCAGGGAGCAGCACTTCTGCCCAGCCCGAGGAAAAACAGAGATAAATTCTTGCTGTGCAGGTTGCCAGGAGCCCCTGGTGTCTTCCCCGCCTCTTTTAGCAGGAGCAGACTGAGATTCGCACACCCGGGAGCACTAAAAAACATCCCAGCACTACGGGGTGACAGCAGTAAGGGAGGAATAACACACAGCAGGATTTTCATGTGCAAATGCACATAATTCCAGCTGGCTTTGCTCTGCCAGTGCTACTTTAAGGATCTTCCTGGGCCTCTTGGGGCTCCAGGAGCACAATCCATCCTCACACACGAGCCCAGTGAGCTCTGTCTGGGTGTGCCTCATGCTCAGGGTCTCACTTTCTCCCCCGGAACTCCAAGGAATGGATTTCCCATCCCATCCAAGGACATCCATTATTGCAGTTCTCGAGTTCCTCACAAGCAGTTTGCTGCTTTCCTGCAGGCACCTTCATTTCCAATTTCCAACAGGAGAGCCCCGATGAAAATTCCCATCAGCGTGGGGAGCGTTTGGAGCCGGGCTATTGATTTACGCCTGGGGTGAGGAGGTTAATTAAATGGGAATTTTAAGCCAACAACATGATTAGGGGAGTGAGGAAACCGGAATTCATGAATACTTCCAGGGCTGTTGAAAGCATTTAAAGTGAAGGATGACTGGAAAAGCCCTCCCTGTTACTGGCACTGGGTTCATGGGGTTCTGGAGGGGGGTCTTGGGCCCTCCAGTCCAGCTGGGATTGGGTTTGTGTTGATGTTGGCATCAGCACCCAGTGTGGTACCTGATGGACACTTCTCTTATCAGTTCTGCCTTTGTTCCCTGCCTTTTCCTCCTCTTCCCTTTCCACAGTTAATTCTGGTAATCTGTGAACCATGGGCTGTGCAGAGCCTGAATCACTCCCGTTGGGCCCCTGAGGTGCTGCTGATTCACCCTCACTGAGAGATTCCAGAGACCCTGGGCTGCAGCTGCCAAACGCTCACTGGAGCTGCTTTTGCCTGGTTATTTCAGAAGGAATTCTGCTCAGATGTTTTCCTTCCACGTACAAGCACCTGTGGCAATGATTCTGGTAATTTATTTGGTTTTTTTAGCTCCTGCGCTCTTCCCTCTCCTCAGTCTAATCTGTTTTCTTGTTGAATTTTCACAGAAACCATACAAGAATTTGCTCACACAATCAAGCAGGAAATTCCAATTATTTTTGACACAGCAAGGAAGCAGCAAACTGAGAAATACCTGGAGGTGGGAGAGGGCTGAAATGTGTAAAGCAGCTGCCACAGAGGTGCTCTGTGAGTTTTGCAGCCTCACCTCACACCCTCCACTCTGCACATCCCATGGCAAACGCTCTCCTTGCCACAAAAACCTGGTTTTTGTGCAGCCTGTCCTTGTCTTTTCCTCTCCATCCCTCCAGTGCTGGGAACAAGGCAGGGGACAGGCCCAATCTGGTTATTTTTACAGCACAGTTCAGAGTTCTGGGCATTTTTTCTGCACCATGAATGCTGTAGGAAATCTGGGGTTTGAGTAGCAGTGAGTTAATGCGACTTTTCCTTCTCGTGGTTGGTTTTTGTTGGGTCATTTTTTTAAAAGTCAACTTCGCAGTTAATTAACTTAAAAAAAAAAAATTCTAACAAATTATTCCAGATAACCCCTTGCTCTGTTTTCTGCAGTCCCTGGCAGTCAAGATTTAAGCTAAAATAATGAATTAGGAATCAAAACACCAACTGTTAATGCAGGATGAAGAGATGCCCAGATTGCTCTGGTGACAGCAGCGGTCGCAGGTTGTCTGCAAGGGCAGCAGCTCATCATATGTTTTTAGGGTTTGCTTTCTGTGCAGGATGCTGCAAACAGCGGGGGAAGTTTCCATCAGCTCCTGGGCTGGAGGGAAGCAGCAGAGTCCATCGGGGCAGGAATCCATCAGGAGTCTGGTGGTGACAGCATCGTATGGATGAGTTCAGTGGTGGGAATGCAGGGCAGGCTGAAAACACTGGGGAGCACAAACACAGCAGAGGAGAAACGGAACAGCCCGAGCCAGGCAAATTAACCAAAATACCATAATGAGGCTTGATCTCACTTCCTTGGTGCCTACGAACTCCAGCAGAACAAACACAGGATTCTCACTTGTTGACTCTGACTCTGGCCTCAGAGCCTGTTGGTTTTTACCCCCAGTTACAGTAACAAATTAGCACAAAGACATTGCACTGCAAGAAGGAAAATAATTGGGAACTGATGAACTGCCACGGGTGTAATTTGACCTGCAGGACCCAGGGATGGGCAGGCAGCAGGTGCTGACCAGTTCCAGGTGTCCGGTGCCTTCAGACCCCTCTGACAAAGTGGAGCAGAGCAATCCCTGTGTATAACCTGAACAATTTGATCCCATTTCCACTGAGATTTCTGAATTCTCTCCCCAAACCCCTCAGGGCTGGCACAGACCTGGCTGGTGCCTGCTCAGGGCTCTGCAGGGGCAGTGCCAAAGTGAGGAATTCCAATGTGGAATTCTGCTCGGGTGAGGCTTCTGTGTCCCTCTCCCCAGAGCAGAGGAACAGCCAGGAGGGTCCCCAGCTCAGGGTGAGGTTTCTGTGTCCCCCTGCCCAGAGCAGAGGAACAGCCAGGAGGGTCCCCAGCTCAGGGTGAGGTTTCTGTGTCCCCCTGCCCAGAGCAGAGGAGCAGCCAGGAGGGTTCCCAGCTCAGGGTGAGGTTTCTGTGTCCCCCTGCCCAGAGCAGAGGAGCAGCCAGGAGGGTTCCAGCTTCCCTCCATGGCAGCAGCAGCTCAGAGCAGCAGCACTCAGGGACTGGCAGACCCAGGAGGTTTAATTTCCCAGCATATTTATTTATTCAACTGACTATCATCAAATGCCCGTCACCCTGGCAACCAGGCACTTATTTACAACTCTGGGAGCTCAGAATGGCACCAGGATACCGACACGGAGAGGAACATTCTGGGAAATGGCTGTCACGGCTCTCGCAGAAGGAGCTCCAAAAGAGGAGCAGGAGGGGGGAGGCACAGGAAGACAGAACACAACCCAGGAGAGTCTGAGGCATTTATTGCTTCTTCCCATCGTAGGTGTCTGTTATTTATATTTCAGAGCGTTGGAAACCATCTGCAGTTAATGAGGAATGAGCTCCCCAAGAACCCCCTGGATGCCACGGCCTCCAGCAGGTGCGAGGGGGGATGGAGAACATCGGAGTGATCCCTGCTGGAGGAGGAGGCAAAATTCAACCCGGACACTCTCTGTGCAGGGCTTCAGCTGGAGATGGGGGCAGGACTGATTTGCTCTGCAGAACCTGGCCAGGACAATCCATTTGTTCCTTTGGGACCGAGCTCTAACCTCCCTTTATCCAACCTACAAAACAGCTGGAGGCAGCCTGCAGCTCTCCTAAGCCAGAGCAGCTTCCCCTGCACAGCCGAGGAGTCGGGGTTGTTTAGAGGCACCAAAAATCAGCAGCCCCCATGTGGAACAGAAAGACCCAGGTTCCCTTTCCAATGGCAGCTTCGTTTTTCCAAAATGAGAATAATTTTGCTGATGAGAACAAACGGCATCCAAACCCTGAGATCTGGAAGTCTCGTTGTGTGTGGAGGTAGGGAACAAAGCACTCACACCCTGCCTCTGCTCAGACTTCCCTCCAGAACAAACAGGAGTCCCTTCATCCACCCTCCCAAAACCCACGAGTGTTCTTGGACCATAATTTTAGATCTGTGGAACATGGGGCATCAACAGCTTTTTTTGTTCTTCTTTTTTTGTTTGTTTGTTGGTTTTGTTGGTTTTTGGGTTGTTTTTATCTTTTTACAGAATATTATTGACAAAACCCCAAATCAACTCCTCAGACTACGCCATTAAAAAAACAAAGATAAAATTTGGGACATTCGCAGGAGGCGTTTCATTCAAGGTAATCTCGGCGATATCCCTCACAGCCATATAAACTACAAATCTAAATGCGCAGTATTGGCGAGCTTGAAGGGACACCTGCTGCCAGCGGGTGACATTACAGCTCAGAGGATGCCACAGCCTCTGCCTGTGCAAGGATCAGCGGCACTTCGGGCATCCAGGATCCTGCCCGGCAGGAAGCATCCGGCGCTGACAGTGGGAGAAGGGATCTGCACCCTCCAAGGCTGAAATCAGAGTGAGCCCCGTGGGAGATTCGGGGGAGAAAAGGGAAGAAAGGGATCTCCAGCAGCAGCAGGGGAATTTGGAGACCTCCCCAGCGTGAATTATTGAGAGTGGATTCCAGATCGCGGTGATGCAGCACGAGTGGAAGGACAGGTCCTTCCTTTGTCATGGAGATTCGCCCCCCTCTCCCTTTTTTCCTCCTAAATACAAAGCTTTTCAAGCCCTTTTGCTTCAAGCTGGTCCTTGTAATTAAAAGAACTGATAAAAACCCTTCGTTAAAGGGATCTGTACATATTAGACTTCATTAAAATGTAATTCCCACAGAAGAAGACATTTTAATCTATCCATACTTGGAAAAACAGGGAGGAAAATGAGATACATCCTCCCTGCCCTCCCCTCCCACCCCTGCATGTATCCGTAGGCCATATGTGTTAATTACAACTTCCTTGCCTAAATGAGAAAATTATACATTAGCAAGTGGTTAACCAGTTATTAACTCAATTACACTTCAGAGACTTGGGAGAAGCTGCATTCCCAGACAAGGTGTCCACTATCTGTTGTTATTTTCCATGTTCTTCAGTCTACAGAGAAGTCATCGAAAGGATTTAAATCACATTAAAAACACTGCTTAGGGATGGGAAGTTACACAGAGCAACAACCCAAAAGCATTTTACAGGGGGCTCCACGATCCTCTGTATTCATTCACACACCCCTAAAAAGCCCTTCTGGTACCCAGAGGAACCCAAGTTCCTCAGTAAACAAACCCCAGAGCCATCAAGGCTGCTCCCATCTCCCTGCCCAGTTAAGGGCTATTTGGCAAAAGAAGAAGAGACCCCTCAGCAATTTGGCAGAGAAGTTCTGAGGAGATGAACTTCTAAGGCAGATTATGCAGGGCTTCGTTCACACCTGGCTGGGGACAGTGGGAATAAAGCTCTGCTTTCCTTCTGCTCCACATCCCCAGCGCAGGGAGACACCAGAGCCCAGGTTGGTTCTCAGATTTGAATACGCAGGGCTTGGCTTTGGAAGCAATTATTCCTGTACCAGCCCTGCTGCTGCCAGCCCCTGCTCCTCGGGCATTTATGGGCTTTATCCTGCACCACACCTCTCCCTGAGGCAGGGAACGGGGACAGCGAGCACCATTCCCAAGCGCATCCAGGTCACCCCCGCGTCTGACCCTGAAGCAGCTTCCCAAACACCAGATCCGGGTGTAAACCTGGAGAGTGTCCCTTGCCCTGCTGCCCTGAGCTGTGCCCCGGCTTTGTGGACTGAGCTGCCAGGGGTTTGTTTTCCAAGGAAAACTTTTCCAGGAAAAGTTCCCTTTTCCAGTCTGGGAACTTCCCACCCCTTCTCCCGCAGGCACTTCTGGATTCATTCTCCCCCCACTGCACCGAGCCAGATAAAAACTCCCAGGGAATTAGAAAAATTTGCCTCCCACTGTGTGTATTGGATCTTAGATGACGAAAATAAATAAATAAATAAGCCCTCGAGTTTCCCTCTGAACTGCAGTGTAAATACTTCTTAAGAGTCAACCAAGTGGTTTGAAGAGCTTGTTTCACTTGTTCCATGCAAATATCAAGATTAACAGAGAGATTAATTATGTCCCATTTTTCTTCTTACAAAGGATACAGGCAGATTTAGAATAACAAAAATAAACCCTCTGGATTAATATTCATAACACAATGCTGAGCGCTACAAAAGCAACTCATTTTTTATGTAGAAAGGGGGAGAAAACAAACCGTCAAGAGTGCTCCAGAAGCATAAATACATATTAACGAAGGAAGTCTCACAGGATGCTCTTCCCCAGCCTGCTGGAGGAGGGCTGGGGGCTCAGAGAGGGCGTGCAACATGTCATGGTCTGAGGGAATAAAACCCAGTTCAAAGATTCAGACTCGAAATTTCATTTGGGTCATGTCAAAACTCTGCTCTGTTGGAGTTTTCTGTTCCTCCTCACGAGAGCTGAAGGCTTTGGCTGAGGGCTCTGCTCCGAGGCCCTGGGTTGTGTCTGTTCCCAGCCAGGGCAGCGAACCCCACTGGGAACGCTGGCCAAGCAAAGGAAGAAGTGTCCCCATCCCTGCCCTGCCACTTCAGGACAAACACCAGCCCCGTTTTCAAACACTGGATGAGAAGAATTTAACGTTGCCTGAGGAACAAACCAGTCTCTCAGTGTACGGCAAATTCTGGGAGAACTTTCTGACCGTTTTTAAGTTCTCACTCTGCCCAAGCCTGCACTCAGCCAAGAGCTGCATGTTAAATACACGACTAAAACACATTTCCATGCTGATAACTGCTCCTCTGTGGCAGTGGTGCCAGGTCTTGGAGTTCTTTGACAAGCCTGGAATGATTTCATTCAGCATTTCCAGCTCACCATCTATTTATGAATTTTGTCAAGGAAACTTTGAAAAGACGTTTATTTAGACAAGCTTTTTGTTTCACCCTTCACTGGTAATCAGAAAAATCAAGGAGAAGTCAGCCCTTTAGTGACATCTTGACTTCTTTTTTGGAGCAGTCTAAGGTAACAGCCCATTTCATACATTGGATGCAACAGAGACAGCATTTAATACATATAATTATGCAGTTTGCAAATGTGACAGCTCTGATGTTGCTGCAATACAAGTCTGTGCCGTTAAATTAGAATTATAATGACAGTAATTACACTAATTAGTCTTTTTTTTTCTAGTTTGTTACCAGCAAAGTTTTGCATATTTACGTGGATAACAGCTACTTCTGCTTTCTTCTAAAATCCACCATCACCAATTCACGGGGAAGCTCATTTATCCCAGCCCTGTATGACACGAGCAACATCCACAGATGAGAACGCAGGTGCCAAAAGGGCAAGGCTTAAAATCTGCAGAACGTTTCCCATAAATTATTTACGTGCACGGTCTGCAAGTGTGATGCTCTGAAGTTTAGTCAGGCACAGGGTGAAATAGTGCAAAGCTCAGGCAGCAGCAGGATTTGGGTGTCAGACACACACAGAGCCAGGGCTGCTCTGCAGTGACACAGGAGCAGGAGATTTCCAGCTCCCTGGCAAGGAAACGAGGTTTGGAGCAAGACCTGTCCAGCAAAATGCTCTCAAATCCTATTGCCCTGCTGCCATATGGAAAACAGAATGCCCTGCTGGCTCTGCATGCAAATAGATCCTGGACAGCAGCTGGGTACTGAGCACACAGAGAGCTCTTCACAACCTCAAAGCCTCCTTAGATTTGCTGCTGTGTTCATCAGGGGATGTGTTACTGGAATTAAAGCAGTGCTTAAGTGTCCCCAGGGTGTGCAGGACAGCGCCAGAGTCCCCAGTCCCAGAACCATCACTGGTCTGGTTCTGCACCAAGTAATGTGCTTATCCTCAAACCTGGGGGGAAAAGACTGGAAAAAGCCGAAAGTTGAGGTCTGGCTCATATTTTATACAATAGCTCTGATTATCCCAAGGTGCTCCATGCCCCGGAACATTCCGGTGGAGCCCGTGAATGTCACACAGGCCCCATGAACAGCTGCTCTGTCTTTTTGATAACTCCATTACTTGAGTTCAGAGAAGGTTTATGGACTAGAAAGCCTCAGATACGGTCATGAATGTTTGATGCCTTCACACACAGTGTTACGGCTGTAACTTCGCTCCCCGTTGGAATTATGACATTCCGACAGCCTTTGGTCATTACAGGCCAAGGGGAGCAGCAGGAGCCTGCAAATTATGGACTTCCCACACTGCTGGATTATTTCTTTTGCATTGAAACTGGTGCTAACTCGTTCAGGGTGGTTTTTTTCAGAGATAAAAGTGTGAGTGTGGTGTTTGAAGCTGCAAAGGAAACTGCAGCTCTCCATGTTTGTACAGTGCCTAAAACCAGGCCTGGGAGTGTGAGGTACCTTCAGATCTTGTACAATCTATTTAGAATGACCGAAGAAGCGGAAAACCCCAGAAATGCACAGGATTATTTGAATACTGCAGGAAATGTGCCATTCCTGCCTTTGTCCCACTGAAGAGAGCAGTGCCCATTACACCATTTCAAAGAGCCCAGTGCAGGCTGAGGTTTATTTCCTGCCCTGCGTACCCTGTCCTGGGGAGAGCAGCTCACAAACATCATCAGCAACAAGGATTTAACGAAGGGAGAGCGGCCAAAGCAACTTCATTCTAAAACCAAATTAAAATCCTGCTTGGAAGCTCCTTGGAAGCTTCACCTTCCTCCCGGAGCTCGTGCATCCCGCAGAGCCCTCAGCCCTACCCAGCCCTGGCAGGGCCCAGCCCCATTATCACCCCCGGGATATTTTTTATTGCAGCATTACCTGTAAAAGGCTTCAGTCATTTTCTGTCATTATTTGTCACGGCAACGGCGGCCGAGGCTGTTCTGCCCTGGCGTCCCCTGGGAGCTGCTGCTCCTGGAACAGGCAGGGGATGGATTTGGGCACCTCTGAGAGCCCCTGGCTCCATCCCGGTGCTGCTGCCACTCAGCCCAGCTGCTTTTCGTCCGCAGCAGCCCCCCAGAACCCAGCCAAGGTTCACCCCACTTCCATCACCTCCCCTCCCACCCCACGCTCCCATCCGCAGCCATTCCCATCCCGACAGCAGGACTAGGATTCCTCATCCCCAATCCCCTCCTGTGGGGCTGCCTCGAGGAGGGTGCTCCTGTTGTGATCCCAGAATTACATCGTGCTGTATGGCCCAAGGGCAATTCGAGCAACTTCTACTGTAATCCTTTTGGTTTATCTTTATTCTGGGAGATGAAAAGTTACCACAGCTCTTCATCTCCGCAGCTCACCTTCTTCAGCCCTAATACCAGGCTGCACATCGTTGGGAATTGTTATGAACCCCCTGACACCGAGGTGCAGAAAACACCATTTGCATTTTATCTTTATTCCAGCATTTGTTGGTCATGGGTTTTAATCTCGACTGGTACTGAGGAACTTAATGAGATTAAACCAGACAAAAATAGGATTATCTGAGTGCTCAGGGTCGCATCCAGCCTCACAGATGGGCACAGCCAGCACGAGCAGTTAAAACAGACCCCAAAAACAAACAAAGCACCAAAGCCAAAGCAAACCAAACACGTGGGAAAGTGCAGTCCTGGCTCTTCAATGAGACAAGACTAAGCACCAATTAATGCAACTGTTCCTTCTTGCCCCTAATTGTGCATTCCCCGAACTGATCCTCCCACAAGGGCCACTTTATTTTTCCTTTTAACAGCAGTAATTGTTTTTTCCCCCACAGGAATTAACTACATTTTACCTTTCTCTCAGCCGCATCAGCCCAGCTCCTGCTTTGCTGTTTCCAGCTGTTCTGCTTCGCCTGTTCCATAGGAGACTGGGGAATTGTGTGGCAGAAACTCTGGGATTCTCTTATCAAGACAGTTTGATAGTGAAGTTTCATTGATCTGCTGCGTGCAGAGCTCTAAGGGTTAAATGAATCTGATGTCCATTGTAAGTAACAGCAGTTTAGCCCCTCACTGCGCTGCTGATCCTATTTTCTAAAAGGGAGTCCCATAAATGGCATTTTTTTCAGCACTGTGGGAGTCTTTTATTACTGCTGTAATGCAAATCGAGCAGTTATGGTCCCCACAAACCGATCTTAGGAGATTAAAGCCCCGGGGACAGAATTATCTGCTGATGAATTCACCCAAATGGATTTTGGGGGCTCTGATGATCCTGCTGGTGGTGTCTGTGTGCGCACGTGGCATTTTCCTCCGGCAGAATTTACATTAAGACAAATGAAGAATGAAAGAACAAACCCCGATTGTGGATATGATTGTGTCAGCATAAACATACTTTATAATTAGATTGCTATTACCACAGAGTAGGGGAAGAAGCAAACCAGAGTAAATCACTTTTATTCCAACCTCATTGCAGCCACCGAGGAGTTCAGAGCAGCATAAGTCTTTTCTAAAAAATATCCTCCCCCTTAGCAACATTATTATTCCAGTAAAATGTAAATGCAGACTAGGCCTTAGATACCAATTAAACTGCACTTGACAGAGATGTTATTGTCTAAATCAAATAAATGTAACAGAGCAAAAAGCAAAATGAGTAATGAAATAAGAAAACCCATGAGCAGATATCTGTGCTGTGGTCAGATTGTCCAGTGAGCCAACAAGGAGTGTGAGGGGAAATTATGACTACATAAATCAGTTAAGCAATTTCTCTGCTAAGAGGATGCTGCAGTTTGGTGAGGGGCTGTGAAATCCAAATGCACGGAGTGAGTTCTTACTGCCCTTTGTGTCGCTGTGTCTCTGTGAACTCCTGAGAACCTGAAAAGGGACCTTGCAAGGTCCCACGTCCACTGCAGTGACTTCCAGTCATCCCAAAAAGCTGCGGGAGCTCCATCTCCTGTAGGACCCGTGGTGGCTCAGGACACTGAGTGGTCTCGGCAAAGAAATCTGTGATCAGCTGATTCCTGGGACCAAACTGCTGCTGTTGTAAGGACTTTATTGTCACTGCCAGCCCCTCAGCAACTCCCACACTGCAAAGCACTTAAAGGAGTTGAACTCTGTGTCCAGAGTCTGTTAATTCTCACAGTGCTCTCACCTCCAGCTTTCCCCACAAACTCTGATTGCTCTCTGCTTCTTGCTCCTTTTCCCCACTTTCTTCCTGGTGGAACCGCTGGGTTCTTCAGAGCAAAGAGGGGGAGAAAGAGAGGCAGGGAAGAAAATGAAGAGCATTAAAAGAGCCATGGAAAAAGATGTCAGGGAGATTTATGGGTCACAGAGAGGCTGCAGGTGGTGAGGAACTGCTGTGGCAGTAATTTATAGTCTCTGGCTGTGACAGACTCCCAGACTGGGGATGAAACAGGTGCCATTAAACAAGAGCAGGTTATGGGCTGCTGCTGTAAACAGGAATCCTCTTATCACAGCTGCTGCAACCCTCAGCTGATCATTCCCTGGGAAATTAGCAGAGCTGGAGCATTTTCCAGGTTCTCTCTGGGGCCCTTTGAGTCAGGATTCCTCTGATCGTTCGCTGCACTGTCTGAAGTGATAAAGGTGAGGCAGAATAAAGGGCAGAATAAAGAACATTCTGGAGCTGGAATTTTGCTGGAGACCAGAGCTAAAATCTCCATATTCTCTTCCAGCTCCAGCCTTTATTTTCCTTGGATTCGGGGGGTTATTTTCTCTTTGCCTCTTCTCCCCTCGTCTGTGCAGTCCATGAATTCCCCGAGTGCCTGAGAGCAGAGGCTTTGCCGGGCAGCTCCCGGTGCATGGGCTGCCCGAGCATTCTGTGAAATACCATTTCCTTTCAGCTTGCAAGAGAGATGGTTCAGAGAGTTAAAAGAAGGCATTAGAACAGTAGTGAGGGTTTGTGGGGAGCCAGTACGAGGCCTGACTGTGCTCCTGAGATCTCCTAATCACTTCCCCAGATTCTGGAGGGGGGAGGGAGGTGCTGCATTCATATTCAGGCACTCTCTCAAGCTTTAAATTTGTCTTTCAATAAAGGCTGAATTTCAGAGCCTTCCACAACACGCAATTACAGAAAAACAGAGCTGAAGGGAATCTCTGGAGGTCGCGTGTTCAAAAGCAGCATCAGCCAGACTTGGCACTCCTCTCGTGTTTCTCTAATCTCTCCTTAAAAATCTCCAATGGGAGAGAGATCCAACAGATTAAGCATTACTTGCTGGATATTGTATTCTGCTTTTTAACTACTCCAGCCATTAGAATACGATTCCTAAAGTTTTTATCTTTACAAGTTTCAGCTCCTTCTCTAATTAATATTTCACCAGTGGCTCCTCAGCGTTCAGCAGGAGAGGGGCTGCCATTGCAGCTCCTGTCTCGTGCTTGCTCTGGTGGCTGAGGTGAGCAGTGCCTGCATTCGCTGCCTTTGTTCATCCTGTTCTTCTGCAGTAGAGCAGAGTGTTCGTGGTACCAGTGCGGGAACCCGAACTGCACAATTCAAATTAAAATTCTTCCCCCATGGAGAAGGCAACGCCCGGGCAGCACTCCCCTGGCTCCCAAGCAGCCCGTGGATCTGCCTGCATCCATGACAGCCACTGTCTGGGTTACAAACAATAAATTCTCTGCTTTAAATTGGGGGTGTGCAATAGCTGATGGCTGGGTCAGGTCACGGATCACAGCAGGTGCTCTTCCTAACCCCTGGAAGTCACAGGGACATTCTTCTCTCATTCTCTTCATCTCCTTCCTTTCTTCCTCCTTGTTCCCTTCCTTTCGATCTCCCCCTTGCCAACCTGCACCTCTCTTGTCCCAGCTGTAGGAACACCACCACAAAATCCCAGAGGTCTGAATTCCCCTCCAGCCCATTGCTGCTTCTGAAGGCCCTGTGGCTTCAGCACAATTATTTTTTCTCTCCTCTGCGGAGTTTAACAAACAAGTCCTCCCCATGCCTTTATTGCTTCCTCTCAGATACCCAAGTGCAAGTCCCCAGTCACTGCAATTATTGGAGTATTCCTGGAGAAGATTGCAGGAGTCTCCATGAAAGGACTCCCTGCAGGCTGGTGGCCAATTCCCCTTTAAATAAAAGGCACATGGAGCAGTCAGGAACTTAAAGTAAGAGAAGGGAGAAGGAACAAACAGGATTCTGAGGAGCAGCAGGATGGTTTGCAGCGGTCAGGGACAGAGAGCCATGCTGAATTATCGGGGTAATTAGTCTTCATTAGCAAACTGGAGCAAATTATGTTATAGTGCCAGGCTGGATGAACAGTTTGGGATAGTTTTTTTTAAATCTGGGCATTGCCCAGTTCAGAATAACACAAGTCTTGGGTCTGAATGGGCTGCAGGTCAGATCACAACAAACCCAACTCACGAACCAGGTGAACACTCCAGGACATAGGAGCGATAAATGTTGGGGGAGCTGAAAGAACTGCACAAAGGACCTGCTGTGAGCTGCATCAAACCAGAAAAATCCAGGCAAAGTTCCATTTTCCAGTCCCCATTAACAGGTGGGAGGAACAAAGGATGAACTGCGGGGGTTCCTCCAGGTTTGTACCTCCCACACCTGGGTGCACATTCGGAGCTGGAGCATTTGTTCTCTGCAGCACCCACGCTCCCACCCCTTCTCCTGAAATCCCTGCAGCTTCTTTGGCTTCTCCTTCTTGCCTGGAAGCATGACAGGCACAGAGCTGTGAAAGGGTTAATGAGCCCAGGCAAAGTTAACAAGGGATGGGCAATAAATGGCTCCAGCTGTGTATAATTAACTGTAATACTGTGAAGTAAATGACTTTTATTGGCAAGCATGTCATAACTTCATTAAAAGTCATATTTACAGCCCTCTCACATGGAATGAGTACTTGTGTAGTCTGCAATTTAATGAGCACTCATTTTCACCTTGTTTCAATTATTTTCCACCCACCCTTTGTCTCAGTGTGGGGAGCAGGAAGATAAAATACAATGGGAGTGTAATTAAGGCTGGCACAGATTCTTTCAGGAAATGCTTTTCTATTCCAGAACAATCACTTCTATTGCTTACTACTAATAATACTTTAATGTTTAAAATACATAGTTTTCCTCGGTCCCTAAAGGATTCTTTAAATAACATTATTAAAGAATGGCTGTGGGAAGGCTTTTCCCCAGCCCAGCACCCCCAGCTGCACACAAAAGCAAATTTGTATCACTTAGAAGGGGAAATTTGCAATTTAGCTGAATTACAAAAAAAGGATTTTGACTTTGGGAAGAAGGGGGCTGCAGGTGCCTGACAGAGATGCTCCAAGTGTCCCTTGGGACCTGCTCCAAGCTCCAGGATGGAAGGGGCATTGTGGGACATGAATCCCTGGGCACTGTGGAAGTGACATGGACAGAACCACGGGATAAACATCATTTATTTCTGGGCACAAGAGACACTTTTAGCAGCTCCCAGGAAGCCTTGGCCTGGCAGTGTTGGTGTCCCTGTGCTCCACCAGGGAAGTTTTCCTACCCATTTCCCTTCCCGAGGCTCGGTGGTTGTGCACAGCCTCATTTCCTAATGAAGATGCTCCCCTGCATGTTCTACATCCTGGATAATGTTGGGGATGCAGTAATTGAAGGCAGCAGTGATTAATTCCTGAGATAAAATTCGTCCTCGGAACAATTGATTTCACTGCCAGAAATGCACAAACTTCCCGATGGCAACACTTTCATGTAATTATTGTTATTAGTTTAAGCTTGTTTGGGGGAGGGAGGAGATGAAAAAAAAATCAATTACTTCGTATTTATCACTAATCTGTTATGATCACTTTAATACAGAGGAGTTGTAACTCAGGGCATGGTTTTTCTAATTCGTGAGCTGTTGGAAAAGTTTACAGAAACTGTGAGGGCTGAAGGAGCTGGATGTTGTGGGAGCTGTGGGAGCTCTCATTTTTAGTGCCCCGGTGTTCTCAGATCAGCGATGGACAGGGCTGGGGCCGCGTTCTGGGCCTTTGAGTTCCCTGTGTGTCCAGACCTGCGATTATTGTGCTCTTGTGCTGCTTCCTGCAATTGCTGGAGGCATCCAGAGGAAGCCTCGTTTCTGCAAAGCCCTGAAAGTCAGGCAGTGAAAGGCAAACTGCTGCAATCACTCTGCTGGCCCGTTCTACCAAACGGGCTCTGCTGCAGGAGTTAAGTTCTGGGAGAGGTGAAATCCCCCCATTTGAATGGCTGTTGGTGAGAACCGAAGGAAGCCGCCCTTGCTGTGCCTGTTCTTGGAAAATCTCCTGTTCCTGCACTGATAATCGGTATCAAAGTGCCAGAGGGTGTCAGCCCGCCCTGGGAAGGATCTCAGCCTGCAGGTGCCACAGAGCAGTTGGTGATGTCGGGGATGAAGTGATGGCTCCTGGTCCTGCTTTGTGGCGCCGTCAGTGTGACAGGCGGTGACTGCAGCGGCTCTCTCGGTGCCCCAGCAGTGCAGCCTGTCCTGCTTTGCTTTTGGAGCTCAATGTCAGCCCCACATCCAGGGCCACCCTCCCAGCCCTGCTCAGGCACCTGCAGCCCTCACTCCCGCTGTGACTGTGGGGATGTCCCCTCTGAGTGGCAGATGTGTGTTACGATAACAACAGGACAGAAAATACACCCACAGGGCCTTCATGAATGCACAGAAATTAATCCAGCTCTCAGGGCCATGAGCTCAGGAGCACAGCTAAGGCTGCCACCCTCAGTCCCGAACAGAATTTCCCCAGGAATGAAGATGAATCCCTTTTTATTGTGTGGATGAAATAACAACACGACCATAAAGCATAAGAGAACAAGGGGAAGTTGACAAATTGTGTCTTTGATTAATTGCCATAATAGACTGCAGGTTGCTGAGTGAGGACATTTTTTCAGGGCTCATTTTTCAGTCTTTAAAATTTTAATGCACAAAGGGAAGACAAAGCAAGCCCAGCCAGTGAAATGCTGTGCACAGTTCACTGCACGGGAGTCACCCAGCAGAGCGGCCTGGAGGACAGCTGTGACCTGGAGTTCAGAGGGACAGGGATGGCCCAGGGCTGAGAACGGAGCTCTCAGAGCCGCCTGCAGCTCCTGGCCTCCCCTGGGGTACCCGTGGCTGCATCTAAATAAAGTCACACCCCAGCTGGGAGTTCTTGAAAAAGCAAGATCCATTCTTAATCTTCTTTTCAGTCACCCCCCACTGAAATTCTCTTTGTCTTTGGAAGCCTGAGAAGAAGTAAATTATTGGGAACCTGCAGATGACGAAACTGAAATGGAATTCAAGTCCTGCAAACCCAAAAATGGGATTCTCCAAAGAACTCCTTCACTTCTGGCTCCAGCAGGGACCGTGACACCCCAGAATCCACAACGTCACACTGAGAACGTGACCCAGAGTGACTTCAGTTGTCAGAGGATCAGTGCTGCTGACAGGGCTGAGCCCATGGAACCCTGCCCCCCCCAATTAGCTGAGCTAATTAGAGGAAGCAGCGCCAGTCATTAAATAAGTGTGGATTGCTGCTCAGCCAGGATGTGGCATGTGCATCCCCAGGGGAATCAGGGATGGGTCCCCAGGAGGGAGTTTCTCTGCTAAACTCTGCAGAGCCTGTTCCAAATGGAGCCTCATGGACCCGTAAACTCCGAGCTCCAAGATGAGTAAAGAAAACAAAACCTGCTCAGCTCCCTGAATCCTTCCCTGGAGAGTCTGGAATTGAAGCACATTCCCCCCTCCAGGTGCCAACCCTGTAGTTTAAAGTGGGGCATCACCTGCCTTGTTAAACAAAACCCCTCCTGCTCTGGAAGGGAGGCAGGGAGGGCACAGGTGGAAAAGGAGAAATGCAGGGATAGGCTGAGGTGCAAAAACAATGCCCCAAAGTGCCCTCCTTACCTTGCTGGAGCTCCAGAGGTATCCCCACATCCTGCCATGCTGGACTGACTCTTAGCTGTAGTTTTTGTACTTAATTATTTCACTTTTGATTATGGCTCAGGGAGATGATGAACCAGACAAGGGGCTCAGTTTGTGCAGTAAAGCAGCCCGGGAAGGGGAATCTGCCCTGGGACTCAGCAGAGGATAAAGCAGGGCTGAATTCTCAGGCTTTGCCACTTTCTACTTGTCCTGAGAACTGGTTCTATCTTTGGAGCTTCCCAATGCATTTTCACTTTCAAAATGGAAAATGGTCTCCAGCTCGGGCATTTATTCCTTTAGATATGCTTCATAAGTTTTCTTTGCATCCAGGATGGTTGAAAATTGGATTAAAACCTCTTATTATGCCCCCATGTTACAGCATTAGGCATGCTTAGCTTCCACTGGGAAGGAGGATGAGGGAAGCAGAGGAAATCTCTTGAATTCTCACTGAAATTCATCAGAGTGGCTCTCCCAGCTCCAGATATCCCTGTAAAAAGGCACCGGGATTCACCTGCCCTGCCCAGCACAGGGTGTTAATGCTCAGCTGCCTTCCCACACTTTACAGCTCTTCCACGAGCCCCAGCTGTTTCCAGTAAATTCACCATTATCAGCACTGCTAAAGTGTCTGAAATGCTTCAGGGGGATTCTTACAAATTCAGCTCAACAGAATGGAGAAGGCTTCATTTGCTTTGGCTTTTTGGAGAGCCAAACTCTGCTTTCCATCCACTCTTTGTCCATGGAATGTCTGTGCTCATGTCAGGAGTGGCACAAGTGCAATTCCCAATGCAAAGTGTCCACACAGGTGAAGCCCCAGACCAAGGACTGGTGAATTCTCCCTTTTGCATCACAGTTCCTGCAGTTTTTCCATAATTTATCCCCATGTTTAGCCACATGAAAGAATCCCTGGTTTGACTTTCACACGATGACACATTGCTGTTGTAATCAAATTGCCAGCACTCTCTGAGAGAGCGTTCCTGCAGCACATCTTTAGACGTTTCATCATTACTCTTCATTTAAAATGTCAACTTTGTTCTGACAAATCTTGTGTGTCTGGTTTGAGAAGCTTTACAAGTGTCAGGAGGAGCGACGCAGTCTGCAGCTTTTGTCTCTTACGACAGCGAGCATGAAAGGTTCTTTTTTGTGGAGTGACTGGATTGAGCTGGAACTGCAAATTTGGGGTTGTTTCTGTACATCAGGATGGCTCCAAAGCAGCCTGGGGAGGGTTTTGCTGCAATCAGGGTGATTGGGTTCAGCTGTGGTGCCTCAGGTGTTGTTGTGTCCCTAATCCCTCTCACCTGGTGCTGATTGCTTTGATTTGCTGCCCACCCCACACCTGCTGGGCCAGCAGGGCCCTGCCCTCACAGGGAGCTGGACAGGAGCAAACTGGGACTGCTCTGCTCTGGGATTTTCCAGGTACGTGGGAGAGGAAAGGAAGTGCCAAACCCTGGCAGGGAGGGAGTTCTGGGCACACAATTCCCAATGTTTGGCTCCATGGATTGGTGTTTTCTCCTCCAGCACCAGGCAGTGGCCGCGGCTGGAGCCAGCAGTGGCCTCGTGGGCTCCTCGATGAGCTGGTGCAGCCTGGAAAAATCCTGGAATTCACATTCCAGCCCACCCCGAGGCAATGAAGCCTCTATGTCAGAGCTGTGGGAAGCTGGAGGTGAGAATCTCCCCCAGGAAGGGGAAGGAGCAGCCAGTGAAGGTTTCCCTGGGATGAAGGTGACACCAGGGGTGTCTGCACAGGGCAAGGCTGAGCTCCCTCTGCAGCCACCAGAAGCTTCTGCTGTCCTGTTCAGCCCTCTGGACACCCTTCCTGGGCTGTGGGGCGTGAGTGAGGTGTCCCCAGTTGGAGCTGTACTGGTACCAGTGAGGGAGGGACCCTCCACAGCCCATCCCTGAGTCGAACCCTTCCCTGGGCAGATGCAGACAAAGATCTGCATGGAAGTTGTGACTTTAAAAACCGCCTCAGATGCGAAGCCTCTCGTCCCCTGCTCTCCCCACGGACCTGTATTTCCAGCAGGGAGCTTGCTGTAGACAGTAAAAGCTTCCTGAGAGAAACAAACCAAAATGAAAAGCGATTTAAAAATCAGCGCCATTTCCTCCATTTTTCTGGTCTGTCCTGCTTGCTGGCCCTCCAGGGAGAGCTGTACTTTCTGGTCTGTGCTAATACAAAATTCATATTTGTCTGGGCTATTATGTGCAAAATAATGGGTAATCCCTCAGGCTGGAGTGAAAAGCCAAGTCAAATACTCCAGGAGACCTTTCAATTTTGAAAGGTTTCACAAATAAGCGCAATACAAACATATAAAGGGATCCAATTATGTGTAAACAAACTGCTCTTGCAGCCTCCTCCTCAGAAAACACAATTAGATCGCTAGCAAGATTGCTTTTGGATTACCTGGATTAGGCCTTGCATTCAGAGGCATAGGAAGGACCTGGAATTTCATTTTTTCCTGTGTCTCCCAGTTGTAGAACTCGGTCGCCCAGGGCTGGGGGGTCCCTCCTGTGCTGAGCTGCTGCTGCTGCTGGGTCTCAGGTGTGGGCATTGCTGGTGATAAGGAAATGTGGCTGCTGGTGATAAGGAAATGGTTAATTCAGTTCCAACAAAGCCATGGAATGCTCTGCTTCCTGAGCCACCTGAAAGTTAATTAAAAGAGCATCACAGACATAGAGAAATGCAGAATTAAAGCTGTCCCCGTGTGATAAAGCACTGAACTCACCAACTCTGCCACGGGGAGAGGGAGATACAGCCCATTTTCCTTGCTCGGGGAGTGTCTGGATGCAGAGAAATCCCACGGTGAGGGGTTTGGCTGGAGCCTTTCCCCATCAGCACTCACCAGGCCCAAGCTCTGCTTCCAAACTGATGGCTTCTCAGTGATCTGTCAATAAAATCTGCCTGGATTTCAACATGAATTTTAAGAACAGGTCTGCAGGATGGCTCTGACCTTCCCAGTGTCCCAGCCCTGCCAAGGAATTCTCTGCTCCCGGGTGGGGGGGAAGTGGGGGCTGAGCTGATTCTGCCCCATTTGGCCTGGGCACAGCCTGGGGTCCCATTTTATTCTCCTTATTTTGGCTTCCTCACAAAAGCCTCTTTGTGGAGCTAAGAGGGAACCTGGTGAGTTCAGAATCACAGGCCAGGGGTGACTGATGTTGGGGAATTATGAAGAAAAAGATTATGAAGAAAAAAAAATGACCTTTTCTTACAGGGACAGTGAAAATGAAGGTTGATTTTAATTTCTGTATGTGTCCTCTTGGTATTGTCCTGAGGACTACCCTGCCCACAGTGAAGCTAAGAATAGAAGTGGGAGGTGTGGGTTTGAGGAATAAGGCAGTAAATCAGAATTTTAATGCTATTAAAATCTATTGATTTTGTTGATTAATTATTGCTGGTGCTGATGGGAAGGCCAGGCTCTCTAAGCCAGTTTAATTATTTTCCAGTTAATGTTAATCTCAGTTAATGAAAACTCTCCAAGCCAGAAAAGAGATGACACAAGGAATGACTGTTATTCATGAGAGACTCTCTTAATCTATAAAACATCAAAGATGTCATTGCCAGCATCTTTGCTTTGCTTGTATTTTATTTTTTAAATGATCCAAACACTTTGTTCTCAGGCTCCTGATGAGTCAGGGTGTGACAGTTCAGGGGAGATCTGAACAGGAGTTGATGGAGCCTCCTGAAGAACTGGAGCTCAGCGGCTCAGGTGCCCCTGGACAGGGGGTTTGGGTAATTAATGGCCTGGGGTTCGTTAGGGTGGCTGCACAACCCCTGTGTCAGGAGAGAGGGACTGGGCAGTGCCCTGCTGGAGTGCTCGGGGAAGGGAGGGGGGGAGGAGCTGGGAATCGCAGCAGGATCTGCAGGGAAGCTCTGAAGCTGCCACAGTTCTGGTTTTGAATCTTTTCTGGCTTTTATGAGAACCTTCACCAGACTCTTTCATTTTTTGCATGCAGGCTGCTCTGTTTCTGCAGCACCATCTCAGCGAGAACAGCTGGGTTAGAAACTTCTCTTTGGAAGAAAAAATCAGTTAAAATAAGGCTGGTTTTGAGCACTCCTGGCAGATCTGTCATCTGCTCCTCAGCCCCGCTGACAAGTGAGTTATGCAGCAGGGCTGTGCAGGGCTCAGCCCATATTGCAGAGCAGCTGCTGGGCTGCCATCACTCAGGGAGTCCACACAGACACCCCTGGCAGCCCCTTCCCTGCAGCGATTTATGGGCAGCTCTCCTAGCTGAGCTGCCCTGGGAGGGCATCAATCCTGGAGATGCATCAGTCCCACCTCTGCTTTACATATTTTTCTAAGTTCGGCTCTCCACCCCTCTCCTGCCATCTCCATGCCCTGGATTTGTTCTGTGCTTCCCTTCCCAGCTCCAAGGTGATCAGGCTGATGCATTCCAGCATTTCCCCTGCAGCTCCCCAGTCCTGGCCTGTCCACATTTGGTTTGCCCCTAAATCCCCTAGCAGCAGTGGCATCCCCAGAAGGCAACCAGAGTTCTCCTCTTGCTGTTGTATCTCATTTCTTTGTCAACCCTGCCTTCAATTGTTTGGCCCTTCTCCAGCTGTACCGTGCCAGGGAACACCTGTGGTGATTATTTCAGGTTACTGACTCTTGCCTGGTTGAAGGAGCCATCGCCCTGTCGTGCTCCTCTCTGGTTGTTTGCTTGCCCTGGGTGACTCTCGATTTTCTGGCAGCTTTATTCCTGCCTTGCCCACCCTGGGTCACAGGGACAGGCTGCCCTTCCCAGCTGTGTGGAGATCTAGAGCTCAAAATTGTCACTGTTCCGATGATCTCCGCTTGCAGGAGACTCCTGCTGCAGTTAATAACACGACCCTCCTCTGCACATCCCTGAATTGAGGAAGGTGTCTCATTTCTGCACAGCAAATAATGGTTTAAAATAGCTCTGTGAGCAATTTCCCAGAGATTACCTTGGGTACAACAGCACTGAGTCACCCAGCCATGAGCCAAACCCTGTCCCCCCTCAGCCCAGGTGGGGAGGGAGATGAAGACCCTGGCTGGGTGATGGCCACACTCTGGGTTTAACTGGCTGGGGGAAGGAGCAAAAACATCGAAAAACTTCCCTTGCTTGGTTGTGTAAACAAGGACTGGATTGCTGAAAAGCTGCAGCTGCTCCCTGAGTTCTCCCCCTGGTTCTCCCCATTTTACATTTTCCTGGATTTTCTGTTTGGATTGTAAATTTCCCTGGATTGTCAGTTTGGATTGTGAGTTCCTTGGCTCCAGTTCTGTGTTTTACGCTGCTCTTACCACAGGACCCTGTTTGAGCTCCTTGACTCTGGCTGTAATAAACACATCTGGAGGTGCTCGGGATGTACACCCAAATGTTACTGAGATGCAGCACTGAACTGAGTCGTCTCCACCAGAGGCAGGAATCAAAAATAACCACAAATCACCTAACAGTGTTGAAGTTTTGATGAAGAGTTGCCCTGAGTTTCCCCGGAGGTGCTGCCCAGTGTGTGCCTGGCTCTGAGCTGTGTCCCCACCCTTGAGTCCCTCTGTGCCAGCACTCAGAGCTGCAGTTCAACACCCTGGCCTCCAGCTGATCTCAGGGATGGTTTTATCCCATCCATCTCCTGGCAAACCCCTCTGCTTTGCAGGAATGCATTAAACAATCAGGTCTTTCTCATTATGGATTTCTCATCAGGCTTTTAGCTCCAAATGAGCTCTGAGGCCAAGCAAACCTCCAGTGGAGCCGCAGTTCCTTCCCTGCATGACGTGAAAAGCGCGTCCCCTGTGCTCCAGCGTGAGGACAGGCCTGGCCTGGGGCAGCTCAGCAGCACTGGGACTGCTCAGGCTGGCAGGGAAGAGCTCAGCTCTGCTAAAGCACAGCGGGGCTCAGGCTCTGCAGCAGGGCTGCTGAGGTGAAAACACACTGACTACAGCACGTTTAATATTCACCTTCTCCTCTTCCTCCCCAGAATCACCCGGTGGGGAATTCTCCAGGTATTTCTGGCAGGCTGAATTCTCACTGAGTAATCACCAGGATGTTCCACCAAAGGAGACATGAATCTTCTCTGAGCAGCTCCTGGCACCCCTGTGATTCTGGGAGGATTTAAAAGGTAAGAAGTCCCAAATTAGCTGTGTAGATTGATTTTGGATCTACTTTATTTATCTGCTCTGGCATCAGCTTTATTCCCCAAAACAAGAGCTATTCCTACATTTGCATGGTGGATTTGCCATTTTGGAGAAGCAGCAAGGGGAAGGTGCTGGAGGGAGCTTGGTGGGTGTGATGCCATCAGAATAAAGGTGTAAAGGTAGAAATTGAAGCCAGCTTGTTACACAACTTGAGCAAAAATCGTTCTGTTTGAGGAATCAGGTACTTCTGAGCTGTTTCTTCCCCTCCTGGGGCTCTGATCTTTGTGTTTTAACGACAGTTTTTCTTAAAACTGAAAGCAGAAATGAAAGTAAGTGCAATGGAGGGTTTTCCCTTCTGGAGCCAGCTGAAAAGATTGATGAAATGACAGCTCCTTTAGCAAAACAGCAACTCCACCTGTCAGCAACCACCAGCCATCCACAGGGCACAGCAGCCAGGCTGAGGCGTTTTAAACACACTCCCAGCTGGTCTGTCAGGAACAAATTGGGCTTGTCACAGTCTCCAAACAGTTTTAGGGAGAACATTAATGATGTTAATGATCTCTGGTCCCAGCAGGAGGGAGAAATTGGAGTCTCCTTCCAGGAAAGCATAGCGTGACTTGCAGTTGTTTTGTTCTTGAGGTTGCAGGGGTTTCAAAAAATATCCACTGTAGGCAATTGCTGGGTTTGGAAATGTAGGGTCCTTGGTGGTCATTGTGCCCTGGGTGACGTAAAGGTGTCAGCATGTGCAGAACTGACCCAGTATCAGCTCCCAGAACCTCCCCAGCTCCTTCCTGAGCAGCCACAGAAGGGAGAGGGGGCCTTGGCACTGCTCTGGATTCTGGGCTGGTGTGGGGAATTTGGGGCTTTGCACCTGTCCAGGTGTGGGTTTGGATTTCCAGAGCTGACCCAGGCCCTTGGCTGTGTGTCCCTGGGTGTGTCTGAGTGTGAGAACAAGGGACTAGGCAGGTGTGAACTCCATGGGATCAGCGCTCAGCCGGTCGGGTGGCAGGTTTCTGCCAAGTTCTTTGGAGGAAATGCGTGGTTTTCCCTTATTTGAATAATTATCAAGAAAAAAGCATTGTAATGGATTCCTGGAGTTATGGCAGTTTAGTCACGGTAACCGTGAGAGGGAGGGGAAATCAAAGTGTATTTTATTTGTTTTGAGCTTTCATGACAAATTATGTTCTCGCTGTTGAGGAATATTAATTAATGAGCTGTCCCTGAGTGGAGGGATGTCCCTGGAGGGTTTGGAGATGAACACTCTCAGAGCACCTGAGATTCCTGCAGGACACCCCAACTCGTTTCCAAAGGAAATGTGTTCCCATACACTGCTGCCTCTGAAAGTCTTCAGGACATCCCTGTGATGTGCCGAGGTCCAAACCCTCCTGAAGCCACGGGAGGGTCTGTGCTGATCACAGCACGCTTTGAGCCAGGCCCCTGAATTGAAATGGAGACAGGAAAACTAAAGGACAGAGGATCTGTGTGCTCCTGAGGAGCAAAGCAGGAAGGAGCCCAAGGGATCAGATTTTAAACCCGGGCTCCATCCCCACCAATCCCACCCGAGCGGAACTGCTCCTGCTCAGGGACAATAACAGTTACAGTGAGAAAAAATGACAAGTGCCCTTCCCAAAGGAGCCAAATCCATCTCTGCCCGTGACAGCAGTTAACAATATGGATGGCATCTGCCTGGGCTTTTATCTTGGTTTAAATTTGTTTTCCATTCACCAGGCTCCACTGCAGGAGAGCAATATTGAAATGTGCAGGAACCACGAGACACAAATTTTATTACCCCCTCTCTGCTACTCCCACTGTAGAGAGAGAAGTTTATGAGTGAAAAGCATCCCAGGCTATTTAGTCACCTCCAGTATTTGCAGCCCAGACGGGAAGGAGTAATTGATTTTCTAATAATAGAGAGAATTCTTGGCTGGAGGCTCAGTGTTGTGTTGTAGAACTCCTTAAAAAGCACATTCCCATTCCTGCAGCTCCCAGGCCCCTTGGCCTGGAGCGTGGGGCAGAGCATTTGTGGGGCTTTATCTTCCCAAACACAAACTCTTCCTGTCCTTCAGAGGGGTTCCCTGGCTTGGTCAGAGCAGGCAGCTGGGAGAAGGAGCCCTCTGCCTTTTGCTGGCTGATTTCTGTGCCTGGGCCATGGCCTGCAAAGGTGCTTTTATTGGGAATTATTGGTATTCATGCAGGAAAAGCATCCATGGCATGTGTGAGAGGAGCCAGCCCAGCACAGCCCCACGGTGCTAAAGCGGATTTGGAAAGGGATTCATCTGAATTTCAAAGGGCTCTGGCTCCAGTCTGCTGTGAACTGCATCAAAAATGCAGCTTGGGTCAGGAATGTTTACAGTTTTTTATGATGTTTACATTGAATTCTCTCACGTTCCCTGTCAGTTTGGAGGCTGGGGATGCCCAGCACTGCTCATTTCGCTGTGCAGTTATCACACTGAGCCTCTGAGTGATCAGAAGGGGGAAAACACGCAGTAATAACGTCCTGTGGTTATTTTGGGCTTCTAATTACAAAACAGAGTCTGGACAATTTGATTCAGGGTTTGCTCCTGAGAAGGTCGTTTGGCTCAGGATGGGAATTTCTGGTTTCCAGCCGTGCAGATAACGAGGTTTGGGGCTGTCCCTGTGCTCAGCAGTGCCTGGGACTGCAGGAGGAGGGAACGTTGTCCTTGCAGGTGCACCCAGAGGAGCTGCAGTCAACTTTGAGCAGCTTGGAGGAACCTCCTCGGAGCTCCAGGGTGTCCATCCGTGTTTCCCTGTCCTGGCCACAATCCCAAGGGATCCCTCCAGCATTCCTGCTGTAAGATTGGTGCTGAGCTGGTCTCTGCTCCCTGGTCAAACCCAGCCTGAGCTCTGCTGGCAGCTCTGTGCAGCTCTGCCCTGCTCCCGCTGCACTTCCCTCTGCACAGGCATTGAGAAGCGGCTGCTTTTATATTTCATAGTTTTACATTCCCAGCCAGATTCCTGCGTTCTGCAGGATGCAGTGAATTCCACCGCATCCCAAGTGAATTCCACCGCATCCCAAATGAATTCCACCGCGTCCCAAGTGAATTCCACCGCATCCCAAGTGAATTCCACCGCATCCCAGATGAATTCCACCACACCACAAATGAATTCCACCCCATCACAACTCAATTTCACCGCACCACAAACGCAAGTGGCAGATGATGTGCAAAAAGTCACACTGACCCTTCCTGAAACTCTCCCTGCACATCACCAGTATTGCGAAGAGAGCTTTTGGAAGGGAAATCGTGTGGCAATTTTAATTCTTTTTCTTGTTTTCCTTATGGGAAAACATGGAGGGGAGCACCTGGGTGTGAGCAGGAACATGAAAGGAAATCCAGAAGCAAGGAGAGCAGCCCCAAGCGCTCCGTCTCCAATGAAAACCCCCTCAACTCTGACAGGGCTGAAACTTTGACAGATCCCAGAGTGGAGCTGAAAATCCTCCAGCAAAACAAAACCGATGAAAAAGTAGAGTGAGAATGACAAAACACTTTTTCTTTATTTTCTGCGTTACCTTCCCCGAGCCTGATTTCCAAAGAGCTCTGTTGACATAAGTGCAGCAGCTGGAGATGAGAGGGTTTTAAATCAACCTTCAGAGATGTACAGTTTATACTGGTAAAATAATTATTCTTCAAAGATTCCTGAAAAATTGCATTTAAGGTGTTTAATGATTAAAAACCTGATGTCCTTGAGTGTAAGTCAGATGAAAGAACTGCCAGGGACCTTAATGCGGTGCAATGATAAACATAAAGGCAGCAATAATGATCAGCCCGAGGTGATTACACTCTCTAATTAGAGCACATGTATCACTTAGGCCCGTTAATCTCTGTCTGTCTGAGGCACTTTGGGCACACTCTCCTGTATCCCACGGAAGCTTCTTTGATCACGGCACGGAGCAGGAGGAGCCACTCCCCGTGTTTGGAGCCTCCCAGCTCTGAGGTTCCCTCTGGAATGCCCTGAGCGGGCTCAGCCCAGCTCCGCCACGGTTCTGTCACTGAATATTTGCACCTCTGGGCCAGAGGAGAGCTGGGTGAGAGCAGGAGTGCCCCAAGCCCTGCTCTGCAGCGCCCTGGGTGCACAAACCCGCCCCGATGGGGCTGCGTGGCTGCAATCCCAGCTGCAGGGGCAGAATCAACTGGGTTCCACCTCCTTGGGCTGGCTGTGGGTCTGGGACGGGGATCTTGGTTCCCAGGCCGACGTATTGAGGAAAAAAAATTAAATAAAAATCCGTGGTGCCTTCCTGTGCCCTGGAGGTGTCCTCTGCAGAGAGCAGCAGGTGGGAGCAGCTGTGTGAGTGTCTGTGCTGCCCCTGCTCCCCTGCTCGGCCCGGGGAGGGTCTGCAGGGCCCAGGGCACATCTGTGGGGTCTGTAAGGCTCAGGACAAATCTGTGGGGTCTGCAGGGCCCAGGGCACATCTGTGGGGTCTGTAAGGCTCAGGACAAATCTGTGGGGTCTGCAGGGCCCAGGGCACATCTGTGGGGTCTGTGGCTCCTAGGGCAGATCTGTGGGGTCTGTGGGATGGTGCAGTCCCAGGGGCTGTGCAGCTTTGTGACTTCCTGAGCTGTTTTTTTGGCCAGGTGGGGTCAGAGAGGAGCACAGGGTGGTAACACGAGGTTTCAGTCAGTCCCACGGCCCTGGCTCTGAGGCTTTGATGCACACGGGAGTGGAAATCCGATTCCTGCAGAGGATGAGGCTCACTCTGCTAATTCTGATTGCTGAGAGGTTTCAGTGGGAGCCAGTGACTCTAAATTGGAGGTGCTCGAGCTCAGACTCATCTTCATCTGCGGGGGATAGTTTTAAACACAAAGCAGCTGATGGCTGTGCAGCCCTTGCCATCCTGTTCCCTCTGCAGCTCCTCCCTTTCCCAGGAGGGCCAGGGGCTGTGCCTGAAGAAGGATTTACCTCAACCCAGGTGTAGCTTGAGCCAGAGCTCTTTGCTGGAGCCCAAATGGAGGAAAATCCTCCCTGGTGCCTTGCTGAGATAAATTCATCACAAAGCTGGCAGAGAACGGCCCCGGCTCCGTGGGGAATTCACCCCGAGCAGGAGTGCAGAACAATCTGGCTGGCACAGGGTCCTTCCTCCCAGCAATGCTTTTCGTGCTCTCATCATGCACGAGAGGCCCCATAAGGTGCACCACGACTTCCAAATCAGCGGGACTGAGACAATCAGGCTGGCTGCAGGAGGTGGCTGAGAGAATTCTTCATTAATTTCAAGTGTCCCTCAGTAATGAATGCTGTGGGTGAGAGGTTTTGAGGGCCAGCAGCAGGCAGGTCTTGGAGTTGGTGAGAAGTGTCTGGAGTCAGGGCAGGGGGAAGCAGAACCAGAGCCAGGCCTAAGAGAAAGGCAGATGCTCGAGACAAATACCTGAGAATGCTGACAGTCTCCCTTTCTGAGGTTCTTTTTTCTCCAATTATTGTGAACCTTGCAGTATCTTTCTTGCTTTTATGGAAATTTGCCACCCTGGGCCTTAGCGGATCTCTACAGGTGATGGCAGAAGCCCCAGCGTCCCTGTGGACCCTGCCACAACCAGCCAAGGATGTGTAGGAGAGAAATTCTGATCCAAAACCTGGGACTTAAAAACTCCCAGCAGTGTCAGCAGCAGCTTTTGGGATGTCCCTGCTGGCAGTTCTGCCCCAAAAAGCTGCTCTGGCCCGAGCAGAGGAGGCACTGCAGGAGACAGGAGAGATTATCATCCTCATCAGGAGAAAATGAGAAATGATCTCGCTGATAAAACACCCATTATAGAAACAAAGGGGATTGTGCAGTTTATTCTCTCTGTGGCCGTGTCTGATTCCATGTCGCATGAAGGGGGTGTTTGTGCCTCCCAATTAAGCAGAATAATGGCTTTTCTGGGGAGGTGGGAGTGGGTTATATTAGTCCTGCTGCAGGTGGCATTGAGATGAGAGGCCTTGGCTATCCTGCTGTCAATTTGTTTAATGGTTATTAGAGGAGCAGGTGATTTCTTTTAAAGGGAAGTGACAGACTGTCCATTAGATATAGATGCATGTTTATTAAATCAGGAGCCTGGAGCAAGCAGCCTGGCTCATTTGCTTCCAAATTCCAGACCAATCTGTTTCATTTTGGAAGGGTTGGAGCCCAGGAAAAGCGCGGGCTGTTCCCAAGCAGGGCTCAGGGACTGTTGCAGTTGTGTTCTCCTCCACCCCGGTGGAGGCTGCAGGGGAAGGGGCTGGGAGTGTGCAGCCTCTCAAATGGGGCTTAACTCCTTCTCTTCTCACCTAGATAGGCCCAGAAGCAGAGGGGCAACACAAGGGTTTAGTCTGTGAGTGCAAAGCCTTCGTTTCTCCTGCCTGTGTCCCCACACCATGGATGGATGGGATACACTACAGCTCAGTCAAATTAGGGGGAAACAAAGCCCAGTCCCTGTTGCACTCCCCCTTTCCTGCTCCAGGGGCCTGTCCCTGCAGAGACAGGGACACAGGGACCCTGCTCTCCTGCTGAGGGGCTGAGGCTTGGGAATGTTCCTGCTCTGGGCACAGCTACAGGGAGCTGATTCCTCACAGTCCTGGCTGGGGAGCCGGGAATGGACGAAGGGTTCCTTCTTCAGTCAGACCCTTCCTCCTGCCGAGTGAGGGGCTCTGGTGCCAACCAGGAGAGCTCTTCTCCCCCCTTCTCTCCTCGGGGACTGGTTTGGAGCTCTCGCTGTCCTTGCCTCGAGCATCCTGGAGCCTCAGATGAGCTGATTGCAATTTTGGCATCCTTATCTCCATGAAAATGCAAATAATGCCTCTTGTCAGCTCCCGTGCTCCCCATTTCAAACCCCGCTGGGTCCAGTGGCTCCCAGTCCCAGCAAGGGGGCAAGGAGAGGGCAGACATCGAATATTGCTGCGTTTACTGTCTGCAGTGAAACATCCTGCGCCTCCCTGCCAGCCATTTGCTGGGTTATTATTCCTCCATTCCTCTGTTTGTTCTTTTTTTTCTTCTGGGCACATGTTTTTCCCAATTCGGGCAAAATCGCTGCTGCCATCCTCAGCTGTCCTGATTGCCTGAAGAAGCAGCTGATTGCATTATTCATCTGCAGAGCTCACAAAAGGCGTCAGAGCTCTCGACCAGACCCCGAGTTTTGATGATGTTTTGCGTCTGTAGGAAGGGGGGAGGATGCTGTGTGAGCTGGTGGCATCTGGTGGCACTGCTGTGGCTGGGAGGAGCTGCTGCCGGGACAGAGCAGTGCCCGGGACAGGCTGGGCTGGGCTCGGTTCTCCTCCAAGGCTGCAGCGATGCTGAGCTGCAAATTGATTTTACATGCCGGTGAGCAGAGGCAGCCGAACTGCGGGGAAACGGTGCCACCTGCGGGCACCAAGCACAGGAATCCCAGCCCCGGGAATGCCATCCTCACACACTGCTCAGCTCGGTCAAATCCTCGGGATTGGGGAGTTTATCAGCCCAGGAACAGAGAGAGGGTAACGCAGGGAATGGAGTCAGCAGGGGGAGGTCAGGCTGTGCCTCACCGCGGACACCCGGGCGGTCACGGACACAAAAAGGGGCTGCAGCTGTTCTTCTGTGGTTTAGAACAGCGTTTTTCCGTGGTCCAGACAGACTGGACAAGGGTGGGGTGAGCTGTGCTGGAAGCAAATCCACCACCAGGAGATCTGTGAGCTTCGAGCTGCATCCCCCTGTGTGCTTGGGGAATTTTGGGGGGTGTTCGCAGCTCCAGCGATGTCAGCAGGATGGTTCCTGCGACAGATCCAGGTCACTTCTGTGCGTGGTGACGCTGGAATTTGCGGGGCTGGAGGGCCCTTTCCTTGTGTCCCTTGGTGTCACCTCCAGCAGCTCCATTCCTGCCAGGAGAGGGCTCAACATCCCCTCCACTCACCGGGATCGTGTGGGTGGAAAACTGGGAACCACGGGCAGCTCCGTGTGCCAAAACCGTGTTAAATTCACCTGAGTCTCTGCTGTTCTTTTGGCTGCTGAGCTCTTCTCCAAGCCCAGCCTTTGGTAAACAATTTGATGGGAATAAAACAAGGGACCGAGCAAGACCGCGCACGGCTGCCTCTCCCAGTCTGTGCCTGAACACACACGTTTTGTAGAATGTTCTCGGGCTAAAAAGATATTAATAAGTAAACCCCTCTGATTGATTTAATATGCCAGAGCTTTGTTCTCAGTTCTTTGCTTGTACTGGTGCATAACACTGGAAAAATAAAATGGAATCATAAAATGAAATAAATAAAATATAAAAGCCGTGCAGCAGAGTGAGGTGAATTCAATCATCAGAGGAGCAGAATTATACATCAAGAGCAATCCAATATTGTGTTTAATCCCAAGGCATTATAAATCTGACAAACATCTAGGAATATCTTCAGAACAGAAAGGTGGGGGGTTGAGGAACAAACAGGCAGCTAATCCTATTTACACAGATTTCCTTTCAGGAGCAGCATTTCACCTTTGGGGGCAGGTTCACCTGGGCTGGCCTGGGAGACTCTTGGTTGTGTTTCTGATTTCCAGCATTCCTTCCTCACCTGCTTTGCTGTCAGAGCCCAGCGGGAGCTGAGCTCTGGAATCCCCTCAGGCCCTGTCAGACGTCGCTGCTGGAGCAGCAGGGCCGGTGGGAGAAGCTCATTCCCACAGCTTTTCCTGCCATGTTGTACCGCTCCCATCCCTCTGCAAAGCTGCCCTTGGGGCTCCCCCTGAGCCTGAGCCAGGCCAGGTCAGCGAGGCCAGGCTGGAACATGGAAATTGGTGCTGTCAGAGAGCCTGGCAGGCTTGGATAGCAACTGCTCAGAGCCTCAGCTGCACCCGGGGCAGCTCCAAGGCCACATTCAGTGGAATTCCATGAGGAACAGCCCTGGGAAGAGTCTCCTCTGCAGCCTGAGCCCAGCACAGAACCATCCTGGGCCATGGGAGAGGCTGAAACCCTTCCTGGAGAAGCCAGCAGAGGGTTATAGATACGGGAATCCAAAGCATCCCAGGGAATCTGCGCGCTGATGAATAACACCGTGTTTCCCATGTTTCAAATGCTGATGCAAAGCTGCATCAACAGGCAGTGAACAGGCTCTAACTCCAGGCTGGACACCTCCTCCGGGGCAGGCTCCATCCCCAGCATCAGTGTCAGGATATCAGGAATGGGTTGTACAGCTCACAGAAAAATGTTACAGAAGCCCTGGGATGAAAAACATTTAGCATGAATTGAATAGGAAAATAATGCTGGAGTTGGTGAGAAAGTTGAAGTTCAGCAGTTTCATTTGAAAAGAGAATGGAGCATCAAGCCCTGGGAAGTGTCATTTCCTGACTCTTGTGGAGTAACAGTGAGCTGTAAAATTAGAGTTGCATGGATGGCTGTGGAATGATGCTCATGAAAAATTAATGACAATAGCAGGAGACAGGAAAAATCCAGAAAACATTTCCACGACTGTTAAGTTTTATAAAAGCTTGTTTTCATTAAATCTAAACTGTGTACTTTACCCGAGCTGCCAAAATCCCTGCAGCTTCCCTAAAGCAGCGAGTGCTTATGGCAGAGAGCTGCTCTGTGAGCAGAGACCTGCGGGGAAGGTAATTGCGGGAGATGGATGGGTTTTGTTCCCCCCGCTCTGTTTGTGGGAGCAGCTCCCTTCCCAGTCTGGAGCTGTTCAGGTGCTGCTGGTGGGACTTTGCTGCTCGCTCTGCACAGAGCTCCAAGGATCTGAGCTGAGCTGGGGGATTTTGGGATCCCACCCCTGTGGAAGGTCCCTGTGGGGGGATCCCTGAGCTGCCTGTCCTCAGTTCATGCTGGGATTCATGCTTCAGGCAGCTCCAGGTATTTTAGTGCACCCCAACAGATCCCTCACTGGAACCGAGAACACTGGCCTGAGGCAGGACTCACTTTGCAGACATTTTTCAAGTACTGAAGCGGAGAAAATAAAGGGGAGAGCCAAGCTCTGATCATCTGGGTTGGAAAGAGGAATGTTCTGAAATGCAGCATTCCTGGAAATGGTGTTTCAACAACTGGAGCAGCCTCAGTCAGCTCACCTTTGGAGTGTGCATCACACGTGGGGCTCGTTCATGTCCGGAAGAGACTTTGTGCCTTGAAACACTGAAAACTCAGTGAAATATTCCAGTGGAAGGAGTGGACCTGGATTAAAGATAAACCACAAAGCAGCCCAACACTCCCAACAAACAACAAACCAGCCTGACCTTGGGGTGGTTTCTGATCAAATTTCCTGTGTTGCAGCACTTTGAAAATAGAAATTGCGTGCTTGGAGCTGCATCCCTGGGTCACTGCAGGTGGCCCCTGATGCTCTCACACAAGTTCAGAGCCACAGGCAGTGCCAGAAATCAGGATTGTTGCACTCCCTATGGGGTTAAACCCTGATGTAACTTCTCCCTCCTGGGATACGATGGAATCCGGGAATTCTGTCTCATCCTGGCAGATGTTCGCTCCCCACAAGCTCCTCCTGAGGATGCTCCCAGCACCACGAGGTGGGATGAGACACTCCAGCGCTTTCCTGCTTTGCCTGACTGATATTAACAGTGACACAGAGAGTGCTGCTGGCAGGGGAACATATTTGTCCTGTCACATTTTTTTCTGCCTGGAGAACTCTGGAAGCCAAGTGACTGCTTTCTCCTGTGATTTTATCAGCTTCTGGAAGGATTCAGACAGGTAGCAGCTGTGCAGCCCCATACAGGATATGATGTTCCTAAATATGCTGTAATTACCTTCCTCACCATCCTGAGCACCAGCAGCTGAGGAGTCTGACTCCTTCAGCCCGGAGAGCTGTCAGCTCTGATTGTTCCCTGCATCCTGGACTGGGCACTCTGCAACTGGGGGCTCCCCTGGTGCTGCTGGATTTGGCATAATCAGCATCTCCCCAAAACAGTCCAGAAATCCAAGTCCCAAACTGGATTATCTTTATGTTCTGTTAATACGGTGTCCATGGAAGAGAAGGTGTTGGTTGTGTGGAATTGGCACAGCAAATAAACATCATTATTGTGGCTTCCTTTGGCTCTAGACTCCAGTGGGATGCAGGGATGATCCCACCCTGTCTGGCATTCAGGGTTTGAGTCTGCGCTTTAGGCAGGGCAGCAGGACCCCAAAAATGGGCTGGAAATGTGTCAAACGTGACCTTTCCAGTTCACACCCTGCTGTTCTTCTCCTCAGCCTCCTCTTAGGCTCATTTCTTTCTTTGGTTGGTTCTCGTGGGGTAATTCACACCCAAACGGGGACAAGTGGAAATTCTGTCCCCTCTGCAAGGAAGGGAATTCAAATTTATCCTCCTTTTCTCTCTTTCCTCATCAGTACCTGCCACAACATGAGACTGATAAACTGAGTATTGGCTTGACAGCCCACAGGTTGTCCAGGTAGCTCCAAATTGATACCAGAGGGTTTAATTGAAGGGAGACAGGACAGTGAAGCTGCCTGAGCAGTGCCAGGTCTGTGGCGTGCAGCAGAAAGGCTTTTGCTATCCTCTAGTGGCTGTGGGAGGCTTCACAGCCAGCTCCTGCTCAGAGGAGCCGGGCTGGGATTGCTCTTGTCAGAGATGTTCATTCACAGAGTTTATGTAGATTAATTAAACAGGTGTCAGGTGATATTCCAGTGGAAGGTGCAGGGCGTTAGAAAAAGGTGATCTTTAAGGTCCCTTCCAACCCAAAGCATTCCATGGTTCTCTGGCAAAATAAATCCAGAGTTTGTTGATGCAGAAGTTGTGTTAGAGTTTTTGGTTTAGAGTTTTTATTTCATTGACTTGTTCTGTTTCATTCAAATCCAAATATTTCACAGGCACGGCCGAGCTGGCAGAGCTGATGTTGGAGCCGTCTCCCTTTGCTGGGGGTGACTCAGGCGTATTTATTTTCATCGGGAAAGGAAACTCCTCCATTCTTTTTGCCCACATGAGCTTGCAGAGGCTCCTAAATGCTCTAAAGCATTGTCATAGAGGGATAATTTGTCAGTGCTGGCAGCAGAGCTTTTGCTCTCTGGTCCTGAGCCAGAGAACTCTGTCTTTACAATGATGAAACACCAGACACCCTAATGGGGAAGCTGGAACTGGTTCAGCAAGGGGGATAAATAAGTGCCATAGATCTCTAAAAAGCTGGAGAATTCACCCAGAAAATGCAGGCTTTGGAGTGCAGTTATTCCTGTCACCGCTTTTAAGGAGGAAATGGCTGTTTTCTCCAGCTGGGGAATAGAAGCTCTGGACCCAGAGGGGAAAATGATGTGGAAGACACCTGGGGTGTTCTGCCAGAACTGGGGGATGAACCCTGAGCTGAGAGGAGGAGTGGCTGGAGTTGCTCAGAACTAATGGAAAGCCAGGCCCCAGCTCCACCAATCTTTCCTGAGCCCAGGGAAGTGCCTGCCTGGAGAAGGAACGATGGAGCAAGGGCACAGAGGGGAAAGGCAGCACGGCGCCCGTTCGGAGACAGAAACCCCATTTTTGCTCTCCTTACACGGCAGCTGGCACAGAGGAGGTGCCTCTGCTCCAAGTGGGGCCTCCAGGTGCTGCTACAGTACCTGCAGTAATAATTAAGAGTCAGATCTGTGGTAATAATTAGAGTCAGTATCTCTGGTAATCATTGGAGTCACCGATGCTTTGTTTGTCCCCTGAGCCGCGAGTCTGCACGGGGAGTGCAGGTGTGGAAGGGAAATGTTCACTCCCTACTCGTCTTCCCCTGTGCCATCCGTGGGGAAATGCCCAATATTTGCTAAAACCGGGCTGGAAGCAGCAGGGATTTGGCTGAGCTGGTTCCTTGAGCGATCTGTGCAGGGGGAATTTGGTAAATTCAGGGATGCTGCAGGGGATCCAGCACAGATGTGCTGGAAGCAGCCCAGCAGGATCCTGGTGCTCGTCAGAAGGGAGAACCATTGGAATATAAAATTTCTCCCCCTTGTTTTACCTGGCATGTTCGGCATTAGAGCAGATACTTCAAACCTTGTATTTTCAGTGCAAGTATTCAGGAATTTGAGTGGCCCCACGGAGAAATGGCCCATCCAGGCTGCAGTAAAACTTCCTGGGTTTATTACATTCATGATTTTATTACAGTAAAAGCATTCAAAAATAATGTGGTGGGAGTGAAAGCACCTCTTTCTCATGGAGTTTTAATTTGGCAAATTAATAATAATAAAAAAAACCAGCCAAATGCTCAGGAGCCTCAGAGTTGAATGAACTGCAGAATCTCAAAACCTTTCTCAGATAAATTCTTAAAATCTGTTTCCCACTAAAAGCACCCAAACAAACGTGCACAAATACAAACAGACAAATAACCACCACACAAAAAAAATCCCAGTTAGCTGGAGGAATCTCTGTTAATTGTATTTTTATTACCTATTTCTCTCAGAGGAGAGGTTTGAGTACACAGCTCTGCACTTCCCTGCTAAAATAGGGGGGTTTCTGAGGACACATTTCATCTTTTCGATTACGATTACACTTGAAATGCTCCGAATTTCTGCTTTTCTGTGGGAGTCAGAGCTTGGCGAAGAAAAGACGCGGACGTACAATGTCAGCAGCAGATGGCAGCCGAGCCCCGTGGCTGAGCCCTTCCCTGGGCTGCGGAGGGATGGGAGAGGCAGCGGGAGCGGGGAGCCGGCAGTGCTGACACCTGCAGGGCTCCGAGCAGGAGCATCCCGGGCCGCAGGAGCTCTGCCCATCCATCCCCAGCCCAGCTTCCCGGCAGGGATGGAGCTGAGCCCCAGGCAGCTGCCAGCTCCCCAAACCAGGCTCCCCAACTGCACAGACACCCCAATAAAGTCCCGGGGAATGCACAGCAAGGCACCGGCTCTGCAGGAGCCTCCACCTGCTCGGCTTCCTCCTCGTTTCCAAGGCAATCTCGGATCCGAAAAGGACGAGGTGACATTTCAGTAGAACGTGCATTAATAAAAAGCATCACTGAGGAGTGTGAGGGTGGCACAGGGACAGAGGACGAGGATGGGACAGAGGATGAGGATGGCACGAGGACAGCTCGGAACTGGGAGAGGGAATTGGTGCCCAGGACTGCTGTCCTGCAGCTCCAGGGTCAGCTGGAAATATCAGCAAACACACACACACACACAAGCCACCAGATTGTGCTGACTTGTTAAATATAAACGAAAACATAATTAGATTTATAATGTGTCTCTCCTCACGCCCAATCACATAATTTACCAAAGCAGGTGGGGGGAGAAGAACAAGCCCTCACAACCTGCTGAAATATCATTATTAACATGCACATGAAAAGTCAATTATGCCAGAGGGAGGTATTTAAGTGAAGTGAGTTTCCATACTCTGGGATTACACCTTGGGGATTATATATTTCTTATTTATTTATTAATTTCCCCTCAGATCTCTGCTGCTGCTTAGCAGTGAGGAACAAAAAAGGTACAAGGAGATATTTTTAATTCCCCTGAAGAAATAGCCAAATATGTGGATGAATAATTGTTCCTCTCTCCATCAATATTCTCCCCCATCACCACATCGTAAAGACTCTCTGCTCTCCCCAGTCACACAGGTCTGGTTTGTGGTGTTTAGTTTTAAATGACACCAGGGACTGGTCTTCCAGCCCTTCCCTGGGGAGGACATTTGAAAGTGCTGTTATTATTAGTTGCAGTATTTATTATTTGTATTACAGCAGTGCCTTGGGGCTTCTGCTGGGACTGGGATCCCATTAGGTGGATGCTGAACAGGGAAAGGCAGTTCCTGCCTCAGAGAGCTCTCAGCGAAAGCAGAAGGAGCAGGCAGAGGTGGGAGGGAGTGGGGAAGGGTGAAATGAGGTGTTGGAAGTCACAGAGGAAACCTCCCTGTGAACTACAGCTCTTTGGGGCTGACCCCGTGTGACAGCAGAGCTCTGAACTGATCCCAAGAACTGGAATCCCAAAGAGCTGCATCCAATTGCCCATTTTCAGGTTAAGGTCAGGCTGCCCCTCTGGGGTGCTCTGCAAATAGAGGAGCTCACTCTGACCTTCTGCTTCCAGAGCAGGGCAGGGACCAGGGGGACCTCTGAGTTCGGGTCTCTGCTCCATTTAATTTGTGAGGGCAAAGTACACCCTGAGCTGGGGCAGGCAGGGTTTCACGGCAGGTCCCACCTCCAGGGCGTCCAACAGGGCTTCATCCAGCAGGTGTGCCTCTGGAATTACCTGCCACCCCTTTTCAGCGTTCTGTGAAAACACCTGTGTTCACTGGGACACCGAACCAGCTAAACACTCGCATTCCAGTCATTCTTTGAACAGAAATTTGCATCTGAGATTGAGATAAACTTTGGATGTGGGCCAGCCAATGAAAAATGTGACCACACCATAATTTGGGGGACCTCAATAACTTGTAGTGGGAAACAATGAAGCTTGGCCTGTTGTAAGACCCAAACCATGCCTGGTTCAGGGCTTCCAGCACTGCTGGAGTCCTGGGCTATGGTCAGGAAGGATCCCTCCCACCACATTGCATTATCTTGTACATCCCTCCCTTTCTCCTTCTGTTCCCCCACTGACAATGAGCAGATCTTTACATCCAGGAGGAGAACTTAATTAGTGTCATTAAAACAAAGTCATCACAAACCAATACAAAAATCCCTCAGACCCCTAAAACTCCTCCAGAAGTGGATTCCTGCAGGCCTTTAGGACTCCTCAAGCACTGCTGAGCCCCTGCATCAATGCACTTGCTTCACCAGCCATGGCTTTTCCACACATTCTTGCCTAAGGCGTGACAAATTTAATGGTGTGTGTTTTGCTGAGTTGTTGACTCTTGTTTTTCATTCCAGCTAAGTTTCTAGAGAGGCTTAAACGCACATTTTTGAGCAGGGCTCTGTGTGCACAGCCCTGCTGTGGCTCCTTCCCCTTGGCCCTGCTGCAGAGTCCCCTCGGCCGAGCTCTGGGTGAGCGAGAACTGAACCACACTGAGAGGAAAACCAGGTTAAAGAGCTGGGCTTTAGCTCCCTGTTAATTGCAGCTTATCTGGGGCCTGGATAATTGCTCATAAATACCTGCTGAGTTGCCAAGCCTGTGTTAAGGCTTGTCAGTCTTTAATAAATCTTGAAGATTTAAGATGCTGCTCCTTGCTGGTGCCCATCACTCCCCGGTGCAAGGTAGGGCAGAGCCAGGCAGCCGAGCAGGATTCCTCCCAGGCTGCAGGGACGTGTGAGAAGGGCTGTGCAAGAGCTCCTGGAAAGGTCATTGGTATTTTTGGAGCAATAAATCATGGAGGGAAAGATTTGCATTTTGGCTGTATAAAATCCAGGGCTGGATTAGAGAGAGCATACTTTGCAGTAATATTTCTCTCCTGACTTGTTTTATTAGCTTCCTTTAAACATGTTACATTATTGCTTATAGAATTTCATTTACTTGGATTGGCAGCTTGATAAATATGTCTATTGGCGATGATTTGGATTGCTCTGGGCATTAATATTATTAAAACCTGTCACAAGGAAATGTCTGAAAGATGACTTACTGTAAAGATTACAGCATGAAATAAATCATACAATGGTATTTGTTACCGTTTATGGCCTCTTGGAGCCGAGTCAATCCCTTTTTATGTTGCATTATTTTTCAAGTTTTTATAGCCTTACATTATATATCGCTGTCAGAAATGAACAGATGGGGTGTCAAACACGAGCCTTCTGAATAATTCCCACCCTCGGGTTATTTGTATGAAGGACAAGTGTAAAGCTGTGTTCTCGAGAAAAGGAGCGGGATGGAGGTGCAGGAAGTGTTGTTCCAGCGGGCAGCTCCTTTGTCAGCAGCACATTGTGCTTTTGAGCAGTACCTGGGCTCCAGGGCGGGGGCTCCGGGCAGGCAGGAGCAGAGTTTGGCACAGCAAACCCTCGCAGTCGCTCCAGCCCCACGTTCCCCCGGCTCTGCTGTTGCTGCTGGAGCAGAGTGAGGTGTGGAAGGGGCGTTCAGCGACAGCCAAACCTCCCAGGGCCGGGGGAACACGCATGAGGGTGGATGCTTGTAGGTACCTCAGACACTTCAGGGGTGGGATTCTAAAAAAAGCCCCCCCCTGAACCACACAAATGGCATTTCGGGAGCCTGGGGAGTGCAAGGAGGCAGCTGAACAGATATTTTGGACACTGGAATTTTGAGAACTGATGTTAGTTGGGAAGCTCCTCTAGGAAGAGGTGATAATATTTTGCATCCCACTTTTTGCTGGGTTGAGAACCCCATTGTTCCTGCTCCATATTTTTGAGGCCTTCTCCTCAGAGTCAGGGGCACAGTCTGGATGGAGTGATGGTTAAGCTGATAACACACAGGCAGCTAATTAGGTTTATTTCAGTTACAAACACTCAGATGGGAGCTATGGTCCATCATTTTACTTCTCGATTCAGTTTGGGTTGGATTTTGTAAATAGGCCTCCAGTTACTCCTTTTTTCATTCCCTCTCCTTCTGGAGAGCAAAACATTTGGAATACTGAGAGAAAACCTCTCAGCCCTTGCCTGCCCTCATGCACAGGATTTTTCCTTCACTTCGGTTTGTGTCCCACTGGCTGCCTTTGGCACCCAGACTCCTGTGAGCTCAGCCAGCCATTCCTGACCAATTCAGTCAGCTAATCCGGAGTTTATTTCAGCTGCTCTCCAGAGCTCCCTTCCCCTGTGTTCTCATGGTTCTCTGGTTGCTCTGAGCCTCCCCACTGTAGATCAGAGAGCCTCTCCCTGTGCTCCTCAGCCTCTTTTCTCTGCTCCGTGTGAAAATGCACCACCTCTCCCTGCTCCAGGCCCTCAACCCACATCCATCATCAGGAGTTTTAGGGATTCCCACTCACCCTGCAAGGAGCAGTTGTTCTGCTCGTTGTACCTGGAGCTGCACCCACCTGGGCCCACTAATCCCACTGCAGGTTGTACAATGGCATAATCACCTGGAGAATTTGCATGACTGATGGTGTGAGTTCTGAGTGCATAAGGATAAGTTTCATAATTAGCTTTCCCTGTGAACTTGTGCAAACCAGCCTATTTATAATTTGGTCAGCTCCTGATTTTTAATAAGGGTGCTGAGAGGGACTGAAGCCTCTGGCAGCATCGTTTCATATTTTAATTACCCACAGTAATTCTGACAATTACACAAATGTCATAAATCACATCATAATGACCCATTAAAAAAAACACCCCTATTTAATGATTGGATGAGGATTTAAATTAAACAGACGCGCAATGGCTTAACAAGAAGCCAAAAGCTCCATGGAGTTTCAAAGTGTTCCAAATCTTTTTATTGAGCCACGGCTCCAAAAGATGAAGAAACTTCGTGCAAAGTTTCCTTCACAGGCCAAGTCCTGATTTCCTTTCCATGGGGTGGAATCCATCCCTGTGTCCCAGGCTAGGACTGGACTTCTACATGATTAGAGCCTTCATTGGCCATTTTGGTGTCTGTCTTGCAGTCCAGGAGAATTTAGGATGTCCCTTGCTGTTGGCAGTGCCAATCCCGTGGTCACAAACATCCCTGGATGTCACTGGAGCTCAGTGACATTGGATTTTAGCCAGAAAACTTTAGTTTTAGGAGGGGTAGCATCAAGCCACAGCTCACATGTTCTGGCAGGGAGCTTTTGCTGCACTGTCTGGGGTTTAATGCAGTCTGAATTTGTCCCTGAGTGTGCTGTTCCATGCCCTGCTCACCAGGGACTCCTGCTGAGGGGGGCAGTGGATGAGGAGTGCTTGGCATCACTTCTCCCCCCTGGTGATTTCTCGTGCCATCTTTTAAATTGAAGCAGGGCAGGGCTGGGCTGGGCTGCAGGTGACTCCCCTGAGGAGCCGAGTCCACACAAAGGTGCCACCAGATCACCCCAAATGGGGCTGTGCTCGCCAGCACAGGGTTCAGCTGGGCCCTGGCCCCCTGCTTTGGACCCTCCATGAAAATCACTTCTATTATCTCAGGTCTCGAGCGAGCCAACTCCTGCTCTTTAGATTATTTTGCTATTAATAACGTCACAATAAGTGGGTGGAAGTAGCTAATGGCTCTAAGCCACAAATGATCCCAAATGTTCCCAGTCTCTGCTCTCCTGTAAACCTTGACAGATTGGGAGTGCTTAGTAAAATATTGTAACACTCAACACGCATTTACAAGACAGAGATCCGTCCCATGACGGCTTCCAGATGTGCGAATGTGTGCAATTTCATAATTCAGGAACAGACTCTATTGCCCTCTGCAGATCCCCCATCAGGCTGTTCATAAATGCTGCTCATAATTAAATTAACCCACTAACTAGCCATGCAAATTTTGATAAGCAGTGACCAAAAAAATAAAAGCAGGGAGCTGTTGAGATGCTCTCAAAAAATGACAAGGTTGTCTTCAGGGATTTTTTATCATTATGAGAAGACTTGTTTTTTCCCCTTCCTGTTTGCCAAATTCTGCTTTGTCCCTTTGTACATGACAACTGTTTCAAGGTTTTAATCTAATAATTAGGAGCTGAATTTTGCCACCCTTCCTCAAGCTGTCTGCTGCCTGCCTCTCGGAACAGCCTCCCTGCAATCAGAGCAGCCTCTGCTCTGTGTGTGGGTAGCAGGACCAGGCTTTGTGTTTTGAAATGCAACCTGTGCCCAGCCCAGGAGCAGTGGGAGAGCAGGAGGGAAGGGATGGGGAGCAGGAGGGAAGGGATGCAGTGTTTGTTTCGGGGGGGGGTTGGATGCAGAAATGGAGAGCAGGTGACAGTGGCCTCCCTTCCGTGCCACTCTGAGGTTTCTGCAGGGCCCTGATGCACCGAGCTCAATGTTCAGGCAGTTTGGAATTTCTCCATGAACTCTTCAGGCTTTGCCACAGGAATTCTTCCTAAGGCATCATCACCTGGAGCCCGGTCACCAGAGAACCTTGGCTCTGTTTTAGTGTGGTACCAAACACCACCTACTTCACACAAGGATTCAGCCTTTGTGCGTGCATTGTGTAAATCCCAGTGCCACACAGCTCCCTCCATGCTCTTTCCTCAGTTCAGTTTAGTTTACCTTTATTGTTCCTGTTCCAAACTCTAAGTAAAGCTGGAGTCCCTAACCTTGGTGGGGGGCTGGAAGGATTGCTGCAGTAGAGATGATAACTACAGACTATTTTTATTTTAGTGTTTTCTGTGCAACTGCACTGACTTCACTGGGATTACACGTGCATTGCTCAGGGGCAGATTCGGTTCAGTGGATGTAATTAAGAAAAATTTAAGTACTCATTTTTAAGATTGGTTTTACTTGTTGCCTGATGTATTTGTTAATTATGGGATGGAATACTCTAAATTACAATATTTTGCAACAACACGTAATACCTCTGTGTCGAGTAATTAAACCTTGCAGTTCCTCATGAGGTAGGGGAGGCTCTTTGATGCTTTGGAGTGATTTAATCCAGGAGGATGAATCAGCCAAGCCCAGACAAGCCCCATGTCCTGACAGTGCAGGGCTGGGAGTGAGGGAAGGGGCTCTGTGGGGCCTTCAGAGGCACAGCCAATGTTCATCTGTGTGTGAGAAACCCCACTCCTCCCCAAGGACAAGGGCAACACATGTGCGGGTCTGGGAGCGAGTCAAAACCAGTGAGAGGGCTCCCAAATGGGATGAGGACGGAACAGGCCAAGTGTGAAATCATCCCCAAGGCTGGGAAGGAGTCGGGGTTGTGCTGGTGGAGCCCCAGCCTGCGGGACCAGGCCCTGACAGGGCTTTGCCCTCACAGACTCCTCCCCTGGCTGTGTTTTTGGGGACAGACTCTCACAGGGCTTTGCCCTCACAGACCCCTCACCTGGCTGTGTTTTTGGGGACAGACTCTCACAGGGCTTTGCCCTCACAGACCCCTCACCTGGCTGTGTTTTTGGGGACAGACTCTCACAGGGCTTTGCCCTCACAGACCCCTCACCTGGATGTGTTTTTGGGACCAGGCCCTGACAGGGCTTTGCCCTCACCTGGCTGCATTCCTGGGGCCAGTGGTGCAGGCCTTGTCTGTTCTGAGGGGATTTGTGAGTCAGCCCTGACCCCGTCATCTCTCTGGGCAAGATTTAGAACGACCAAAAAGCCCTGATTGCCGAGGATTTGCTGTTGTTCTGTAGCTGGAGCCCAGAAGGAACCTGAGCCCCCAGCCCTCGGTGTGTACACGTGACTCCAAGGCTCATTGTGGCCACGTTTTCCCGTGACAACGGGTGGAAGAGCTGACGTCGGGAGACTGCAGGCGAGGGATTCAACAAAGCTTTAGGGCTTTGCAGAGGCATTATGAAGAATTTAAAGATAGCTTGTCAGCGGGAAGTTGTTGGCAGCTCACAATTTGATAAAAGGACTTCCACTCCCTGCCTCCTAATGCTACAGACAACTGTTAATCACTTATGTTAGTCCTCAAATGAAGTTTGAAACATCTTGGATGTGTCTGGCCATCTTTTAGCATAGCTGAGAGCTACATTATCTCCTTTGATTCATGGAAATGTGAGTGACTGGTTTGCATTAGGTCATGGGTGAGGGAAGAGGCAAAAAAGAAATGGCAGAAGGATCCCTTAATTAGAGAATGGCTGTTCAGTCAGGGTGGGCTTGGCCTCAGCAGGGTGGGGCCATCACCAAGAGAGTTTCCCGCAGTCTCTTCCCTCTCTCTCCCACTTCAGGGATCCAACAGGTGCCTCCTCCCAAGCCGATATATTTCCCACAATATTAGAACGAGGAGCTGTCATTTCTGACAGGTTGTGTACAGAGATGATGGCTTTGTTATGATCGGGATGCATCCATTGATTGATTGGTAAATCTGAGTCGAGGAAGGAGCTCGTGAGAAGAGGCTCTGACTTGCCAAAATGCCATCGGATCTGTGGCCTGGGGATTTGCTGTGTGAGGAGGGGACGTGTGGCTGATGGAGGCACTGGCAGAGATTTGATGGGGTGCATGGCCCCCCTGCCCTCCAGTTTGGGACCAGTTTGCTAAATTCGGGCAAACCACTTGGACGCCTCTCTGTGCTCCTTGTCAGAGATGCAAATTTACCTTTCCTCCTGCTGAGGGGTGGGTGATTCACAGCTCTTCCAAACGCTGCTTCCCACGAGGTGCTGTCTGCCTGTGAAACCTTTACAGGAACCCTGCAAGGGGCAGAAGAGAAGAGCAGGGACAGGAGTCGTGGTGCCTTTGGCCACCTCATGACTTCCCCAAGAATTCAGCTCAGTACCAGTCTCTTCAAGCAGCTCCTGCTTGAGCAGCACCTGCTTGAAGCTTTTGTTTCACGTGCTCTTGCTGCTGCGTCTGAGCTGCCCCGATGCTCACAAACACAGCACGAAGCTGGAATCTGAAATTGGCCCCTCAGAATGTCCTGCAACGTGGATGTAATTTAAAGTCTCTGAAGACAAGGGGAAAATTCCTGCTGACTTCTCTTTGCTCTTAATCAAGCCCATGTTTATATAAATATTGCTTCAGTGAAGGTCCCCACTGAAGAACTCATTATTTAAAATAATCCTCGGGACAGAGTCCAAGCAGCAATAAACATCACAGCTGATACAATAATTCAAGGAAACACTTTGCAGTATATTTTTCCTTATGTTTGTCTCGGCTGACATTGACAAAGGAATTCCTGCACCACACAGCCCTTTCCCCATCCTGGCATGGTTAATGTGTGACTCACACAACCTCGTTTTTCCTTGCTACTACAGACACGAAAGCTGCGATGCTGATAAGGAGGGCACCTCAGATGGGATCTCAGCTTGGCTGAAATGCAGCTGCTGAGGGGCTGTTGTGGGCTGGGCAGCTCCTCACTGTGTCCTGGGTTCCGCTGGCCAAGGAGGGAGCAGCAGAGTCCTCCTGGATCCTGCAGGAACGTTCCCATGGTGCTGCTCCACTGCAGGAGGCTCTGCTGGTGGCTGGGGGGGTTGCTTTTGGCATCTTCACATGTCCTCCTCCTTGTTCTCTGGGAACAAGCTGGAGCTTCCACTGCTCATTCCACGGCCATATTTCCTTGTGATTTAGGTGGTAACCTGGGAACAGAAAGATCTCCAAGGTAACGAGGGATCAGTGATGCCTTCTGTGTTCAACCAAAGCAGGGCAGGCACCTTCCCTCAGGAGATGGACACGGAAAGGTGTGATTGACACTGGTTTTACTCTGGAATTTTGTGTGCTGTGTTCCCAGGCCCCTGGGCCCGTGCCATTATTGATCAGGAGATCTCTAAGACAGTTTGGTTTATTTATTTAATGCGCCTAATCCGTAAAAGAACAAACCCCATCTCGAAATGGCAGGTTGTGCTCAGAGCTGCCAGAGAGCTGAGAGTAGGCAACCAGATCTTGCAATGAGGTGATCAAAGATTTCATCAAAAATACAGAATGTTCAAGCTGTTCTGCCAGCTGGGAGACTTGTAGCAGGCTGGAATTCATGCTGCTTGAAATGCTGCAGCTTCCTCCCAAGCAAATAAAAGGGCCCTATTGCCCAGCAACCTCCAAAATAGAATTAGTCACTCCAAACGGGCAGATATCCCAATAGGACTGGGAGCTCAGCTCTGGGAATTCAGGGTGATGTTTGGAAAAGATCTTACAGACAGGTTTGCATGAGGGAAAAGCTCCCGAGTGCTGGTGTGCCCCATCTCCCCTGTGCCACTCGTGTTCTGTGCTGAGGGGTTTGTGTGGCTAGGCCAGGCTCTGCAGGGAGCTCTGTGTGAGTGCCAGGAGCGTCCACAGAGGGAATCAGAGCAAAAATGGCTTTTGCACTTGGTGTCCCTGCAGCATCTTCCTGTACAACCACAGTTCTGGTTCAGGCAGGGCCTCAAAGACCTGGGAGCCTGAGATGCATTTCTGGGAGGGAGTTGGGTGCTTGCCAGAGGCCCAGGCTGTGCTTTGGGTGTCTGAAAACTTCATCTTTAAAGTTGTTTGGGTGCTTTGAGGTGCAAATATACTCCCAGGGGCTTTGCATTTCCTTGTGTTGTGAAACCCAGGATGGGCGGATGGATGGATGGATGGAGGGATGATGGATGATGGATGGATGGATGGGTGGATGGATGGGTGGATGGATGGGTGGATGGGTGGATGGATGAAGGATGGATGGCTGTACATTACGGAGTTCCTCCTTGATTGCCATGCAAAGCACAAGTCATGAAAACACGTGTCACAAAATGATCCTCTGATTTTTACCTGAGGCATTAAATATTCATGGGCTTTTTTTTATTTTAACATTGATCCAATGTGACCAAGATGTTTGGGAATTAAGGTGTTTTTTCCCCCTTGACCTCAGTAATGAAGGGATAAATGCCAGACCTGGCCAGTGCTGGTTGGGAGGAAGGCCCAAGTCCTTCCTGGTGCCTCACCTGGCCCTGCTGCTCATTCCCTGCTCTGGCTGCTCCTCTCGGGCTCGTAATTGTGCATTTCCTCTGCAGATTTCAGCAGTAATAGTTTTTCCAATTGTTCCTATAAAATAAGCTATAAAATAGATTGTGTTTTTAATTGTTTAGCTTCATTCAGCAGACTAATCGTTGGACTTCAGGCATGTTACATTAAATACAGCTAAAGGTTTCATTATTCAATTTAAACTAATCTAATTAGTTAGAGACAATCATTTAATTTGGTTATGATTCTAATCTCTCATCAGGAAACTTCTCCCTGACAAAGTCCCTGCTTTCTCTTTGGGAAATAAAACTGCCAGGGAGGGAACGTTGTAGGGAATTAGCCAGGAGAAAACCACCACGCCAAAGTCGTTACTGAGCTCCTCGTATTAAACTGGTGCTGCTGCCTTGTTCTAATTTCTGATGTTTGAAGCCAACAGGGATGAAATTTTCTCTGCTGTAGGGCACACTTGGAATCCAAATACTTAAAGGGGAGATGCTTCTTTATGTATAAAGTGTCACCCTCCCCAACCCACAGAGGTTACACAGATAAGGAGCAGTTTAAATCTCTCTGACTGAAGAAAGAACCCCAGTAGCTGGGTTAGCAGAATTCTGGCTTCAGTTGGACATTGCAAGGACCAAGGAGCGTGGAAGGCAGGAGTGATAACCAGCACTGCTCCGAGGAATACGAGAGCTCCTCCTGCAAATCCCAAGTGAAACCCCAAGGTGTGCGGGAAGGAGCCTTGGCTGGAGGTGAAATGGTGCCAGGGACAGGGACTGCCGGGTTATTTGTCCAACAGCAGTGAGGGGAGGCTCCTTCATCCCTCGAAAAGAGAAAAACAATCCCTTTTCCTCGAGGCTGGGGAGGGAGGGTGCTCAGCTCCAGGCAAACAGAGCTGGAGCTCAGAACTGCAGTGGAAGCAAAACCAACTCCAACCCAGCAGAATATTTATGGCATCTCTTCCTTCCTTAATTTGGCGAAGGAGCTGAGATTTCTCCTCTGGAGAACGCGGAGTATTAATTAACTGAGGACGGGCTGAGAAATGGATGGCTCTCCTAAGTGTTTTCCCTATACTTTATTATCAGTCTAGGCTTTTAAAACAATGGCTGTGCCAAGGAAAAGATTAGAGTGAGGCAGAGACAGGGTTTTTTTAATAATAACCAGACAAAATAATATCAATACACAGCATATACCATCAGAACAGGAGACAAATTCGTTACAAGGTGTATTTGAGTAAGAGGTAATTGTGACTTGAATAGATTACTTTTATCTAATGTATTTATTGCTACATAAATATAAAGATGTATAGAACTCTTCTGATTGTATCCAGAGAGGAAGTAAATAGTATGGATTTTTATACCTGTAATTTATGTCTCTCCATCTGCAGTGACAGACATAGATGCTGTACCTCAGACCTACCCTGCATCTTTCTACCTGGGTGTGGAAAAGAGACTCAGGGCAGGAAGGAGATTTCAGCCCTTCCATCACTGTCCTGCTCCAGGGGGTTTTGTTTTATCCCTCAGAGCCGGAGTACCTGGAGTGCACGACACGAGGCTCTGTCCCTCAGCCCCTCCCAGCTGCCTGGCTGAGCTCCTGCTCCCTGCTTCTCTTGGACTTGGCAGCTCTGGCTGGCTCTGAGTCCTTCCAGCAGCACCTCAGGGCTCTCCCTGGGTCCAGCTGGGGAAACTGAGGCACGGCTTGTTGGGCAACTCACCAGGTGTGTCCTTGTCACATCCCCCTCCACCTGCACACCTGGGCCTTTGCTTCAACTCACACACGGATCTCTGCCCTCATTTTCCCCGGGGAGATGGGCATGGGAAGGGTTGCATCAGGAAAAGGGATCCCACAGGTTTAAATCTGCAACACACAAATGCAAATCGTTCCTGTTATTGCCTGTAACTGATCAGTTATTCCTGACAGATGGGTTCAAACCAGAGCACAGGATTCCCTCCCAGCTGCTCCCACAGCCCTGTCCCACTCCAGTGGATAAAATGCTGTGTTCCTGAGCCAGCCCTGGTTTATCCATTTTGGGTGTTTCATTTTGGATCTCAGGCTCGGTGATGGGGAATTGTCTCTCCATGAGCTGACTACAGCTCCAGTCTAATCAATCTTTGCCTGCACAGATAAGGCTGTTGCTCAGATTTACAGAGTTTGCTGTGGACAGAAAAGCAGGGCTGGTTACAGGATGTCATCATCAGGGAGTAAAAGGGATTTGCAAAGTAAGGCTGGGACAGAGGTTTCACGTCTTCAAGTCAGCCATGAAATCTGCCAGTGAGAAATCACCTCCCTCCCAGTGTAGGGGTTTGTCACTGCTGGTAGGACAGCAGGGGACCTGGCTGGATGTCCAGTGACCCTGCCCATCCACATCCTCCCTCGTGCCCAGCCTGGAGAGACAAAACCAGGGCATTTTGCATCCTGGCCGTGATGGAAAACAGCCTTTGGGATGGAAGGCCCGGGGACACTGCGGGTGCCTGGGGGGTGTTGCAGCAGCACAGTTTGTGTGGGGACTGAAACAAAGCCCAAACCCAGCACAATTCAGCTGGGTTTGGGTTTCCCTGTGAGCATTTCACAGCCCAAAAACCCCGGCCCGTTGTGCACATTCCCTTCTCCTCAGGGTGGGGAACCAGACAGGTCTGAGAGATCCAGACCCACACGGAGCAAACGCTGCTTACCCCTGCAGGAACAAGCAGTTGTGGGGTCACTGCTGGTGCCAAGGGCTTCTCATCTTTCCCATGGAAAAATTTAGGTTTTCCAGTAATGCTGTAATTACCACCCTGTCATGTCACCAAGCAAACAGGTCGGCAAACCAAGGTACCGAACTAAATAATCTGTGGCATAATCTAAACATATAATGGTAATTAAAGCTGACAGCTTAATAAGATACTGAGATTCAAATGTACAGTAGTAATCTGCAATTAAGTAATCTTTTGTAATAGTACCCTGCCAGTTTGTAAAATTTCAGGTAGAAGGCTGTGTACTGTTCCACAGCAAAAATATTGACACAAGGCAAAGGTATCCAGGAAACGATCAGACATCCAAATCCGCCGGTGCCGTCCAGGGAAGGCACAACACCGTGATTCATCGCAGGCACTCAGCTGCTGCCACCAGCTCGCAGCCAGAGCTGCCTTGCTCAGCATGGGAAGGGCTTGTGCTGCTGTTTCGAGGGATTTCATGCCTGGCATTGCTCATGAGGGCTTTTGGCAGTCCATTGTCTGCCCTCAGAGGTGCTGGGTTGGAGCTCCAGCACCTCCAGGACTCATCAGGGGCTCTGATCTCCATCATTCCCCTGCTCCTCTGAGCAGGGAGGATCCATTCTACAGTGTCTGAACTGGAAAAAAAATCCCATTTCTGGCAAAATTTGAGTGGAGTTGAGATTCCATCTTTGACTTTATTCCCACCCTGTGCAATATGGGAACATTGACACAGGCCCCAGAGGCTGTGCCAGGTAGCAAAGGCAAAATTTAGCCTTAATGGTCAGAGAGACAGGATTGGATGTGATCAAATCCCAGAAAACAGACTTCAAATTGGAACCTGCTAAATCAGCTCGCTGGTGAGAAGCCGGAGGAAATAGGACACGTGCGCCCAGGAACTTCTGGATTTCTCCTTTAAGTCTTTTTGGTTGCCAGGTTTCAAAAAAATTATGGATTTGTCTTAATTCTTGCAGCACCTGTCCCATCTCATGTCCAGCCCTCGTGAAGGGGAAGGAGGAACAGTCCCCTCCCTCAAAAGCCCTGGGAGCAAATGGCTTGGGGGGGGTTGTGCCCACCCCCCTGGGTCCAGGGCAATCACATTTTAGAGGTGATGTCCGTGAGCAGCTCCCAGGAGAGCTTTTCTGTTTTAATCCTGTGAAGCTCTGGGTGAATAAAGCAAGCCTCGGGAAAGCAAACCAAGGCAAGAGACTTTCTTAATATAGGCAGGGCTTTGGGGTTTTTGCATGACAATGACATTCCCGGGCCAAGGTAAGAGATTTCCTGCGCGTGTCGGGTTGAACCTTTGTGCCTTGGGTTGTGCTGCCTTCTTTTTCCCTTTCTGCTCCTGCTCACTTCCCTCTCCCCTCTCGCTGCTCTTGACTGTTTGTACAGATGCTCTTTTCAGAGCCAGAGCTTTGGGAGCCACTCCCAGCCGGCTACAAAAGGCTCCCCAGCGCTGCACAGCTGAGCGGGTTCTTTAGAACAAATCCCACGGAGGCAGCAGTGCCTGCTGCATTATTTATTCACCCAGGCCCTTTCAGAATGCACAGGCGGACAGCAACAAGCGCTGCGTGTCCAAGGGACATTAAAAGGTTTGACTCAGGTGTTAATTCAGTGGCTTTGAAGGAGTCAGGATGGTTTATCGGGAGAATAAAGATAACGGAGTGTTACAAAGGCAGCAGAACTCCAGAGCATCTCTTTAGGAGAATCCTGACATCCTTGGGTTTTTCTCCTGGACCTGGGTCGAGTCCCATGGCTGCACCTTCCCCCTGTCCTTCCCCACCTCTCTCAGGGAGATAAACCAGAAGGGTCTTGGCCTGGTTTACCCATCTCCAGAGGAGTAGGAGGCACCACCAAAGGCAGCTCAGGTGAGATCCCAGCTGCCCTCTGGGGATTTTGGAAGCACAGAGAGAGGCCGAGTACCCAGCTTGCATCCCACCACCAAACAGGAGCTCTCAGCCCCTCTGAGCAGATCTTGTGCAGCGGAGTTGACGCCTCCAGGCAGGGAGTGCAGCCCTGTGAGCTCCCTCCAGGATGTGGCGTGTCAGCAGAGGGAAAGCATCTGCAATCCGTTGACATGGCTTGGCTTTCAGTCGTGTCAGATCTCCGACAAAATAACAAATTGAGCCCAGTCCTGAGCACACGGATTCCTGCCCTGGTGCAGTCCCGAGCAGCACAGAAATATGTTCAGATTTGCAGGGATGGGCTGGGAAGCAAAGTAACCCCAGGAATTTTGAACCTGGAAGCACCAAACAGCGAAACAAAACCAGCTGGAGCTTTCCTGTGATTGAACAAGCTCTCCATGAGTCCCTGTGGTAGACCTCGACCAGGACAAATGCTCAGAGCTGTGCCCACTCCTCAGAACAAGCCGAGAGGGGCAAAGCTTTGCCCGTGCCAGGCAATCCCCCATTTCCCAGCCCTGAGGGGATGAGCAGGGTCTGGCACACCTCAGCCACAGGACAGGACCCTGCTGGCTCTGCTGCTGCCTGACCTGGCCAGAGGAGAAACTCAGACCCTTTATACCTTCCGTGCAGTCCTTCCCCACGGAGGCTGGTAGGAGTTTCACAATTAATCAGGCTCATACAGGACCATTAATTGCTGAGCTCAGCACGGGCCCGCTGAGCTGAGCACAGCTCCACGTGTCAGGCGTTTTCTGAGCTTGTGAGATACCTCTGGGCTCAGAGGCAGGTTATAAACGGTGACTTCTCAGAAACAATGGATTAGAATCCAAGAAACCCTCGCCACGAGGAGTCAGGGAACTGGGGGAGAAGCAGCAACGTGGTCCGTAAGGAAATAGGAACGCTGCAGAGAGAAGGGTGGGGAGCAGCAGGGTGGCCCCTCTGCTGTGCCTGCAGCCCAGCCATTCCCCCGAAGCCTTCCAGGCTCCTCAGAGCCCCAGGGGGGAATGCCAGGCGCAGGGCCAGGCTCAGATCCAGGCGGGTGCGATGTCTGTGCTGAGGATGCAGGGCTGAGGGACGGCACCGGCACCGCGAGACGGCAGCGCATTAACAGCGCTGGGATTCCGGCTACTTTTAGTCATCTTTAAAAATGATGGACTCAAATGCTTCCTGACCCAAGGGGATGCACCAGGAATCAGTCATCACTCAGGGAGTTACTTGTGCTCACTCTATTTTTTAATGGGAAGTTATGGGTTCCTGCTCTCAATCCCTCTCGCTCTCCTGCTGCTCTGCTGCCGTTCATCAGCACTCGCTGGTGCTGCTGGAGTGCCAGGACTCGCCCAGCACGTTCAGCAGCACAGCAGGGCCCTGCTGCCCGCGGGAACTTCCCTAGCTCCCTGAAAATGGCAGAGACAGTTGAGCAGGAATCACTTTCAGAGCAGGGGGAGTTCTGCGAGGCTCTCTCAGCCAGTGAGGGTGAGCGAGCAGCCAGTGGACGTCCCTGCCACAGCCGCAGGAGGGACTCTGTGGCCCCAGTTTGAGCCAACACAAGCTGCAATTGGATTTCTGTTGAGTCAGGAAAGCGAGGGGCAGAGATGAGATTTTTCTTTCCTTTTTCAAAATGGGAAAATTAATTCTGAGATCTTAAACCAAGCCTGCAGGAACAGAGGGCACCTGGCAGTGCCACCCTGGTGCCGCCATCATGTCAGGACTGACTGATGCTGTCACACACAGGTGGGTCACACCCTGCTGGAGCTCAGCCACGGTTCTGGCAGTGGCTCAGCCCCTCCACTACCATCCCCACCTCTCCTTTGTGAGACCCCCGTTCCTCCCGCTGCCCCTGCTCCCAGCTCGGGGCCGAGGGCAGAGTGCTGGGGTGGCACTTTCACAGCACTCAGATAAACACAAAACAAGGGATAAGCTGTCCAGGATAAGTGTGTCAGGTCCAGTTACGCTTTCCTGGGAAGGCTGAAGCATTAGGAAAGTATTACATTGCTGCTGCTCACTGATATGTCAATCAGCCAGAGGGTAATTAATGACTGCCGCCGTCAGTGCAAAAGTAACTCTAGACACTGCAGGGCCTGTCTGAAAGGATAAAATTTCACTCAGGCACAGGATTCCGAGTCTGTCCAGGAATGGTCAGCACTCAGCTCTGCTGCAGAGGACAGGGGCACTCGGGGCTGGTCCAGCCAGTCCTGAAATCCAGGGAACACGGGGAGAAATCCAATATTGCTGCAGTCGCAGTGTCAGGGACAAGGTGTGTGCACGGGAGGGGAGGGCAGGGAGGGAGCCTCCAGCAGCCCAGAATCCCCTCTGGCTGCCTTTGGGAATTTCTCAAGACACTTGGAGCAGCAGTGCTGGATCAGCTCGAAACGAGACCAGCAGAGGAATTTGGGTGGCACAGCGTGAGCTGTGAGTGAGATGTCCCCCCTTGGAGGCTGGAGCAGAACTGCCAATTGCTTCAACAGCTCCTGGGGTCTCCATGGGCAGAGAACATTTCAATGAGCACTGTCCCATGGCCCAGGTGCTCGAGTGAGCCCTGAATTCCCTCCTGGTCCAGCCATGGGTTCCTGAGCTCTGCAGGACCAGCTTTAAAAGCTCAGTAGCAGCACAGGGTCAGTGGTGACAGGAGCAGATTTTGGCCTGGCCTCTGTGTGCAGAGGTGTTCCCAGGAATGCTGCTGCCTGGAGTTGCAACCAAACATCAGCTGGGGAAGAAGGAAACATCTCCTGGGCATGTCACAGAAATGCTGCTCCTTTAAAGTCAGCTTCAAACCCATCCCGGAACCGTGTGTTGTTCCCGAGGATTCACACACACGAGCACACCTCCACAGCTTCCCCACCTTTCAAATCCCTGCAGTGTAACTCAGTAAAGAAAGTACAGAATGAGGGTGACATGCAAATCCTATTAATTCATCCAAGTATGGAAATGCAATCCTTTTGATGTCAAAAAGTACAGCAATGATATGTTAAAGAGCTCAGCACGCTTCTGTTAAATATGTAAAGTGCAGATTCCCCTGCAGCTGTATCACTCCTGCATCACCCTGGACTATAGCTCCTGACTTTAAAAGACTGGGAATTACTCTAACAGCATTATAGGCCTGTGCCCAACAATATGGTCAGATGTTGGTAAGAGGATTTGGGATCAGCGTGGATTTAGTTACACCATTCTTCCCTGAGCTCATCTGGGTCCTTTGCTCAGGCAAATGCAGGTGACAGATTCCACAGAGTGGCTCCGTGGAGGGAATGAGCTTTCAGAGGAAGGGTGGGAAAGAAGTTATTTGATGCACTGCAGGCAGAGGAAACAATTTTAGAGTAAAAAAAAAGAGATTGAGAGAGAGATAGAGTGAGTGGCACTCCAGGCCTCTTTTTTCTTCAGTCTGAATTTGAACCACAGTAGGGCTTTTTCCAAAAGATGCTCACTGAGATAAGGGCACAGAGAGATGTTTTCAGAATATGGCAACTACAGGGACAGATGGAAGAGTCCTGGTGGGATTTCAGAGAGTTTCCAGGCAGAGGGAACCTTCTCCTCTCACCTGCTCTACCCACTGATTCTTCCCATGTCAAGATTTCAGTGATGGTGCAGCTTCAGCTCTCCTAGAGAGACATTTAGTCTTGATTTAAAGTTTCTGAGCAATCAAAAAATTCATCCCATCTTTCTGCAGCTGTTCCAGAGACTAATTAGCTCTATTTGAAATATGTGCATGCCATTCCAGAGCAAAAATGAAACCATTCCAGAGAATTTGGCGCGTGCCATCAGTCATTGAAACCAAAACATCTCATGTGCTGCTGCTTCTCCAGGTCTGTGGATGCTTTGGAGGTGCCTCCCACGGATCTGCAGCCCTGGATTGTTCCAGGCAGCAATGCAACAACAGCTGGAGTGCCTGGTGTGGGGTGGGAGTCGGGAACCAAGCAGGGAACAGGTGAGACACACCTTGGTGCCAGTGCAGAGAGACTGGGAAATGCCCTGCAAGTGAAAATGGTGCATGTTAGGAATAAATTGTGCTCTTATTTCTTAGCGGGGGCAGTTTGAATTTGGCTGAACATTAATGTGAGGGAGGTATCACTGAGAACAGCGTTGTTAAGTTTCAACAACAAACATTTTGGAGAGTAAACCACTCTGTGAGGGAAAGGGCAAAAAACTTGAGTTTCTGCTGAGCTCTGCACAGAACAGACCCAGCCACGGGGACTCCACTGAGCCTCAATACTCTCTACAGAACTTCCCAGAGCTCAGAGACTCCAGCATGCTGAAATTCAGGTTCTTTGCAGTTTGAGCCAAAGACACTGGATTGATAAGCATGAAAGAAACAAAAAAAGCCCAAACAAAAAATCCCCCTGAACTTGTCCCATAAATCAGGCCCTGCCTGTATGTTACCGAGTCAGCTGAGGGAGGAGAGTGATGGTGTTCGGTGTTTTTTCTCTCTCTCTTTCCCCTAACACTAATTAGGTTTGAAAGGCTGCAGCTTGAGTCCAGATACCACATGCCGAGAAGAAAGGAACCCAAACAGCTGACGCAGAGTTCAGACTAAACTAACTGCAAGCTCCCCAGGGACATCACAAGGTAAACCTGATAGTCCCTGTCATTTACAATCATTATCAGGCAGTAGAGGCGCTGTAATTTTACTGGGGAGCCAATTAACAGATTCCCGAAGCTCGGGGATAAGGTCTTGGTCCTTTTTTCTGGTTTAGACAGGAAAAGAGGGGAAGAAAGGCTTTGTTTCAAGGGGATGCTCCAGGAGCTTTCCTGCCCGGGGGAATGGGCAGAGCTGGGCTCACACTTTCCCTCTTGAGGGAAAAGAAAAGAGCAGGGGGTGGCAGAGGCAAAGCCCTGGCTCTGGTGCCAGCTCGGCACAGCTGGGTGAGGTGTCCAGCTGCACCCCAGCACCGCACACGGGCACGGAACAGCTTCCCTGTCAGCTGAAACAGCGAGGACTGGCTCAGCATGGGGCACTCAGGAGCTCCCCTCAACAACACGAGTGAGAAGCAAAAACCTTGGACCAAAGCTCCAGATGGAAACGTGTCTGTGCTGGGGAAGTTTGGGGTTTGGATCCAGGTCTGAGCGTTAATGTGTTGGACTCATCCTCCCTGGAACAAACCGATCATACATTTGCAGTTCAGGACAGATTGCGAGGAGGACTCAGTGAACCATGCTTGGAGCAAACAGAACACAGAGGAAGTGTTCAGCTTTCCCCCTGCCAGCCCTTTGCAGGCCTGAGCCGGAGCCAAGGCAGTCAGCTGAGCTCCTGGTAGGAGTTTTTTGGCCTAAAACCACTCACTGGATATGCAAACTTAGATAAGAATTTGTGCACCGGGCTCTGTTTACCCTCTGGCCAACCAAGCTTCGGCAGCAGAGTCTCAGGCCAGGCCTTAGCACGGGTTATTGTAAACACCCAGGAGAGCTGGAAGCTGGGAGGAAGGGCCTGGGCAGGGTTTGCAGCCTCTGACTACAGAGGATCCTCACACCCAGGTCCTGCAGGGTTTCTCTGTTGTCACCATCTGAACCTTCCCTTGCTTCCAGCAGTAATTCTGTCTGAGCAGGGCATGGAGGGGGTGACATCCCTTTTTCTGCCTTATTGTTTGCTTGCTTTAGATAACCACATGTGCCTGGGCCTCTGTGTTCTGATATTAAGCAGATTTTGTGCAGTGCCAGGGCATTTTGCACTAAGAAAACTGCAACACCAAAACCTGTTCACAGGTGACTCCTCTGCCTCGCAGCCTTTGTTCAGCTGCTCTGCCTGAGCCAGCAGTTCTGCAGCTCGGGAAGGAGGGAACAGGCAGAGAAATCCTAAGAAAGGTAAAAGCATTAATGGGTCAAGGCCTCCTTTGCATAATTCTATTATCACCAGGAAGATGCTGCAATAATCATGTTAGGCATGTGCTCTGGAGCATCAAAGTGACTTGTCTTACCTTACTTTTTGATGTTAGACAGGTTTAAATGCTTTGTACAGCTGAGGCACCTCAGACAGCTGATCAAGAGAGCCTGTGCTGTTCAAGCAAAGCAAAGGCCTGTTTTGCCTTTTTTTTAATGTCAACAATGCCACATTCTTCCAGCAAGGAATAATCTCTGTTGTCACAAGCTGTGAAAAGCAAAGGTGTGGGAGAGTCTGTGTGTGGGTGCCTGCAAATGCTCCCTGGAGCTGCCACCTGGGAATCTTCAGCATCTCCTGCTTTGTTTGGGCCAGAAATGCAGAAACCACCGAGGTACAGAGTGTGTGCCCCGTGGTTGGTGATCTGCTCGGTTCTGGGCTGCAAAGCTCACCTGGGTGTGGGGGATGATTGGTGTCAGCAGGGCTCAGGTTTAGTCTCTGAGTGAGGTCCAACACTTGTTGTGTCAGAGCAGGAACGGTCCCTGCCCCTCTGAGCTCAGGTGCTGCATTTCTGGTCTGAAAGATGCTTTTTCTCTGCTGAGATAAACTCCAGACACCTGATGGTTTAAATCAGGGCCTGAACAAGGAGGTCTCTCAGTCAGCACTGGCAGGGGGCTCTCTGGGCCTGCTGAGGGAAGGGCTCTTTGCTGTTTTCCATCCATCTCCTTCCCTGACTCTCCTGAGCTGCCCCCGGTGCTCCAGAAGTTCCATCCAGCCCAGTCCTGTTCCCAGTGTCGCTCTCGGTGCCAGGGACTGGGGCCGTGTCCGTGGGATTGCTGCTCCTGACTCTGTGCAGGACACGCTGAGCAGCAGCAGGGAGGGAGGAGGCATCTCCCCCTTCCCCCAAAACAGATGGAGCTGGAGCAGAGGAAGCGCAGGCACAGCCCTGGGCTCGCTCTCCCCGCGAGTTTTCCCAGCTCCTCGATCCCACCACGGGTGGGAGCTGTGTGGGGATGAGACTAGAGCTGGCTGCTGGTCCTGACTTCTGCTAAAGCTCCCATGGAGAACTTGGGGGTTGCAGGGTTGCCTTGGTTTGGGGTTTTTTTCCCCTGGTGGCACAACAGGATTTTTGTTTCCAGCCAGAAGGAGGAGCCAGATCAGTCTGGAATGTGGCTCTATGTTTGGTTTTCTGCTAAAACAAAACAAAACAAAAAACCAATGAGATTCATGCTTTGCCTTTTGGGGCCAGGAGAAAGGAGTACGAGTTTGTTTTGTGAGGGAGGGATGGATTTTTAAGTCTTTTTTTGCAAGTTTCAGAGTTGGGATTAAAGCTTTAGTCCTGTTTTCCTCTCGTTTTCATCCTTGACTCCGCCCATTCCTTAAAGAAAGCTTTAAAGAGAAGTCCTGCTGTAACTTGATATTGTGACTCTGTAGGACACAATCTGAGCAGGAGGCGCTTCTTCCTCCCTTTCTCTCTGAATCCTGTGGAATACCAGCAGTGAAATGGTCCCAGTGCCTTCCCTCCTGTGGGAGAGCTCGGACTGGTCTGGCCAGCCCCGAGCCCTTTGTTCCAGCTCTGGAGCTGCTCTGGTGTTCTCCCTTCTCCAGGCAAGCACCAAAGAGAAGCAGAAGTCCTAAATGCCAGCCCAGAGCATCAATCATAATTCCTGAGCTGCCAGCAGTCATGTAACTGCTTAAAGACCTCAGCAGCCCTCTGGCACTTAAAGAAAAAAAATCATCTAATTAATCACAGGTGAAACAGCTTGGACCTGCTCCAAAAGCCCCTGAATTTACTGCCAAGCTTTGATGCTAATTTTCCTTCTAAGTAACCCCCTAAAGAAATTTACGATTAGGTAATTAAAGTGATGAATAAAGAGATACTTAGAAGAAAGGAGAAGAAAGAGGGGGGAAAAAAACCTTGAGTCAAAAGTCTTAAATCTCCTCCCCTCCTCAAAGAGAAATGTTAGTCATTTCTGCATGTGCTTTGTCTCTGGAAATTGGGTTGGATTCCCACAGGAGGCTTGAGAAATATTCCTTAAATTAATGTTTGCATAACCAAATAAAACAGAAAAGAAGGAGCTCCTAAACAGATTGTGATGCCGATGTGGCTGAGGGGAAAAGGGACTTGTGGCTTCTCTCTGAGAATCACACACTGAACAACTTCTGTCAGGAGCTGCCTGCTGCCTTTCCCCTGGGTTCCTGAGACCATTGTTTTAAAGGTAATTAGATACCCAGGAATGCCATCTAATTAAAAAACGTAGTGATATCTAACTAAGAACTCTGGATTATGTGAATGTTTAAAAGTCTGACCACAGGCCCTTAGCAGGTCAGGAGCGCTGTGTAGGGCTCTGCAGCGTCCTCTCCCTTTCCTCCTCTCGTGTTTCCAGAGGAGAAGGATCTCAGCAGCCTTTGGTTCCTGTGCTTTCTTCAGGCAAATGTTCCACACCAAACTCAGCACGAGGGGTGTGAGCTCAAACTCAGGGACAGAGGCTGCAGAGATTTGGTTGTTTCCACTAAAAATGCACAGATGGCCCCAAAACAGAGAAAAAAATCAGGATCCAGTGTCAGTTCCACTCTGCCTGACACCCCTGACCTTTCCCTGTCCACAAACCCCTGCTAACCTGTCACTGCCTCCCTGCACTGAGGGAAGAGCTGCTGGGTGATTTTTGAGGGGACCAGAGAGGATAAAAAATGAGAAAATGGCAGATTAGATCTGAGGTGACAGAGATGAGGAATAAAAGCCATTAGAGCCCATTTGCAATGTGCCCTCATTGAGTCAAGTTTCAAGGTGTTTTTCCAGATTATTAATAGCCTGACAGCAGTTTCTGTACAGGAATCTGATAGGGGAAATAACACTCATGTACACACACTGCGGTGTGCAGGGAAAGTGGAGGCCCTTCATTTATTTACTTGGGGAGATGTGAAATGCAGCAAAGCAGCAGCTGGATCCACACAGAACAAACCTCCTGTGCTACAGCTGCAGCATCTCTGGGCACACATCCCTGTAACCCTGCAGAGCCACCAGAGGAGCTCCTAGAACCTCTGCAAATAGACCCTGGGCTGCGTCCCCATCATCCCAGCCCTTGGTGAACAGAACCTTGGGTTCTGGGGGATGTTCTGGACACTGAAAATCTCCCAGGCATCCAATTTATTCAGTGTGGCTCCTTTTAAACTCGGTAGAGCACCAATCCTGAGCAGGTCTTTCCTGTCTCGTCCCCCTTATCTGAATTATCTCAGCTGTACACAGTGAAATGAAAGCTGGGGCGAGAGGGAGGCGAGCACAGGAACACTCGGGCGTGTGGGAAAGAAAGGTTAAAACATTCCCAAAGTTGCACTTTGTAGTTGCGAGCTCGTAAAAGAGAAATACCAGGTGGGGAGCGCTTTGAACTTCCCAGGCTGAGTTGTCAGACGTGAGTAATTGCAGCGCTCTGCGTGAGCAGGGGGTGGCCCGGGAGGGCGAGGGATGGAGCTGCGGTGCCTGCGGGCCAGGCAGGGCCGGGCTGAGCGGGAGCAGCTCTCCAGGCATCGCTGGATGGGGGCTGCTGCTTTCTATTAAACTGCAGCTTTCGCTTCCCCAGCTCGTGTTGCAACCTCGCTCTGCTTGTGAGGATTAGAAATAGTCAAGTCTTGCTTTTTATTACATGTTGTGGAGGTAGCCAAGCCCATTGCCAGTGAGAGTGGACAACAAACAGTAGGGATGCACTTTAGCCCTTTGTTCTGCTCCTCCCCACCTAGCACTGCCTGGAGGATGGGCTGCTGTGCCAACAACTGTCCCTACAGAAAAAGGATTCTCTGCTGGTGGCTGCAGAGCCTGAACCAAACGCAGAGGAGTTCAGTCCTTCCCCTGAACTCCCATCCCCTGAGCTGGGATCGGGCACGTGCAATTCCTGCTGAAGTCGGTAAAACCCTGCAGGTGCACAGGTGTTTCCAAATTCCATCCCTGTGCAACAGAGCAGTGCCTGGGCAGAGAGGCAAGGCTGAGGGCAAGGCTGAGGGCAGGAGGCTCCCGGCACCTCTTCCTTCACACCCTCTCAAGAGCTCTGGGACTCGCAGCAAATGTTGAGAAGCTCCGGTAGCTCCTTGCTCAGCACTTCCAGGACTGCACGCTGCTTTGGGAGCCCGCAGGTTCTGAGGCAGCTTGCCCTGATCCAAATCCTGGTGGGAAGCGATTCCGATTCCCCACAATTGCACTTCCAGTCTCAGCTCAGCACTCGGTGCTTCCCAGAGAGGTGTTGGGGATCAGGCGCTTGGCGCTGGGGTTCCTATTTGGATAAGCTCTTAAGACCTGGGATTTTGTCACTGCAGAGCACTGATCCCACCTTGGATCAGCCTGAGGCATTCTCTGTTGGGGAATTGCCCAGTATTCTCCTTGTCTTTGCATTCTGTGCAGTGTCTTGTGCCCTTGGCCTCCCCCTTTTCATCCTTCAGGCTGCAGCTGATAAATTCAGCTTGTCTGACTTCTAACAGGACACCGCCTGTTCCCTCAGCTGACTAAAAACTGCTTCCTACAATGGAAGAATTTGTATTTCTCATCATTTAATTAAAGGTGTCTCTCACCTTTTACTGTAACTAGTTGCTTTTATTTTCAGGTGAAAATATAAATTCCTCCCCATGAAAAAAAAAAGCTTTCCTTCTAAGAATATCTAAAAAGTGACTTTTTCAAATGTAATTTCTTTGTGCAGTTTTTCAGTAAGGTTTTTCCTCGATGCTGTTCTCCAAACTGTAATTTCTTAACCAGCTTAAGACCGAAATGGTAGATGATATTTCAGCCCTGCGAGACAAAACACAACCCCGGGCTCAGCCCTGAGCTCTCCAGCCTGCAAACCTCAGCATGAAAGGTGCCCGTAGAACAATGAGGCCTTATTGCCCTTCCTGTATTGCCCTGCACACCCAGAGCTTCCTGAGCGTGACCGCTCCTGCAGTGCCTGTGTGGTGGAGCTGTCCTGCCCCAGCACGGCTGCCTGCCTGCTCCTTCCCTCCCCAACTCTTGCCACGCTGCCTGTGGCAATTCCAGTGGCCGAATTCCTTCCTCCAGTAAAATCTTAACAAGTTGAGCTGAATCTTCAAACAAATCCACGTCTCCCTCAATAAATATCAAAAGGGAAATCCAGTTTAATATAAACAGAGGATGGTGAAGTGGTGCTATTTATATGGCTCAATTTCCCTTCAGTTAAACCGCTAATGGCACTTGGAGGGCTCGTAATTAGAAGCCACATCTGACAGAACAAAGTCATCCAGGGAAGCCAAGCCAGGGCAGGATGAAAGCGCCACCAGCACAGGCCCAGGGCCCAGCTCTAGGTCTGAACTTATCTCGGTAGAGCAGTGCTTGGCTCTTGTGCTCAATTCCAGCTTTTGCTTAGAAAAATTCCAATATCCAGTGATTTGTGCCTCTTCCTCTGCCTGGCTTTGCTCAGGTGGACCCTGACCAACGCCTGGTTCCCCCTGCCTGGGAAGGATTTGCTCAAACCCCACGAATTCGGGGCTGATTAGAGATTCCAGCTTGTCTGTACTTTGCTCTTCCAGAGCACCAGAACTGCTTAGAAGTACAGAGCAGATGCGAGCCCAGAAAAGGAGCAAATGATTAACACCGAGCGTTCAGGCTGGAGCTGCAGTCGCACCTGATTGTTATTTTGGGTTTTTTTCAGTACATCTCGGCACTTTTGCCCAGCCCTTCCCTGTGCCTCTCCCCAGCACAGCCAGAAGCAGCCCATTAGCGTGAGGGATGCGTGTCACTGCCTGCTGATCTAGGCCAGGGCTCGGGCTGCTCCTCAGAGCAAGTGCCCAGAAGCACAATTAGACACCAGCCAAGACTCTCAGCGGTGATTTAAAACGGATTTTGATTTTAAAGGTACATCTTAAAAGCACCTGGTTTTGTAAAAATGTAAAAGCTGCTCAGTTCTCACTATCTGCAAATCAGCAGCTCTCAAATGAGGTACATAAAAATGGCAGCATCCCACGGTGTGAGTCTGCTCTGGAAATATCGCCAGTGCTGTTGGAGCAGAGGTTCTCTGAGCCTCACACCCACCATGCTGATCCTGGAGCTCCGTGCACAGCAGCTGTTAACCCTTTCACTGCTCTGCACGCAACAAGGCTGGAAATATTAACCATATTTTGGCCCAGGAATTCAGTTATTTAAAGTCATCTCTCCAAGGCTTATAATGGCTACTGCTTGTTATGGGGAAAGAAGATTTATCTGTCTGGGATAAAACCTGAGCAAAGCCACAGCTGCTCAGAGTCTTTCAACATTTGCCCCTTTTCCTTTTTTTTTTTTTTTTTAAATGCAATTCAACAAGTTAAGCCTGAGCAACTGTGTGTGACCTCATGGCTACAGTAACATCTGTGGCTGTCCTCTGTCATTTGCGAGCTGGAACGGCTCTAATCTCTTGAGCACACTGCTCTGCGGTGACATTTCCAGGACATCCGCACTCCAAAAGGCAGCCAGTGGCCTTGGATCAGAGTTTAAAATAGAAACGTGTTTGCCTTTGTGCACAGCACGGGATTGCTGGGGAGAGGCGGCTCTGGGAGCAGCGGAGTTGTGTGACCCGGGCGGGACCCGCTCCGAGCTCCGCATCCCCAGCACGGGAGCGATTCCCCGGCACAGCCAGGGAGAGGGCTCCTGCTCCCCCCCACACCGCTCGCCTCAGCGCAGACACTGCTAATTAACACCGGCTAAATTAGAGCAGAACCGAGGCTGGTGTTGGAAAGGGCTGGAGGAACCAAAGTGCTTCCAACGTGACATAAAACCAGGAGCGCGCTCCCCATGGAGCCAGGGGATGGTGTAGGGAAGGTGCTCTCGTTCCCCTCCAGGCAGCCCCGGCCTGCTGAAGGCGTGGGGAGGTCCTGGGGTCAGCCAGGCTGGTTTGGGGACAGTCAGGCTGGTTTGGGGACAGCGTGTGGTGGCGTCGGTGCCGTGTCTGAGCCCCGGAGCCTTCCCCGGGAGCCGCTGTGACAATGCGCCTCCTGCTCGTTTCGCAGGCTCAGCTGGTGGCAGCTCTGCTCCTTCTCCCCTTCTCTGTAATGCAAAGCAAAAATCATTCCGCTCGTGTTGCTAAAGGTGCTTTTCATAGCTGTGAGCCTGTTAACGCTGGTTTCCTAACAAATACCAGCTGAAAGCCTTTTGTTTGTTTGTTTTGGGTGCGGCGTTTTCAAACACTCGCAGCAAGCTGCTGCTCAGCTCCGTGTTGGTGAACAGGAGCTGCCGGCTCTCACCTGGGGAGGGGCGGAATCCGAGCGAAGCCTGATCTGCCTGGGTGGAACCGGCACAGGGCGCGGAGGGGCAGCTGTCCAAGGGGCAGCTTCTTGCCTGAAGCTGATTTCCCCCCTGAGCTGGGCCCTACACAGCAGTTCCTGCCTCTGGAAACGCCTTTGGAACTCAGATTTCCAGGCCAGGTTGGACGGGGCTTGGGGCAACCTGGGCTTGTGGAAGGTGTCCCTGCCCATGGCATGGGGTGGGACTGGATGGGATTTAAGGTCCCTTCCAACCCGAACCCTTCCGGGATTTGGGTGTGGCACAGGGACGCGGAACCAGTGAGAGATGGGTGCTCAGCAGGCTTCATCTTCCTCCTCCTTCCTCTCCCTCCTCCCAGCAGCCCAGCGCAACTCACTGGGGCCCACTGGTGCCCATCCTTGCGCCGTCTCCTCTGTTGTGCCGTGGCAGCCTCCCGGGGGCTTGCAGGGAGCATCCGGCTGATTTACGGCTCCCAGCGCCTCTCAGTTTGTAATAAAGTTTTCAGCAGCTCTGTCGCGCCCGTCCCCGCCCCCGCGCACGCACGGCCCGCGCTCGCTTTGTTCTCCTTGCACTGAATGTCAACTCATAAACCTTTCATCAACTCAACCAGGTGGAAAAAACCCATTACTGAAAGAAGCGTTCATTCAGGTTCGGAGGGGAAGGCGGAGGAGAAAGTTCCCCAGTGGAAGGAAACCAGAGGGGAGGGGGCGCGGAGGAAACGCGAGCGCGCTGCTCCTGAGAGAGGCTCCGCAGAGCCCGGCAGCGCTGCCAGCCCCGGCAGGAGGTGGGAACAGCCCTGGGCATCCTCAGAGAGGCAGCGCTTTGGGCCCGACACCCAAAAGCTGCCGAGAGGCAGCGCCAGCGCGGGCGGGCCGTGCCAGCCGCACGAACCCTCGGTGCCCCTGCGGCCGGAGGGGCCCAGCCCTGGCCGGGGCTCCGGTGCTGAAAGACGCGGTGGCCACACAATGAGCGGCTGACAGCGCTGGGCCGGCTGCAGGCGCTGAAACCTGCGAGTGAAGAGGAGAGGAGGACGGGGACAGCGGGGTGTCCCCACGGCAGCGGTCAGCCCAGGGATGCTGAGCTCGGAGCTTCTGCTGCCACACCTCGCTGGACAGGTGTCCACGCTAATGCATCCCTGACCGGGAGCTGGGAGTGGCCGGCGGGCAGAGACAGCGCGGCAGGACCTGGGCACGGCCCCTTTCCTGACTGAATCCCTGCCTCCCTGGGTCTCACCTTCTCAGGAAGACACTGCTGCCTGCGCGGGTCATCGATCCCCATGGCCAGGAAAACGTTATTGATTGGGAATGGGGTTTCAAAAGGGCTGTAGGTGGAGTTCACTGAAAAATGAAATCTCCTTTACCCCAGCATGTTTGTGTTTTGGGCACACACTTCTGGGGTTGATGGATCTTTCTGTACACACGGTGTGTAAAGTTCTGCACAAAAGTGTATTTAAGTTTGAAAGCACTGCAGCCCAGAGGTAAAGCTCTGGAGAAGGGCAGGAGGGCACTAGGGGATGGAGAAAGGATGAGAAACAACAAAGGAGAACAGGCAGTGACATCTGTCACTAGTATTTTATAAGTTAAAAATTCAGCATAATCTCCTGCCACCCTGTCCGCTATACTGAGTTCCAACAGCAACAGAATTGTCATGATTTCTACATGAATTAATTCAAATCTCTCTTTGCATGATATGGCGTAAGAAAGGGGCCATCTGGTTTATGTTCAGGGTGTCAGAACCACTCATACCAGCACACTCGCAGAGTGCAAGATGGAAGTTGACTGCACATATTAATGTCTCCTTACCCTCTGCCTCCGCGGGCCCCGGTGCTGCTGTCCCATTACGGTGCTGCCGCTCCCACTGTCAGTGGCAATCACGGCCCCAATGCAGAGCCCGGGGGGGCTCCTGGCACCCCCAGCCACAGCCGTGCCCGGGGGCTGCTCCCCAGCACAGGCACGGGGCTGGTTTGTCACACGTGAGGGGCTCGGGGACACGGGGACTGTGCTGTGACCAGGCCAGGAGTGGCCAAGTGCACGGTCAGAGACCGTCCAGCTCCACAGCAGCAGGGTCTGAGCAGTGACCCCGTCCGAGCACACGCCGCGCTGGCCTCCCCTGCCCACGGGGTTCAGCAGCAGCTGGGGAATAGCGCCGCGTGTGTGGAAAGCTGCCCATCCCACCGGGAACGACGCCCGGAGCCGGGAATCTTCTCACTGCCGTGGAGGTTTAAATTCTGCCTCTCGGATTAGGAGCCCGTGATAATAACTTTGATAACAGTAACGCTTTAGTTGGGATATCTGGGGGTGCTGACATCACACGGGTTTACACTGCCTGGTTTTCCTGGATGCATTAATTTTTACCTGGATGCATTAATTTTTATCTGCATGTATTAATCCTCCAAACACCCTAAACCAGTGCAGTGCTTGCAGCTCCCAAGTAATTGCAGGGAAAGAGAAAAGGATCAAGGAAAATGGGTCTTTTGGGGCTGTAAACCAGTGCACCAGATTTCAGTTAATTACTCCAGCAATTTGTGTTTTTCTTGTGTTACGTCCTGGTGACAAACTGGTTCACTGTGGTTTTTCCAGCAGTTAGTTAAATATGCAAATTCCAAGTAGAATTGGTTTGCTGAGAAAAGGCACCAAAGCCCCAAGTTCTGTTCCCTTTGCTGGTTGAAAGGGGCTCAGGAGAGTGGGAAAGAAACCCCAAAGCAGAAAATCCTCATCTAGAACAGATTAGCTCTGTTTATATTGCAAAGGCTCTGGCTCAAGTGAGGGATCTTTTGCTTAGAAATACTGTTTTAGCATGAATTTATCTTCAAATGAATTTTGTGGTAAATAGAATTCAAACATGAGCTTAAATTTAAGGTCTTATTTAAGTGCTTTCCTACTTCACTTGCCAGCTGAGGATCTGGCCTGAGCTTTGAGTATCTTTGGGGAGAAGAAGCAGATTAATGAGATTAGAACATTTGCAATCACTTTTGTGCTTCCCTGGGCTGCATGATCTCTGTAATGCCTTGTCTCCACGGGCCTGTGGAGTGTGTTGGCTGGGTGCTGATAGACAGGGATGATGAAAACAGGGCTCGCTGAGCATCCTTTCAGCTTTGGGAACACATTCCATGGCCCGTGGGGAGTTCACTCCCAGACGTCAGCACGTGTTTAATCTCTGTGCTCTGCGAGATCCAGCCTTTGAGTGCTTCACTCCCCACCCCACAGGCCTCATCTCCTGGCTGAGCTTTGCAGCTGATGTTTCACAGTCAGCAAATGAAATACGTGGTCAGGGAAGATGGAAAGGGGTGGCCTGGAACAGGCAGGGCTTCACCCAGAGCATGGAAACCCCAGTGAGGTCTGGACTGGTCCCTCCTGGCAATTCCCACTGGAACATCCACTCCCGCCCCTGCGACTCCATAAGCACAAGGCAAATCTGTGATATTGACCTTTGCAATTTTTTCTTTGGAGAAAAGTTTGGGGTGTTCCAAACTGTGCTGCTGGATACTCCTGGCTGGCGTCAGGGAGGGCAAAAGCACTAAGACAAACCCCAAATCCTGTTTGTTCCAGTCACAGACACAACCTGGAGTTTATTTAATGCAGGATTGCCCAGAAATGCAGCCAGAGTCATGCAGAGCTTGCACCCTGTGGGCAGCTCGTGTGTAGAGCCAGCACAAACAGGGCAGGAAATGCAAACCCCTCTCACAGCTCCGTTTCCTGCACTGGAAGAGTAATTATAATTAAAAATAAATCACCACTGCTTTTAGTTTGATGAAATTACCACTTCTATTAAGAGCGGCTCGAGCTGACTGTAAATCATTTTCTGCAGGGTGTCACTTTGGGGTTTGCAGCGTTTGATGGGCTAAAGGATGTGTTGTGCTGCAGCTGCAGAAGGAAAGGGCAGAGCGGGAATCACACAGGGGCAAGAGCAGCACGTTCTTGTACTCCGGGGTGCCCGGAGTCTGGAAGAAATGAAATTAGCACTTCTGAAAAAGGATTGATTAATGCAAAGATGCTCCCAACTACTCAATTCATCTGCCTTAATGGGATGTGGGAGGCAGTTTTGACTTGCTGGCCAGAGGAGGCTCTCCCAAAGGCATGAACTCAGTTGACAGCCATCACTTCTGTGCTTTTTTGTTTCTTTAATGTGTCAAAACTCAGCTGCTCTCCAGAATTGTTAGAAGCTCAGAACTAAAACTTTTCTGTTTTTTAAGAGCATTTTCTGCAGTTCTGCATTGCTGAGGCGTGAGGGAAAATGGGAGCCTGAACTCCTGGATCCTGAGAGCCTGGGCTTTACGAGGCTGCAGAAAGCCTGGTGAGCACAGGCCCAGTCTGGAAATGCATTTAAGACACTCACGGCTCGGAGCACATAAATAGTTGCACAGAAGTCAATGGGACATAAATTTATGAATTTGCCTAAGTGCTTTGCTGGATCTCTGCCGAAGGAACCACTTACCAGGAGTTCCAATAACAGAATCAGAGCCCTGTTAATGAGCAAACCCCTGGAGCAGAGCGTCAGGGGGACGTGAAATCCAGCCCCACACCGTGCCTGCGCTGCTGAGCCTGATCCCATCCCCACGGACACTCACCCTGCTGGGTGACACTGCTGTCCCCTGCCCTCTCCAAACAGAGACTGACAGGTTCCATTTTACCCTGGGAGTGCAGCAGGGCAGTGCAGGAGGGGGAGCAGCCTCTGCAGCAGCCTGGGGGGTGCAAACCAGAGCTCAGATCCAGAGGGCAGGCACCAGAGCAGCTTTTCTTCTAGAAAAAGCCTGTTCCAGATCTTCTTCAGTGAAATGTGCCTTTCACCTTCCACTTTTTTTCTTTTAAAATTCTTTTGGCAGCGGAGGAGGCTGATCAGGAGAGAGAAACACGAGTGACTAAGATCAGTCAATATTGTCAGATCTCTGCATGCTCCATTAGTGCTGGCAGGCACCAGAAATGCAGATTTTACTGTGCAAGAGCTCGTAAATCACGCTGGGAGCAGCAGCTGGGGTGGGGATGCTGGGGAGGGAGAAGGAGGTGGTTGATACCCACAGAGCCCTGCGGGTGGGTGGCAGAGGCCAGGTCAGGTCTCCACTGCACGAGGCACAAACACAAAACCCAAACCAGAACCAGAGCAGCTCCTGTGCCACGAGGATGCACAGGGTAAATGAACAGAGGAGCGTGGCAGTGGGACAGGGCTGGAACACCTTGGATCCTCCAGCGTGGGCACTTTTCACATTGGGGTTTCACCCAAACCAGAAAGCAGGAGCAGCCCCTGGGAGATCGTGGAGCACAGGAGATGTGAGGCAGAGCAGGGATTTGCTGAGTGCCACTGGGAGCTACTCAGCACATTTGGGTGTATTCAATAAGTCCCTGTCAGAATCCTTGCACTGAGAAGGAAGAGGGTTGTGACAAATTGGTTTCGTCTGTTGTTCTGCACAGACATTTCTTTCAATCAAGTGAGAAATGCTCCCACATCATAACGAAACTTCCCCCAAAATCTCTCTGTGTGAGCCAGAGCTGGCCACTGGCACTGGCCTGGCAGCCCAGGCGCCTGGGGGGCCCAGCAGCTGCTCCCAGGGGTCCCCAGCTGGAGCAGGAACACAGAGCTGACCCTGCGGGGAGACGTGGATTCCCTGAATCCGTGTTAACTCAGGAATGTCAGGAAAGAAAATGCGTGGAAGGTTTGCTGTATGGAGATCAGCATGTCAGATTCTGGTGGTGGGCTTGGCACTGCTGGGGAAGGGCTGGACTCGATAATTCAGAGGTTCCCTCCAACCCAAACAACTCCATGATTCTGTGCATTGTGAGCAAACTTTGGGGTTGTTTTTCAGAAGCAAATCAGAAAACTTTTCCAGAATTCCCAGAGAGTTTGTAGGCGAAAGGACCTTCAGTCCTTCCCATTCTCACAGCAGCCTCCGCTGTGGTTCACACAGAGCTGTGTTAACATGAGTCTGGAATATCTCAGCACATAATTATTTATCCTTCAATAAAACAAAGAAAACCATGTCTAAATCTGACTAATATCCCCTCCTCAGCCTGCCAAGTGGGGCCTTGTGTTTTCAGCACTGCAAAGCAAGCCTGACTCGCTGCATATTTTGTGTTACCATGGTTTATGTCCAAATGCAAGGATTTAATTTTGTCCGTCATCGAGCCGTGGTTTCCATATGACACCAGCACATTCCTCCCCTCCGCCTGCTGTTCTGACAGACGACAGAATCGAATTAAACATTCCAACCACCCCGCTGCAAACACAGGAGCTTCTGTTCCTTTGGCTTTGGAGATCAAGGGGCAGATCTTCACCAGGTAGAAATCGTCTTGGGCGCAGCCACGAACATTTGCACCGTTTACCCCCGCTGAGTCTGGCCTGGGATGTCTTCATTTCCCAGGACAATCCCAAGAAGACAGATAAAGCAGGACTGACAAATAAGCCAGACTCTCCTCTCTCTGTGCCTGGCCATTCTGAATGATGATTATCGTGTTTCCTCCTGGAGCAGTCACTGACCAGTCCCACTTGTGCCTCTGGAGCCAGCAAAGAGAACCCCCTGCACATATTTCTGCATTAACTGCAGCCTCCCTCCATCCCAGCCAGTTGCAATTTCATGGTATCAACATTTAAAACAAGCCAATCCCCAGGCTCTGCCTTGCTGAGACCGGCAGTAGAAAAATGACCAGTTCCTTCTGCAAACACCGGCTGGGGTTTCAAAGCAGCCTGAGGGGATTACACACACATCTCACTTTGAAATTTAAGCTCTGGATCTTGAAAGAATAAGGTTTATTCCACAGCTTCACACCCTGAAGGGACAGCTCACTGCCTGGGATTGCTGTGATGTCATCCTGGCAGGGAACTTTTCCAGATGAAGGCAGTGCTCAGTGCCAGGCCCTGTTCTGCACACAGCAGCACTGGGGTGACCCTGGGCTGGGGCCTTTGGGGGTTTTGAGTGCTCTGGGTGCCAGCATTCCCTGAGCGTCCATCCTGCTCCATCTATGGGTCAGGAATAGTTACTCCTAAACCCCAGCGGGTGGGAAGGGGAGACACAGGATCCTCGGGAAGGAAAAGGAGGGCAGGAGGGTGATGGTAACGACCCAGCTGGGCCTGCAAGTCAGCACCACTCCTGCAGCCAGCCGGGAATTCTGGCAGGGTTTGCAGTGCGGGGTTTGCCCTGGGTTTGCAGACCGGGGTTTGCCCTGGGTTTGCAGACCCCAGAGCTGCTGTCAGGGCCTGGAGGTGAGGCTGGGTGATGCTGCTGCTGCCAATAGCCCAGGAGAGGGGACCTGGGACCTGCTGGGACTGGGGAAGGAAACAAATTTGTATTAATTAGGAACAAATGCTCGTTGCTGGCTGATGGGTTCCACAGCAGATGTTTGTCCCAGTAGCCAAGAGATGGGTCATCTCCAGCAAAAGTGATAAATAACAGGAGTGAGGTTTCTGGTTGTTACATGTTTTGCCAGGTCAAAACCATGTGTTGTTCAGGGCTGGAAATACCACTAATTAATGCTGACACCTAAATCTGAGATGCCTTAGTCGCACAATGCCCTTTGCTAAATCAACCACGGTCCCCAGATGAGGTAAATCTTCCCTGTTCCCTCACACGGAATCAGCAATTTTTGGAGGGATTCACCTGTTTGTTGCTGAAGTGAATGGGACCTGCAGGTCTCCCCTGGTGCCCCCAGACATGCTGCCCATGCTGTGGTGTTCACACACGATGTGGGACAGGTGTACAAACACCTGGGGTTCAGCAGCAGCACAGTTAAACAAAGACATGGATGTGCATTCCTGGTGATGCTGAGTTTAGGAATGGGTCAGGATGAGGCAGCTCCCCGGGAATATTGTCCTTGGTCTGTACTCAAATTGAGTGACAAACAGTGTGAGTAAACATTTCTTAAGAGGAGGAAATGAAAAATGTGGATGTGCTGTTCATCTGGGAGGTAGCCACGGGACCCTTCTCGTGTGCGTGTGGATACCCAGGGAGGTGTTTTGTGTCCTGTGTGTGCTGGGACGAAAAGCCTGCATTTAGAATTAATTTGTGTAAATACACACGTGCACGGGAAGCCCCCCTGCTGCAGTCCCATACATATGTGCATATCTAATCGTGTTTGTGTACACAAACACATACAAATTATGGACACAAAATTAAGCATATGCCCATCCCACCCCCCAGTGATGATCCCTCCAAGGAACATCAAACCTGCTTGTGTCAACACAGACCCCTGGGCCCTGAAGATCCCGATCCACCCAGAGAAACAGAAATCTCTGTACCTGGGAGGGCAGTCCCGTGTTTATGCAACGTCCCCACACCTCTGTGATGTCCCCCCACCTCCCACTGTAATCTCCCTCCCTCCTGGGCACAACTCCCCAGCCAGAATCCTCTGATCTTTGCCCTCTTTTCCTTCAAATTAAATTTCAACTTTTTTCAAGTCTCTGGTGAGTGACAAGCCAGTGCCAGAACTGTCTTTTAATACACAAAAGCATAAATAATGCCATCCATCAGAGCTGTCACTCAGCAAGATGGATTGCTACTTGTCCAGACACTGGAATGACACAGAAGTGAAAGTTAGGAACTGTCTCTTTTCTTTGCTTGCTTTCTTTTTCTTCTTCTCTCTCCCCTTTTTTTTTTTTTTTTTTTTTTTATTTGCCGGACTGCTTGATTCTGATTAATGGTGCTGTCAGGGAGGGATTCCGCTTGCCCGGATAATGAGTCAGGAATGTATTCCCTGTCACAAACACAGCAGATGTCAGGGGCAGAAGGGCCCGGGAATGCCAGAAACAATATACAGTTTCTTCCTAGTCCCCTGACAGGCCAATATGCTGCACAAGGTCTAATTTATGTAGACAAAATGCAGGCAAGGGGCTGTGGCAGCAGAGAGGCTGTGGGGAAGTCTGGAGTACAATGCAGGAGGGAGGTAATGAAGGCGAGCACCGGGACTCAATAGCACTGCATCAAACGGCCTTAACAAGAATGGCCCAGGACCACTTTGACTCCATTAAAGTGCACTTTACATCATTATAGAGAGAAATCAAACAGGGCAGAGGGCTTCTGTTTCTTTTAATGGCTCGATTAGGTTATTCACTCATCGGCGCTCGCAGCTGTCACCGCGCTGCAGCGCCTGCCAGGGCAGGGACGGTGGCCCTGGCGGCACCGGGCACTGCAGCCACCACCTCTGCCCGCCCTGCACCCCCACAGGCGGACTCAGAGCGCTTCGCCAGTGCTGCTGGAGGGATTGCAAAGTGATTTGTGTCGAGGTGCCATCACTTTCAGGGTTGGCTACATGGGAAGGGGCCAGGAGGGGGCTGAAAGCGCAGCCCTGCCCTGATTCTGGGGCCTGGGGGTGCCACGGGGACCCACAGTGGCTGCAGAGGGTGCTGACCTTCCCCAGGCTGGAAGGAAACCCACAGCTCCAAAATGCTGGTACAGATTCACATACTGGGGGAATAAATGAACATTTTGGAGCGCGTGAGGCTGCCCTGCTCTGCTGCACTCCCTGCGACCCAGGGGCACTGCGGGGCAATCCAGGTGCCAGTGCCTGCTCCGCACTCGGGGCAGTGAGGTCCTGGTGCTCGAGGACTCACCCTCAGGGCTCTGGGGAGGTGTTCCAGTCCCACAAAGCTCGCTGGAGGTGCTGCCAGGCCATCTGTGTCTATCACAGAGGGAGCAGCGAAAACATTGATTCCAACAGAAACGAGGATCAGGGAGAGAATAGAAAAGGGTTTCGTTCAAAGTCCTCTGACGTCTGTTGAAGTTTTTGCAGCGACATCAGAGTCACTCCCAGCACCTGGAAACACCTCATTTGTGAAGCTGCCTCACTGTCTGTCCAGCCTCTGCTTAATGAAATCCTGTCACTCTGAAAATTCCCAGAGAGAAAAGACTGAAACTGGCTGAGCCAGAGGCAGGGGTTTTTTCAGTCTTAGTCCTAATACAGCCATTTCACTCTGCCTCTAACCACGACAAAAATAATGGATAAAAATAACCCCACGTGAGGCATTTTGGTGCATTCCCAGCAGTTTGTGCTGGTTTCAGCACACTCTCAGTCAGGCCACGTCCATGAACTCTTCCCCAAGAACAAGCTCCAGCTTTTATCTCCTTGTCTCCTTAACTTAATCTGAGCCCTGACCCATGAAAGGTCCCAGCAGCTCCTTCCCGAGGAGCAGGAGCTCAGCTCTGACACGGCGTTGGCACTGAGGGGTGAAGGACCCCGAGGTCACAGGGTCTGCGGGGGCAGAGGGAGAGCACACACATCCAGAGAGGGGAAAATCGAGAGTGACAGAGAGATGGAAACAAAGATAAGGCTCTGCTGCCCAGAGCACCGGGGCTGCTCGGAAAGGGAGAGCACAGGCAGGGCGCTGGGGCTGGCAGAACTCCTGCCCAGACTGAATAGCATTGAATGCCTGGTCCTGAGCTGTCCCCCGACCCTGCCCTGAAGTCCTGTGCAGTGTCCCAGAGCCACGTGCCCACAGCAGCTCTCTCCTGTGGCTGGCACCTGGTCTGGGAGCGCAGGTCTGGGGAAGTGCGTCCCTGCTCGGGGGCCGGGCTGGCAGATCAGCTTTGCCAGACCCTTCTAAATTGATGAGGTTGTGCTTTTTTTTCCCCTCCTCCAAAGCTCAACATGGTTTTTATTTAAAATAGCTTTATTCCTGCTCAGAATGTCCCTAATCAGAACCAGCACCTAACAGCCTGAAAAGAAAGGAAATAAAATTAAAGGCTGCAATTGCTTTGGTTTTACAAGCCCGAGGCCTGGTGAGCTCTGCTCCAGGGGAGGGGGTGAGGGGCTCGGGTTTGTTGGTTTTGCTGGTATTACCCTGATCAAAGCAGCTTATTGTTAAGTGAGCACAAAAGTGGATTTAGAAAGTTAACACATTAAAATAGGTGTGATTGACATCAGAGGCGGCACTGGAAGGGAGCACAGGGAATGGGGACGGGATGGGGCAGGGCTGGGGGGCTGCCAGGGGTGGGACAGGGCGCAGGGTGAGTGAGGGGCTGCTGGGACGCTGCAGGGCAGGAATGGAGCGGGGCAGGAACACAGGAAAACACTCTGCAAAGCAAAGGTACCTCGTGTGGTGGTGCAGGAGGAATGGCCCTTCACTTCCATGTGTCCCTGTACCCCTGGTGATCCCCCTGAAGTGAAGCCATGGGAAGCTTCCCTCTGGGTCTGTCCTCCTGGGCTGAGCTCCGGGCACCTTCCCGGGCTCTGATCCTGGAGGAATGGAACCCTCTGGAAGTTGTTCTGACATAGACATCAATAACAGTGCCAGGAAAAGGGCTGGGGCCGAGCTGGGGACGTGTCCCCAGCTGCCCTGAGGGTGCTGTGGGGAGGGCACCACGCTCCTGGGGGCACAGGGAGAGATGAGGCTGTGGGGCATTTATCTTTTTGTGCCTCTCGTGGCAGTGGAGCTGCACTTGTGTGCCCAGAGTGGGCAGAGGGGTGTGGGACAGGGAACAGGCAAAGCCCTTCCTGTCACAGCAGCTCCATCACACTGCGGGTCAGGACTGGGCTGCTGGTGCGGCCTGGAGGGGCTTCCAGGCTCAGGGATGTCACCCTGAGGTGTCACCAGCTGAGGGGTCACTGCCCACAGCTGTACCACCAAGGCCACCTGCCCACCTGGACAGAGGGCCAGAGCAGCTGCTGGCAATGCTGATGGAGGCAGGGAGACTGGACTGGACTTCCCAGGCCACTCTCCAGCCTGCCCGGCCCCCTCTGCCCGTCAGCTTTGGTGGCAGCAGCTGAGCACGGAGTTACTGAAGCTGTCACCAGCTGAGCTCTGCAGAAGTCGCAGCCCAGAAGATTGATGCCTGTGGGAGCCAGCGCAGGGTTTTGTGTAACCTGAGTCCTCCTAGGACCAGGTCAGAACCTGGGCAGTGCTCAGGCAGCTCCCTGGTTCCCATCCCCACAGCCCCACGAGGGAGATTGGATTTCAAATGCGCTCTGTGTGCCGTCCTTGGGAGACAAAATACAAATAAGGGACACCCCAGGACCAGGCGTCGGTACCAGGGCACGGGGCAGGCAGAGAGTTCCTCTGATCAAAGGGACCCCTGGACACTTGGCTGAGGCACAGCCCTCAGGAGGGAGGCTGGAAAGACCAATTTTCACAGATCTCAGCACCAGGAAATAGGCATTTCATCATGAGTTGAGTCATGGAAAGGAGGATTCGGACAGGCTGCTGCTGCTGCAGCACAGACAAATGTAATTTATTACCCCGAGGCCTGGGGAGGCCTGGGGAACTCAGGAGGAACGCGCAGCATTAAGGAGCCCAGCCCCCCGAGGAGGCTTTCTGGAGAGTGACTAATTGAGATGGGATATTGGGATATTCTCCTGTGCCTGAGCACATCCAGTCCTTTCCTGCAGCACAAGCCCTGTGCAGGTACGGAAGGGACAGCCTCGCTCCCAAAGTGCTGGCCCGAAATTCAGGACACCTGGGCTTGCTCACAGCTCCTGCAGGAGGCTTGCACAGGTCAGCAAGGCAGTCCAGCTCTGCGCCTCTCAGCTGCCCATCCGCAGGAGCTGCTGACCCCAGCATGGTGCCCGCAGGTGCTGGGCAGTGCAGGTGTCCCCGTCCTCCCTGTCCCAGCCAGCAGCAGGGAGGTGGCAGGGGCTGTCCTGCCCAGGAGCAGCTTCAGGCCGTGCCTCTGTCGAGGGGAGGACAGGACCTGCAGAGGGGGCTGGGCTGCTTCCAGCCCTGGGCACACCTGGGAAAAAGTCGAGGTTGGTTCTCTGACCCAAGGCTGGGATGGAGCGGGGTCTGCTGTGCCCCAGCTCCTGTCTGGGGGCATCTTCCTGGGAATTCTGCCCGTTCTCACCGGTCCCTGTTCAGCCTGGGTGTGTTTTGGGGGAGCAGGGAGGGGGTTGTGCCGAGGTAAGGCAGTGACCTTGCAGGAGAGGTTTCCCATGGATGCACCACAGCCAGGCCAGCGCCAGAGCTGAGCCTCCTGTGCTGGAGGGCTGGCTACTCATTAATATTTCTGAGGTGTGTTAAGAGTTTTCAGGTGAATTGGGGCCTTTTACAGCCATGCAGGAAGGTATTGGGTGTTTTTCATGTGCCTGGTGATTAACTGTTGGTATTAAACGCTGAACCCACCCTCCCCATATGTGCGAGCGCGTGTGCGGGTGTAGCAAGGCCAGGCAAATGACTAATGCAGACCTGAGCAGAGACAGCAGAGCATATTGTAAAGATCAACCCTATTTCAGCTTCTGCTCGGATCGGAAATGCCAGAGATTGTTTCATAGTCTTCTGCAATGTTCATTATAAAAGTCCCCAGATGGCAGATGGCTATTAGCTCACTGTGACCTATATAAATGTCAAACGTAAAGCTATTGCCCCAGTGAAAATCTCAAAATAAATAACAACAGGAGGGATGCTGTTCCGCTGCCACCAGGATTTATGGATTATGAATTCGTGCTAATTCATCCCAAAGCCAGCGAAAGAATGAATCTTGTCCTTTTGGAGGAATTCACTTAACACCTGCTTGCAGATGAATTTGAGTCCCTGGAGCCTGATCCTTCGCCGATCCCCCTCTGCAGTCACACGCCGCTGCCCCCGGGGACAGCTGGTTCCTGGGAAGAGCCGGCTGTGCTGGGGCTGGGATCGATCACCGTGTGACAATGCCCGTGTCACTCACTGCTGACAGCGGGGACTTGCCTTTGTTTGCCAAAATTGTGTAACAGCAACTTAAACTGTGCTTTCAGACTGTTTTCTTTGCTCTTATTGATCACCGTGGCACCTGTCAGTCAGGAGAATGTGGTTTCTCCGCAGGTTTTTAGGGAGTGGTTGTGCGTTTGTAGAAGCCAAGCGGTGCCTGCACGCCCAACCCCAGCTCTCACCGGTTTGTGTGCAGGAGAAGGCGAGGGGAAGGGGGACTTCATTTGCTCATTATGTTGCTCCATTATGATGTTCTCGTAAACAATCAAAAGATGAATTACACACCACGAGCAATTGCAGTTTCTGTAGCAAAACTTTGCCTGTCCTGCTTGCTGCAGCCACAGGCTGTGATGGAGCAGACGCTCCTCGCAGCAGGCAGAGAATCCCCTGTCCCCCCTCGCTCCCACCTCACCTCCAGCACCATCCAGCTGTGGCTCTGGACTGGGCAGGAGCAGCCCACGGTCCCTTGGATGCCCCGTGCCCATCCAGGGCCTGGGCAGCTCCAGTGTGGGATGGAAACAACTCGTGCAGCCCAGCAGCTCCTGCGAGGGTTGTGTGTGGAGCAGTGTGAGCAGTGTGAGTGGGGAGCCCCAAGGAGTAACTGAGGGGTAACTGAGGAGTAACTGAGGGGTAACTGAGGGCACAAACACAAGCCCAAGGCTGTCAGACCCCAGTGTGGTCACTCCACAATGGAATAACGTGTGTGGAGTTCACTGCAGCCCCGTCCAGCACAGGGCTCTGGCACATCCACATTCAGCTTTATCTCAGCTTCCCCCCTGTCCCCTGCAGACCAGACCTTTGCAGGGACAGAACTGATGAGTTGGAAAGGATTTGTCCTACCTGGAGTTTGGGGTGATGGGCTGGCCAAGGCAGCACTCCCCGCTCAGGGAGTTCAGTTGTTTTGCTGTGCTCAGATGCCCCAGGTGGCACCAAGGATGCAGCGTTCAGCGAGGAGCACACACAGAACAGGCTGTTCTAAAAAATAGATAATATTAAATGGTGGCATCTGAAAGAGTCACTTTTTTTCCCCCTCAAAAGCTATTTTCACAAAACAAGTTGTTGTTGCTGCTGTCAAAATTCTTTAAGTTTCACCAACACAAATTGTGTTTTGTTTTTTAAATATATTGCTTGGTGAAAAACATAAATGAGAAGATTTTAGAAATATTTCATCTTCATAAAAGGCATTTTTGGTAAACAAATACAAGTGAATATTTTATTAATGTTTTTGATAAAGGTATGAACATGTAGTGATGTCATGCAGGGAATGAATCAGCTTATTAAAAAATTAAGAGAGAAGGAGGAATGTGGGTCACTTCTATTCACACAGGAACAACTTCAACCATATTTTTCTCACAAAATACGAGGTTTCATTGTTGAACTGTTGCAATAATAAACATTCCCAGGGAGCATAAACTTGCTTCCCTTTCTTAGCACGCCGGTTTGTATCGGCTGAAAGCTCACAGGGCTCTGGGTCTGGAATCTCCCTTTGCTAATCAGGGCTGGGAATGGCCGTGGTTCCTGTTGTGGCTCCCCAGGACAGGAGCAGTGCCACCCTCAGCAGGTGTGGTGGCCTTCCAAGGGAAAATCCTCATTGGAAATGGCTCCTGGTGACAAAAGCTGTCACTTTCAGGATCATCCTGGTGACTTCTTGCTCCTTTTACCCTCCTCTTCCAGGGGGCCACTCCTCTTCCAGAGGAGCAGGTTACCTGTGGGTAGAAAATGAGATTGCACTTCCTGAAGCCATGAAAATCTATTCATTTACGTGCACTGACAATCCAGCACTGAAAGTAGTTCCAAAAAAGGCAGAATTAGAGGGTAGATTTAGATTAGATATAGGGAAGAAATTCTTTACTCTGAGGGGGGTGAGGCTCTGGCACAGGTTTCCCAGAGAAGCTGTAGACTCCTCATCCCTGGAAGGGTTCAAGGCCAGGTTGGAGCCACCTGTTCCTGTGGAAGGTGTCCCTGCCCATGGCATGGAAGGAGATGGTCCTTAAGGTCCCATCCAACACAAACCATTCCCTGGTTTTACAATTCTAACATTTCCTAGATGCACTTTTCTTTTGTGGCAGGCCAAGGCTCGGCTGTGGAAAGCAGGCAGTGAGGAAACCCCTGGGTCCAGTTCCCACCTGATCCATCCCCACCTGGCATTCCCTGGTCTTGGATCAACAGGCTGCTGAAATTGCACTTGAGAATTAATTTCCCCCCAGTTTTGCCCCAGCTGACAGGTGACAGATTGCTGCAGTGCCTGGGCCTTTATTGGCTGTGCCCTAACGGGAAATGGAGGTCCTGGAACTGCAGCTCTTGGGTTTTCTGTGCTCTTGTCTGACCTGCAGCTCCCCCAGGACACAGCCCCCGGGCAGAGCTGGGCAAGGGGAACAGGGAACGGGGGCCACAAGCCCAGAATCCAGGTAATTGGGCCAAGGTAATTACCTGGGTAAGGGGGGATAATGAACCTCACTGTGTATCCATAGGAACCTTGGGATTGAGGCGATCCCTGACCAGCATGGCACAGCTTTACTGGATCGTGGCTGGGAAGTGAGGGCAGCTGCCATCAGGAACTGGAGGGACAGGACACGGGGGAACAGCTTCATTCAGACAGACGGAGGGTTTAGATGGGATATTGGGAAGGAATTCCGGGCTGTGAGGGTGGGCAGGCCCTGGCACAGGGTGCCCAGAGCAGCTGGGGCTGCCCCTGGATCCCTGGCAGTGTCCAAGGCCCAGCTGGACATTGGGGCTTGGAGCAGCCTGGGACAGCAGGAGGTGTCCCTGCCCATGGCAGGGGTGGGATGGGATGAGCTTTAAGGTCTTTCCAACCCAAACCATCCCACGATTCTCTGATTCTGTGCTGAAAGGATGGACAAAGAGATTCTCTTCAATCCTCTTCTTAAGCCACACTGAACTTTTCTCCCATTTATTTTTCCTGAGACGAAGGAGAGCAGCACTAAGAACAAACTCCTCATCCTGTGCCTGTGCAGTTGTGCCCACAGCAGCTCCTGTGCTGCCCCGAGGGTCTGTGCTGGCACTGCTGGGCCTCGGGAGTCTCCCCAAGGGATGCAGGGCTGTGGGAGCGATGGCAGAGCCAGGCCTGTTGTCGTGCCAGGCCTGCAGAGAAAGGAAAAGACAGCTTGGCTGAAAGCAGATCTCTTCTCAGAGGCCCAGCTCCAGCTGCCCACAGAAGCCAAGGAAATGTGTGTGAGATGCTGGTATTTGAGGAATTGAGGTGTGGGGCTGGACCAGCAGCATTCCCTGTGCTGCAGCATGGCAGGGCTGGGGTTAACGTGACCCAGAAGCAGGAACAAAGAAGGCTTTTCCTTTTCCCTGCTTTGGCAGGCCTGTTCCTCGCCTCCCCGAGCATTTGCCTGGCCATAAATCCCGAGCTCTGGAGGATATTCCCAGCCAAAGCCTACATGTGCAGGATACCGGAATGTAAACTGCACATGTTGTGAGAAGTTGTTAAATGGAAGCAGCAGATGATAACGTGCCCAGCGCTGCTGCGAACATCCCTCCGCTTCCTCCCAGCACAGGGAGAACAGGACCTCTGCCCCACCAGCTCTGCCTTTCTGACAGGCCTATAAATTCAAACAGAGAGGAGTTTTTGGCTGCCAGAGCCCCAGGAGCTGCCCCGTGGCAGAGCAGAGCTGGTTCTGAGGAGCTCCGGCACGTTCAGGCACAACCAGGGCTCACTCCCACCCCGCTTTCCCATCCCCACGCTCTGCCTTTCAGACAGTGAGACTTGTTGAAAAAGTCTGGCACAACCCACTGCATCTGCCACCTTCCCCAGTCTCTTTCCCACTGCTTTTCCATTGCAAGTAGCTGTCCCCCTTGTCTGTATGGATTTAAGGATGAGGGAGCCGCAGGGTTTCCTCCTCGCTCGAGGACGTGCAGCTGCTGAAGCCTCGTGGTGGGCACAGCAAAGCTGACTGGGGAACTCTCCTCCTCAGCTTCAAGTGGACAGAAAACTGGCGCCTCTCCCTGCCAAAGCACTTGGAGGTGGGTTTGTGTAAGGAAAATAATCTGGATGCTTCTCCTGCACTGAAATCCTAGTGGGGACCGTTCCTCACTCTCGGGTAAAAGCTGAAGGAAAAGAAAACAATTCCCAACCAACACCTTTGGTGCTCGTGAGATGCAGTGAAGCAGGACCTCTGGCAGGAACATCCAAAAGCTTCAGAGAGCAGCTTTCCTAGTGAGGAGGGGGTTAATTAAGAGGGTTTTTTCTATTAAACCCTGAAGGTTTTCCCTCCAAGGCAGGTGTTGAACAGCCTGAGGGGTTGTGAGCTCTGTCCTGGAACCAAACTCTTACCTGATGAAGATTGGAAGGAAAAGCTCTTGGAAATGAAGCCCAGTTTAGATCCTGTCCTTTCCCTAGGGAAGTTGGGTGCCCATTTCTGAGACAGCAAGCAGCAGGGCTCCAATGGGGTGAGAAATCCTCCTGCTTCCTTTGCTCCTACTGGAGTGGGCCCTTCTCATTCCACACTGGCAGTTCCCTGTGATTGAAATATGAAAGCATGTAGCTGTTAATCTGGGAGTGATTAAAGAGCCTCATTTCTTGGAAGAGTCAGTACTCATCATCTGCCGTGCTGAATGAGCCTCTAACATCCCCTGATCCCATTATATTGTGATTAATTGTGCCAGTTTAAGTCAATAATTCATTTGTTAAAAATAGGCCTGCAAAGTATCATTTGTCTCAGGGGAGATATCAGAATAAAAAAAAAAATTCATTTGATACTTCTCATTAAATTAGTGTTGGGAGTTCTATTGAAGGGTTCTGCTCATGAAACATTTATTGCAGGCTTATTTGATAAGAAGTTGTATTTGTCTAGAATTATGCCTGCTAACAGATGTAAGGGCCTGCATTTTTCCGTTGTTAATGAAAGGATCAGAGCCTAAACAAGTGCATGACTGGGGAGAGGGGTCTGTGGTGACAGTAACGGAGATTTGGGAGCGTGTTCCACAGAACAGGCACCAATAACGTCCTCATCCTTCACTCTCAAAGTGGGGACCCCTTCTCCCCACTCCCAGCTGGGGCTGACGGCGCAGTAATGGGAGGTTATGTGCCTGCAGGGTGAGATGGATGTGCCTCAGAGTCTCCTACATGTAAATGGTTATAAATGTTGCATTCATATTCATCGGGCCATTAAAAATGTTTCAGCTGTAAACGGCTCTAAAAGGAATGTGTGGGGAAGAGTGGCTGGTGTGCTAATGGTAATGGCCATAGCTGACAGACACACACTGCAGATCCTCATCCCTGCACTCAGGTGGGCCTGGGAGCACGGGAACGTTCCTGGGACATGTGGAAGGATGGAGGGACGGATGGATGGATCATGGGAGCTCACCAAAGCTGCACAACCACTCCTGCAGGGGCTGGGCTGGTTTCTGGTGGGGTGTGCAGGCTCTGCTCTGTCCCCAAAGTCACTCCAGGCCGGATCACCGGCGCTGTCCCTCACTGATGGACGTGCAGTGACCACGGGGCTGGAGCCAAAGGGCTCCCGGGATTCCTTCTGGAGCTCAACCATGACCTGGATCGTGTCAGGAAAGCAGAGCCTGGTTGGTTTAGGGTGAAAAGCACCGGTGAGCAGCACTGTACCTGCACAAGGGGGAGTTCAAACCCTTTCCCTGATGCCACGAGAACACCTGGATTGTTCCAAGTCCTGAAATGAAGGATGGGGAGAATGTGCCAGGAAGGAGGCGCTGGAGAAGACGAGGAAATGCTGCACCACTCAAGGAAATGTGCATGGCAAACCAGGCTGGGTTTGGAAACCCCACCGAGTCCCATGCCAGGGTCTGTTCCAGAATTTATACCAAAAACAAATCTCCACGAACCGCAAGGCTCTCTTCAAACCCCAGCCCTGTGTTCTCTGTGTTTTCCACTGGTGTCTTTGAGATATTTTATAGCTCTTGCATCACGTTACCTGGTGATCTGCCCGTCGGCCCTACAATCCCCGCATTGTCTGCGAGCCCCGTGTTTGACAGCGACCTCTATTAATGTGCTGTGCCGGGCCAAAAATGTGTCACTGCTGCGAGGGGGCGAGCGCAGAGCGCCTCTGATGTGTGAGTGACACGGCTCGGGTGTCACTCTGCGGGGTGGGAGAGCAGGGCTGGAGCAGCAGCGAGGGAAGGGGAGCCCGGGCCGCGGGTGCAGCTCTGCCAGTGCAGGAGCACTGCACGGCCCCTTCCAGCACAGTCACGGCGTTGCAACCTCGGCCTTTCAATGCACTCGTGCTCCTCCTGACGCTGTCTGTGGAGGAAGGGGATGGATCTTGTTTATGCTGAGCAGAGCTCAGCTCAATTAAGTCGATGAAGCCAAATCAAGGGCAATTTCTGTTCGATGGAGCTGCGAGTTGGTCTCTGTAAAACCAGTGCAGGTTGTTTCTCTCGCTGACAGATGGCTCGAGGAAGGTAGGGGTGCCTTGTCATTTTCTCACACTTTGGCAACATTTTGTGTAGCTTCTCCTGTCAATAAAATCTCATTTGAATTGACCTGAATTGACAGATAACTATTGACTCGAACAAGAGATGGATCCAGTCAATAAGCTCTCATGCCTCAGGGCATAAACCAGTCACTAACTCAGGGAAGGTTAGAAGGAAATATCCCTGATGTGTTGATTATTCCATAAAGTTGTCCACTAGGAGGATTTATGGACATTTGGTTCTCACAAATACAACATACAGGACTGTAGGGACCATTAACCTGTTCTAGTCCAACAGTGCTGAGGTTCTGCAATTCTGAGCATCTTTACAATAATTGTAGAAGAAAAATTGAGTATTGGTGGTGTTTAAAAGCTTGGAAAGAAGAATTTTCTTGTTGAATCTTAATCCAAATACCAGAACCTGAGACGTTCTTTCCCTATTTTCCCTGTAGTTGTCCCACAGCTTTGGGCACCTGAATATAAAATAAGAGCCAAATTTTGTGCCTCATCCTTGTGCTTTGCACGCTGGAGCACCTGAGGTTAGGAAGAGCAAACTCCTCGGTTCCAACAGGTGGTGGATGCTGGAGCTGTGGTCCCACCCGTGTGCTGTGTTTGCTCTCCAGAGGGTTTTTGGTGCTGTCTGAGTCCTGCCCTGGCCCTTCAGGCCTTGGGAATTCCAGGGCATGGGAAGGAAGCTCCAGCAGAGAGAGCAGGGGTCAGCAGGGAGGTTTTTACTAAAGTGATGCCGAAAACATCCCCAGGAGCTCAACTACGGAGTGCTTCCAATGAAGGGAATGGCTTGGGCTGCCTGCAGAGCCCTGCGAGGGGAGCTCAGAGTGAACCCATGGAAGGGAGGGTCCGGGTGAACCCCTGGGAGGAGGGCTCAGGGCGAGTCCCTGAAACTCTCTGGGAGCCCCTTGGAGGGAAGGGACATCTGCCAGGCCATCGACAGCCCCATTTGGGGAAAAGCTGGGTCTGGTGACACTTTGTGCCCTCCGTGTGCGAGGTGTGGGGAGAACCTGCCCGGCTCCCCACAGGCAGCCCTGGGGAGCAGCTCTGGGGCTGGGCAGGCGGGGCTGGGCTGGTGCCGCGGGCCAGGAGCTGTCCCCGCTGTCCCTTTAAGCCACCGCCTGTCCCCGTGTTCCCAGCACGGGAGGCTGCCTGTCAGCAGGGAGCAGAAAACAGATTGTGACACAGGGCAGTGATTTTTTTTAACAATCCTATTATGAAAGACAGAGTGCTCCCATTTCCTTTGCAGCTTTTATCAAGACTTAAATTGCTGCCAAGGGAGAAGGGGGGTGAGGGGAACCTCACTGCTTTTATTTTATTTTTAATTTTTTTAAGAAAGGATTTTGCTTAGTTACTAAATTCCTGCCTAAGTCTCCTCCGAGCAGAGATCCAACAGTATCCCTATTAAATTATATAGAGCGAGTCCAGTCCTTGGCTGTCAGCGGGACCCATCAGTCCTAATTTATCGCCCCAGGAAACACAGTACAATTATGGTAATAAATAATAATAGGATTCAGTACATGACAACATGAATGATGGAGCCTCTCAGAACTCATTTACATTGCTTTGTGTTGCAATCACCCTGCTTCTAATGTAATGCCAAGCAAATGAGCCTTTTTGAATATTGTGCAATCTATTGCAAGTCAACTGGCACAAAACTCACTCAATAAATCATGTTCAAACACATGCCTCTAATGACAGGTAAATCAACAATGAAGTAATTGCATTTAATGTATTGAAATACTGGACAAAAACAGTGACCTCAAAGTGACTTTTTGGAGAAGGTTTGGTACAGTTGCAGTGGCAGAGGGGCGGTTTCTGTCAGGCCCTCCTTGCTCGGATGCACACGTGAGCGCCGACGGTCCCGTTCCCTGTGCCGGCCCGGAGCCTGGCGGGAGCAGCCTCAGCAGGGCCGAGCCGGGCTCAGGGACGGCTGCAGGGATGGATGCCCTGCATGAGCGGTGCCAGGGGCTCTCTGTGACGCAGCAGAGGCAGGTCAGCCCTGCAGCACGGAGCGGGGGTTCTGCCCTGTTGCTTCCAATTGACTCAGTTCAGTTTCCCCAGTTTCCGTGTTCCACTGATTTCAACAGAAAAGGGAAAAGGCTGTGTTGGACTGTGAAGCTGCTGTGGCACCTCCCCTCAGCCCCTGACATGGGTTCTTTTGTAGTAGGGTGGGTTTTTGTTGGGTTTTGGGGTTGTTTTTTCCTAGGAGGCTGGAGAGGGTGGGAAGAAGTGGCCTTAGCAAAGCAGCCCCTCGGTCGTTGCTGCCCCATAAAAACATGATACGAGCAGAGGAAACTTTTAAGATTCTGTTTGAAGGCTGATGAAGAAACAACTTTGCAGATTTTGGCTCTGAGTTTATTCCCTTACCCTTCCCTTGCAAGGGAATTTGGCAAGTGTCAAAGGTCTCCTTGGATTCTTCAGGCAATGGAAAGGTTTTACATATCCCCAGGCTTGACTGTCTCTGCTGATAGCTCCCATATGATAGAAACTGATTAGCAAAATGTCTAGAGCCAGGACAAAAGAACTATTAACTACGGAAAAAAGAAAACAACGAGAAATTTCTGTAATTTCAGAAAATTGTTGCCAGTTGTACCTGCCACCCCGTTTGTTCCGTGCCAGTAGGAATGTCAGGCTACAATCGCTCCGTTTTCCTGGACACCAGGACTCTGGGATCTCAGTTACAAACACTTCCAGTGTCGATGCTGTGGTGGTTGTGCAGGACTTTGTTTTGTTTCCTCCTCGCTGTTGGGATGGATTCCTGTCATCCCCGCAAGCGTGGCAGGTATTTGGCAACGAGGCTTCCTGCTGCCACAGCTCATTGCCCGGAGGTGAAACCCTTCACACTCCGCAGACCAAACTCAGGGCCGGGGTGGAGGTGGTTGTTTAATTTGGGTTTTCCTGGGAATCTCACATAAAGCTGTGCTCTCAACTTCTGTAAGTTTTTGTTGCTGTTTTTGAGGGCCACCACTGAAAAAGCCAGCGCTTCTGGGATGTGGTGGTGGGAATCTCAGCCTGGATAAGGGCCGAGCCCGGGTGTGACCGCGGAGGTGATGGAGGAGCCAGAGCTGAGGGTTGGTTTGAGCCCAAAATTTGGCTGGGGTTTAGTAAACCCGGATTTCCTGCGAGTGAGCGCGGCTGTGCCGTTACACGCCTGTGACACACATATATGGCACGCCTGTGACACGCCCGTGACACGCCTGTGACACACATGATCACACGTGTAACACACCTGTGTCACACACGTGTCCCACACATCCCAGCTGGGTCCCAGCGCGTGGCTCCCGCGGCGGTTCCTGGCACGCACAGATTCCCTTTCCCCGCTCCCCTCCCCGAGCCCGTCCCGGTGGATCCCGTTAGCAGCAGGAGCAGCTCCCGCTCCCCTGCCACTTCCCAGCTCCCGGGGCCCACGGTCAGCGCCGGCTGCGAGGGCCCGGCCGGGCAGTGATTGATGGCCGGGGGTCACCGCGCTCCACCTTTCCCAGTGCAGCGCTGGCGCGCACACACGGCCCAGCTGGAAGGGACAGCGGTCTGAACATGAGGAATAAAGGGCCGGGACCATCGGGAACTGCAGAGGGCCCCAGGCAGGACAAAAGGGAGGAAGTGCTGCCCTGACAGGCGGCTGCAGGCAGATTTGGGGTTCTGGTCCTTGTTCCCCCTGTCCCCACAGCGAATCCAGGGAAGCTGCTGCATTTACTGCCCTGGAGACAGAGAGGGGGCAGCTGGTAAGGATTTGGGGAATCTGGGAGAGTGGCAGAGGATTTGGGAACTGTGAACGCTCCTTTTCCTTGGCTGTCTCTCTGCTGTCCGTCTGTCCGTACCCGCTGCTCCGAGGACATTGCGCCGCTGCAGACTGAGAGGAAGGTCAGGGTTATGAAACACTGGGAAACAGGGAATAAAGTGGATGTTCCTGAGGTCCCTGCAGTGAGCACACGTGCACCAGGGTGCTGCAAGCAGGGCCTGGACTCAGGTCCTTTCTCTCACCATGTGCACGTCTGGTTCACTTCCAGGACCTTGTCTGTGCCCAGAAGTTTTGTCCTTTAAAAAAATTCTTGAAAGCTCTCTCAGTGCTCTCTGAAATCATTGTGAGAACAGAGGTTCGGTTTCAGTCTGGTTTAAGATGAATTAAGAGATTAAGAGCAGCGCCACGGCCTTTGTGCTGGGTTACTAAGTCAGTTAAAGATTATCCATTGACATGTCAGATGCATCATCACCTCGCTGTGATTCAGCAGTTGCTCTTCACAGGCACAAATGCAGATTAACGTGCTGGAACTCGACCGTTTCTCATTGAGCTTTAATACAACTTCACCTTTGTTTGCTCTAACGACGCTCAGTGGCTCTGGTGACTCACAGCGAGGATGTCACTGCGTTTGAGTCTTTGCAAGAGATGTGAAATGTTGTTGTTGCCCTACTTTGCAGAATGAGGAGATTCAGTGAAAATGGGAGAAATCAGTCCAATAGCACTCAAGAAACTGGCAATAAAGAAGGCATGTCACTCACTTGTAGGAACAGAGGGAGATTTTGGATTTAATTCACCTCAAATTTCAGTTGATTCTGCACAAGTGAGTAGTGATTTTTGATTCACTGCAGACAAGAAAAAATGCTGATTTTGCTGGCTGAGTCAGCTCTGAGAATCTGATTTGGCTATGGCAAGGTTTATTCTTTTGTTATTATTACAAAATAAATAACAAAAAGATGTTTGTCAGAAGGAAAGGTGAGGTCTTGCCCTGAACTGAACTGTACTCTCTCTTCTGTGAGTGTGTGATTTCACACCGTGAGAGGCTCCTGCATGTGAAGCCAGCTGGGTTTGAGATGGCACGAGGGAGGAAAGGAGAATGAACTGATGCAGTGAGAGTTTCCAGGACCTTCTGGAGCAGCGATACAAAGTCTGCTCCTGTGAATCACTGGTTCACACTCAGCCTTCCCCCGGGCCCTCCCCAGGCTCACACTGCCGTGTCCATCAGTCCTCAATGACTCAACGCTGTGCTTTGCTCTGCTTCCCTCCAGAGACGGTTTTGCAGCCCAGCAGAGCTCACCAGAGGAAAGATTTCCTGGTAATCAGTCTGAATTTTCCTTCACTGGCTTTCATCACGTTGCTAATTAGCTCTAACCCACTGGCCCGTTTCTCCTCGGTGAAATGGCCTTACAAACCCTCTTCCAGCATCTCCCAGGGTCTCATTTCCTCACCAGTTATCCCTCCCGGTCTCTCATCACTCCCCATTTCTCTGGACAAGCCCTGCCTGAGCGTTTTTGGTGTTATCCAGCCCTGCTGCCCAAAGCCAGCGCCCTCAGAGCACAGAGGTCACTCAAAGAATTTGCTGGAGCTTCAAAGATCTCAGGTCAAGATCCAGCAAACTCCATACCCGGGGAAATTGGGTTGCTAGGATCCCAAGATTGTTTATTATGCTCTCAACTTTAATTAGCTGTAAGTAACATCATGTCAGTGTTCTGCCACAAATGCTAAAGCTGTCAAGGCAATTTTACCGAGTCTGGCAGCTTAAATCAGAAACAAGAAAGTCAACATGTCAATAATGGATCTAGACATGATGGATATATTAAAGGGGAAACCTAAAAGTTCTGGACTTCATTATGCTGCCTTCAGCTCTGACAACGTGTGCCAGAGAAATCTGCACCTCGTTGGAAAAGCCCCTTGGAGATGCTGTTCCCAATTAGGGGGCACTTCTGCTCACCTCCAGGCAGTGGCTTTGGGCTGGATGTAGCTCACAGTGTGAATCAGGGAAAGGGCAGGGGTGGCAAGAACCTGCTCAGGTTCAATTTCTACAAATTGATCTGCACAGGGAGGCAGGGTGTGGGGAGGCTGATTTTTCCCATGGGTGTTGTGCCTTTTTGAAAGCTTCCTTAGAAAGGGATGGACACTTTGGCCACTGGAGGTGTCTGCATTTGTCTGTAGAAGTTTTTGGGCGTGAGCCTGAGCAGGGAGTCACGAGGAGATGATGGACCTGTGGCTGCAGGGGATGTGTGTGGGAGAGGGGAAGTGCAGGAACCAACTTTCTTTCTATTTCATTAGTTAATGGTTGTTTATTTTCTGACATGTCCCATTCGAAGTGTATTTTGGCTTGTGTGTTATACATATGTCTATGAAAATTAAGCAGATTTGCCATGGTCTGACAATGTTAATACTGCTCTAAAAATATAAACAGATGTTTTAGGAGCTCTCAGGTCGTGGGATCACCACAGCTGCATGTGTGTGTCAGGGGCTCTCCGGTACCTGGTGGGAAAGCGTCCATGTGTCCTGAGGTGGGGCTGGCAGCAGGGAAAGGCTTATTTTACACCAAATTATGGCTGACTCAGTGTTTGTTTTAAAATCTGGAAGTGGGATAGTTCTGCAGAGCAAAAGGACTAAAGAAATCCAAAGCTTTTAGTGAAGCTGAACCGGCCTCTCGCTTCAGCAAATTCTGTGTGCACCTGCCAAGTGTGGAGCTGCTGGAGACCCCATTTGCTGGAATAATGACTGCAGCTCCCCCTCAGCCACCGGCACAGAGCTTCGGGGCAGCCAGGGCCGTGTGCCCACTGCCACCTCGGGCAAGGCAACGCGTGACAGGCCCCAGCTGGGGTAGGAGCAGGAGGGACAGTTTTGGTGACAGCGATGCTGCTGCTGTGCTGCCATGGGCACCCACTGGGGCTTTCCACTCTCTGCTTGCCCTTCCAGTGCTGGGCAGGCTGGGGAGGCCCTCAGGGGGACACGACCTCACCTTTTGGGGGATCTCCAACCATTTGTGCGCAGAGTTTCACTGTTGGGGTGTCCCTGGCCCCTCGCTGTGCCCGTGTGCTGCAGGGCTGGTGCTGCTGTGTGACCCCTGTGGCTGCTGCCCCACCAGACCCTTCCTCCTGCTGCGTCTCAGAGCCAGCCCAGAGCCTCTCCCAGGGCTGCTCCTGAAGTTTAGCAGCACTCTAAGCCCAGCACGGAATCAAATATTTGGCCCCTTTGCTCAAGCTTTGTTTCTCTTCCACATTTCGGCTCTCCCAGATGTTTTTGGTCATTTCCAGGTTGTAATTAATAATAATAACTCAGCATAGTCCATCAGGGCTGGCTGTTTCCTGCCACCACTTGGATTAGAGGGCTCTGTGTTTTTCCAGATTTTCCAACTGTTGGTCAAGGGAAGCTGTCATGTGGGGACTGTTGGTTAATAATAAACCCCAGCACATTCCTCCCTGGGAAAGTAACATCTTCACATCTGCTTTTGGGTGGAAACATCTGTCCTGTCCAAGGCCTGTCTGTCTTGAGAAGAGACAGGCATTGTGGGAGAGCACTCCAGCTGGGCGGGGGCTGGCTTCCCTCTCCCCCTCCCGAAATCTCTCTGACATTGACGTGCACCACACAGCCAGCACTGTCCCAGCCTTTGCCAGGCATTTGTCTCTTGCACACAGAGCCGTGTGAGCAACCCGGGGGAAATCGTGAAAGATGCAATTTAAAAAAAACCAAGAGAAAAGAAAAGAAGGCTGCTGCTTCTTAAGGATGCAAATATTTGAGCAAGGTGTTACCAACAGTGTGAGTGTGTAGGAGGGAAGCAGTCGGAGCTCGGGGAGGCTCAGCCTCTAACCAGGGGTAACAATGAGCCAGTCCTGTTGTGAGTTTCTGTTCACAGAGCTGCAGATCTGTAGGGAAGGGAGAGCAGCGTCAGGAGGTAACCCCAGCTCAGTGAAGGAAGGACTCTCGCACTGCTCCTGAGCTGGATTTCCACGTTCAGGGGACACAGCAAGTATTTTGCTTCATCTTAATGGAGAAGCCAAGGACTCTCTCCTTGCAGCATCCCCGGTTGTGAGCAAGGGCCAGAGCCTGTGTGTCCTTGTCTCAGCTGTGCCACATCCAGGGTGGTGGAGGAGGAGCCGAACCACTGGTGAGCCGAAACGCTGTCCCTGGCTGCTGCTCCTGCCCCTCTGACCCTGCCGGACTGGGAAAGCGGCCAGCGGGGAAAAGAAGCAACCCTTCCCACGAGCTGGAAGGCCCAGGGAGGCTCCTCCAGCTGGGTGGGGATTTAGGGCTGCAGCAGCACTTCCCTGCTGCTTTCTGTGCTCAGGCAGCATCACTGAAGCCACACTCCCCCACTGCTGGCCCTGGATGGATGGACGGACAGATGGATGGATGGATGGAGGGATGGATGGATGGAGGGATGGATGGATGGAGGGGTGGATTCACACATCCGAGGGGGATTTGTCTCCCTGCAGCCGCCTGTCCCTGGAGCAGGGCAGAGCACCCCTGGCTCCAGTCTCCCCAGCCGAGTGCTGGCCCTCACGAGCTGCTGGTGGCATTTATTGCAGGAGCAGAAAGTGCTTGCCTCATCACGGGAGCAGCTGGAGACAGAGAGGCTTTCAAAGGCATGTGACTGACCTCTACCTCGGCTGCCGGGGGCCGGGGATTGCCGACTCAGTGGAATTTTTTTCTTCTTCTCTCCGTCTCTCTCTGCCTCCCGTTCCTTTCCGCAGTGTCCTGACCTTGTGAGGCCTTGGTCTCCCCCCTATCCATCTCCCACCGTTCAGTCTCTCCTGTGAACTCATGCTGGGAGATTAATTGCCACTATCGCCCCTAATCCATCACACTTCCCAAAGATTGTTTTGACATCTAGTTAATTTTTGGCTGATGATTTATCAAATTCTTATTACCGTGCTCTGAAGGGGCTCATTTATTGTGTTGATTCATGGTAATGATAAAGGGGAACCTTTTTGAATTTTAACTACATTCCCTCATGTTCTTCCCAGCACAGCTAAAGAGGAAGAAGGGAAAAATATAGCTGGGGACTCTTAATTCAGAAAGTAAAAGGGGAGGGGGGAAAAAACCCTCTATCCTCCATTATTTGTTTGAGAGCCAAAAGTCCTAAAAGAGGTTAATATATATTAAGACATATTTTTAGAGTTCTGGTCTGGACTGTGTTTCAAGAGCATCCCCCCAAGGCTCTTTAAAACATTTATTGCCCTGTAATATTACCTAAATGTCTACTACCATTTTATTCAAATAGAAGTTAATGCTAAATGATGTCAGTCATGTACCAGTGGAAATGTAAAACATGTCTCTCTGCCAGTCCATATGGCAATTCCAGCTTTTAAAAGTACACAGAGAATTTTCTGCAACCCTTTATGTCATTCCCCCATCTTTGTTCCCACCTATTTTTAATTTGCTGCGCAGTTTTTAATAAGCCCAGATGGTAAAAGAAACACAGTAAATGGCCATTCTCTCTTTTCCTTCCCAGGCAGCTCGGGGAGTTGGAGCCCTTACATGGAGGGGAAGGAACGTAGCAAGGGGTGGACTGGGACTTGTTTGTGGTTTGGGGAAGGAGCAGGAGCTACATGTGGATTTGTACCTGGTCTGGGGAAGGAGCAGGGGGTCTGTGTGCATTTGTATCTGGTCTGGGGAAAGGGGAGGCCCAGCTGTTGCAGTGGAGCTGCAGAGGTCCTGGCAGGACCTGGTGTGCTGCTATGGGGTTCCTGCAGTTTAGAGCTGAGGACAGACACAGGTAGAGCCGCTTGAGAGACCCTCCAAGGCCCCAAACCCACATGGGGCTATCCTGTGACAACGGACCAGGCCTGCCACAAGAAAGGGCGTGGACGAAGCCCACGAGGAGGAGACAGATGGAGGGTGGTGGTGAAGCCAGAGGGCCGGCAGTGGGACACGGGCGGCATTAATTGCCTGTAACGAGTGTAACGACGGTGCTCATTTGGGGCCAATCCCCTATGGTGCTCACTTGGGGCCAGTCCCACGAGTTCCAACAGCCCGAGCAAGGCTGAGATTTGCACCCCAGGGCCCTTAGAGTGCTCTCAGTAGCAGCTGTGTAAAGCAGGAGTAACGCTGTACACCCAGGAGCAGAATCAGCCCCGCAACCAGCAGTGCAGTGTGCAGTGAGCCCGAGGCAGGCGCTCACGGGAGATTGTTCATTTACATCACGCCCTCTCCTTATCTTTTATTTTTCTTTTTCTCTCCTCTTCTCCTCCCCTCTCGCCCCCCTTCCCCCCTCGCCCTCTGTGCCTCTCGTTTCCCTGCCTCACCGTGAGGTCACCGCGAGCGAGTGAAGGACGCGGGGAGCGGGGAGGTCACGCATTAGCGGGGCTGTGCCCGCGCGGCTCCGCGCGCCCGCGGCTCATCCATCACGGCCTCCACCACTCCATTAGGCCCCGCATGAAATATGCCCCGCTCTGGCTGCTGGGGCCATACATCTCCAGTCTAGACACCTTCCTGTTGTGTGAAGATCAATGCCACACGGTCATGCATCATGTGTCAGCCAGTAGCCCTCACTCTAATAATCGTGTCTATTCTCTAGTCTGCACTATAAATTATGGGCACTGGGAAAGTACTATATTATTCAGCAACCTTGGGCACTAATGGATTATTGGTTTAATGGCTGATAATGTGAGCTCCTTTTTTGGATGGATCCTACCTTTATTTATTTATCTTTTTTCATGGTTATTATTCTGAGTGATGACTGATTTGGATTCTTATCCAGAGGCTTTCACCCTTGCAAAGCAATTATAATAATAAAGCCCTTTGACCGTGGGCCTGCTGTCCTGGCTCTCACTTAATAGAGAGAGGCTTCTGCTGAAACAAAGTCAAATATCCATCCTCCCCTCCCTGGCTTGTCTCAGCTACTGAGCCCCCGTCCTGGGATGGGGCCTCAAGCAGGAGACTGGAAGTGAGGATCCTGGGATGTGAGCCCAGGCTGGCTGCTCAGGGCAGTCCCAGCCCTCCCTGTGCCCCACCAGCTCCTCGTGGTCACAGCCACAAACGGAGGTGGCTTCTCCCAGTTGTCCCAGTTCACCTTGTGCTGCTCCTGACTGCACCCTGCATCTCCAGGATGGCAGAGGGGGACGAAGCCCACGAGGAGGAGGCGGACGGAGGGCGGTGGTGAAGCCAGAGGGCCGGCAGTGGGACACGATCAGTCGCACGGGCGGCATTAATTCCCTGTAACGAGTGTGACGATGCTGCGTTGCTGAGCCGCGGCTCCCGCACGTGTCAGCTGCTAATTTGTTGCTGTTTGTTTGTACATGACAGTAATGTGTTTACCTCATTAGGGGATGTCAAAGTTCCCCAAATCTGGAGCTGGGAGATGGTGGATTCCCTGCGCTGACAAACAGAGGAAGCGGGAGGCAGGAGCAGGGTTTGGCGGCGGGGCCGGAGGATGCGGAGCGAGGGAGGCGTTAACCCTCGGAGCAGCACAGACAGCACACCCTGCCCTCGCTGCTGCTGCTCCCAAATCAGAGCCCATGGATCAAACCGTGGCAGTTAAACACCCTTGGATACCACAGCGAGGACCATGATGTAAAACCCGTGAAAGCTCTTAAAGCAAGGACATGAGGAAGAATGGGCATATAAAGAGAGGGGATTAGGGAGCAGCCGCGATCCATCACCGTCGGCTGCTCGAGCCGCAGCCAGGCCCTCGTGCAGCTCCTCATTGAGCAGTGTCTTCCCATTAATTATGATTAAACTACCCTACAGTTAGTTGTTCCTTCATTTGTAAAATGCTCCTGTTTTCCACCCAGTTCTAATCTTGGCTGTAATTATCCTGACGGTGGAGGAGTCACTCCAAGAGCCTTTTCTCCTCTCCCTGATGCGTTTGAGTCCAACCAGGATTTGTAGCTCTGTCCTGGAGCTTCTGCCCAGAAAGGAGGTTCTGGGGGGCTTGGCCATGTCCAGCACCCCTTGCTGGGGTGGGAGTGGTGTGGAGACCACCTGAGGCCCTGGATTTTGCTGACCTCGGCCTTTCCCTGCTCCATGGCATTCATACCTGGCTAATTTACGGGATCACTCTGAGAATTAATTAGTTAAATTTGTGCAGATTATTCTGAAACTTGTTATTATACTAGAGGCTGCTGCTGCCTATGTTTTCTGCCAACGCATCACATTTCCCACCTTCCATGTGAATGAATTCCTAGGATACTGTCCAAACTGACAAGAGGAGCAGGAAATGCCTCCTGCGAGGGCCGGAGGAAGGTGTTAGGAAATTAAAGGAGCAATTTGAGAGCTGCAGCTTTTCTTTCGCTGTACGAGAAAGCAATTCCCATGTCCCACTCCCATATCATCTGCTCTCCAGGATAAGCCAGGCCGTGTTTTCTCAGTCCCTGATGTGCTGGGAAAGCCCAGGGTGGCTGGCAGGGCCAGTGGTTGTCCCCTCCCCGCAGCGTGGCTGTGCCCCTGGAGCAGGATGGAGGCAGGGACAGGAGCCTGAGGAGTGGGGGCAGGAGAAGGGTCTGCCTGAGCTGGGCCGGGGTCACTCGCAGCACATGCTGGGAATCCCTCAGCAGCTGGTATCTCCCACAGACAGAAGGAATATCTCAGGGAGGATCTCAGCAATCAGCTTGACGGGGGCAGCTGGTTCCACTTCCTTTGAGACACAACTCCGGCACGGTTTGACTCTGCTGATCAGATAGGAGCTGCATTACAAGGCAATATTGTGGTTTCCCTTAATGTCCTGCCAAACTGCATTTATCTTCTCACTGCTTCCCCACCCTCCCTGAGAAAGCCTGCTCAGGTCACAGCATGGAGAGAAAGCCTTCCCTGGGAGGAGGAGGATGGAGCCCTGATGCAGAATCTGGGCTGATAAGCATGTTCTATATTAGTTAGGAATGAGGCACAAGAACTTAATTAGATGTGCTCTGACTGCTTTGGTGTACAGAGGTCTCGACCTACAAGTGAGAACACTTAGAAGGCTGAAGCAGTGGTTGTAAAACCCTGGAAGGCTCGTGACTACTATTTCCAAAACCATCAAAACTGTGGCTAAAAAGAGGCAGTGCTGTGAGTATGTAAATCCAAGGAGCAGGCCAGTGGGATGGAGCTGGCTGAGGGCTGTGTTTGAGGGTTGGAACAGCACTTTAATTCCAGCTCTGCTGACAGAGGGGGCTCCAGGAGCTCCTGACTGGGAAGGGGGAGTAGCTGGGTGGTGCAACACAGCAGAAAACTCCTGGGCTCAGCCTGGGTGGTGAAACGTGCCAGGAGGGCTTCCATCAGCTCGTGGGCTGGAGGAAGAATTCTGCTCCAGACTTGGGAAAGGCACTGCAGGAAACAGCCCTGTGCAGGCAAAGGACATGGTGGGAAGAGCTGAGCCCGTCTCTCTCTCTTCAAACCAGTGAGGAATTGCAGCAATTTGTCCGTGAGCCTCAGCAGGGCTGTGCAGGGCTGCTCCAGTCACCCCGAATCAGCTCAGAAACAAACAGCAACAGCCCCCCCAGACCCCGAGCAGCACCAGCCAAAGCCATCGCTTGGCAGTGCCAAGTGCCATCAAGCATATGGCCAGCGAGGGCACTTTGTCATTTCTGCCTCGCAGGACTGAAACCCTGAGCTGGCAGCTTCCATCTGCAGCCCAGCCCACGGAGAAAGGCTTCCCTCACGCAACCTCTGCGGGCACCACGGCGAAAAAGGGACCCGTTTTTCCTAAAAATTGGTAAAAGCAGCTGGGCTGGGGTTTGATTGGAGCACTGAGCTGCAGCAGGTTTAGGATGCGCTGGCAGCCAGCAAGTTGTGGCCGTGGAGAAGTGGAGAGGTGGGCTCAGCTCTGAGGGGCTGCGCCAGCCACGTGCTGGGTTTAATTAGACAGAAGATCAGGTCCAGCACTCGCACCTGGGCTGTGGAGGCACAGGCACACACAGAGCCACCTTTGTATAGAGAACACCCCCCCAGTCACCTTCCTCAGGCTTCTTGGGAGCTGACATGGGTTATTTTGGGGGTACACAGCATCCCAGTACAGGTGTGTGTGGAGATGGGAGGGGAAAAAGCTGGAAAAGGAAATGTATTGACATGTCCCAGCTCTCTTTTCTCTGCTGCCCCAGAGAGCTCCTGAAATGACTTCTTGCCATGCTGATGGAGGGCTTGCAAGGCTTGGTGGGATCCTCCCTCCATCGTCACAAGGCCACAGTCAGAGAAGGAAAGAAAAGACAGGGGGAACCCCAAAATTCCCAATCGTATTTTTCCATTCCCTTGATCCCAAGCCGAGGCCCTGCACCTGCAGAAATCCTCAACTATCACATTTCTCCTGCTCCGGATGATAACGAAGATAATTGTTTCATCCACTTTGTCAAGCTGAAATGAAAAGAGGGCAAAGCAAAACGATGCCATCATAAATCATCAGGCTGAGACAGCAAAAAAAGGACAAGATAGTGACTTCATTAAGGGTTATGTATTGTGTCATTAAGTTGGCAGGGGTCACCTTTCATGTCACGCAGCAACCCCATGATGCATTGCTGGCTCCTCTTTCCAATAAAATTAAACGTAGATGTAAAACTGATTAGGCCGTGTTTGCCTGAGCCCAAGGCAGGGAACTGCGCCGGGAATAATTGATACGAGATCGCGGCTGATTTGTAATGGCAGCGATTTCTCTTCCTGGTCATTTCTCTGCTGACCTTGCCCATTAAAATAAGCCCAGCTGCCTTGAAAAGAGAGACGCTCGTTCCACCCTTCCTCCCCCTGCCCCAGCCACTTGCCTGGAATTCATTTCCTCCCTCGCTTTCCTTGGGATTTCTCCCTCCCATCGCTGCCAGCCACAGGCTGCCCCCAGCCTGGGGTGAGAGCAGGGACAGTCCCTCGTGTGCTCAGGTGTCACTGGTGACACCCTGCCCGTGTGCCGGTGACATCCCTGCTCCTGTTCCGCGCTCCTGACTGGTGCCGGATTGATCTTCACTTGTCCCAAAGCCCCTGTTCCCCTCCCTGTGCCCTGTGCGGGCCAGGGGATGCTCTCCTGGGCCACAGAACCTCTGAGGGCACAGGTCCCTCAGGGGTAGGTGGTGTTCTGTGGAAGGACCAGTTGGGGCCATCAGAACCTCCCCAAGACAGGGCAGTGCTGGCTGCTGGAGGCCTGGACCGTGGCTGTCCTGTGTCTCCTTCTAGTGGAAGGTGGGATTGGGATTGGAACTGGATGATCTCTAACCAAAACCACCCCAGGATCCTCTGATTCCTGGCAGCCCCAAAGCACAGTTCAGTGGTGGCCCTGCTGTGCTGCCCACCCTGCTCCAGGAGGTGGAACCGGGCTGCAGGATGGAGAGAGGGGAGGGAGGTGGGAGCTGTGTAAATCCCTGCTGGAGGTTCCCACAAAGCACTGACCCCTGAGGCTGGGGCACTCCAGACACCCTCGTGCTGTGGAGCAGGAGCTCATAAATGTGTCCAGAGCTGGCTCCATCCTCTTTGGTCCATGGCTGCCCTTTACATCCCCTTCCCTTCTCCTGCAGCATCTCCAACAGCCCGGGGCCCACCTGCTCTGGCTCCATCGGGGTCTCTCTGGGACAGCGTTTGTTGCTGTGCCCGAGGAGCCTCAGCAGATTTACCTCCCAGGTGGGGCTGGAGAAGGTGAGCTCAGGCCAGGGATGAAAGTGGAGGCAGGCACGGGGATTTTAACTTGTGCTTGTACTTCCCCTCGGGGAGCTGGAAGGTGGAAAAATGCGACGCTCACCCGAAACCCAGCTCCAGGTCTCGAGGAGTGCTCGGTGTGGGTGGCTTTCAGAGGGATTATTTATCCACTTAGAGCTAAATATGTGTTTACATGGTCTGATGGAGTGGAACTCTTACTTGTATCAACTGTGCCTCATTCTTGATGCCTTCTGGCCAAGATTTTCTTAAGTGGCCACTGGATTTGGGACACTCTTCTTAAGAGAGGCCCTGAAAGGGCTCAAGTTTCTGAGCACAGTCACTGAGCTGCTGGGAAACCGAGTGGCTGCTAAGGTGCCTCGAAGTGGATGGTTCATAGAGTGGAATCCTCCCTCTGGTCACAAAGAACTCCTGGAAATGCCAGCCCTGGTCCGGGATAAATCCTCAGCTGTGGGATGCTGTGGGTGCTCCCAGGAAGGGACCCTAGGTGGCACCAGGTAAGGACTCGACCCAAAGGAGCTGAGCCCCCCCAAACACCCCTGAGCTGAGCCCAGGCAGGGTTTGAGCTCCCCCTGCTCGTTCCCCTCACCCTCGGGTGGGGCACGGAGCCCCGGAGCTGCCAGGGATTGATGGAACCGAGTGTGGCCATAATGGCACTGCCAGGGAGCAGAGTAAATCACCCACACTGGAGCCCTCTGCGAGGAGAACCATTAGAGAGACAGAACCAGTGAAACAAACACAGTTCCATGTGTCAATCCCAGATAGATGGACTAAAAATACATACAGGGAGAGAGTGAGTGTGAGCTGCAGAGAGAATGCAAAAGCCTTTTAGATGGGGAAGCAAAAGCCACTCATTTCCCCCACAATAACAAACCTGGGGGGAACAAAGGAGCTGGGACCTCGTGCCATAAACAACCAGGGAAACACAAACCTTTCTGGGGCGCAGATGGCTGCTGCTTGGGTTTTATTTTTCTTTTCAATATATTTGACAGCTAAATTCAGTCATTTGTGAACAACGTGGCCATAAAAATGAGTAATAATGATTGGAGGTATCTTACTTTTGGTTTAATGGGCTCCAGAGTGATGCTGAGGAGCTGCTCCCACCCTTGGTGGGCAGACGGGGTTCGATGCCGGGCCGGGCCCGTGGTGGCTGCTCACCAGGCTCCCGCAGCAGAACCGCACCAGCTGTGGATGGGGTTATGCAGTTCTGGCTCCAAACTCCAAATTAATGCTGTCCTCAGCTGCACTGCCTCAAACTGGATTGCAAAACCCTGTTGCTGACACAGCTCGGAGCGCTGTGCTCCTCCCCGGCCAGAGGGGTGGGCTCGCACACGTTTTATCAGCTTCTCAACTTTTCCCTCATTAATTATTTCAGTTCTGTCAAACTTGAGCAGAGGGTTTTTGCTGCACCCAGAGAGAGTTAGGGCCTCCTTGCCAGCCTTAGTTGCTCGTGTAAAACTCTTACTGAGAGACTTTCAGACGGGTAAAGATGAATCTTCCAGGACCTGGGAGGGGCTCCAGGCTTCTCTGCAAGGGTTTCAGTCTGTTCTCATCCACAGACTTGCTATAAAACCTGGGGGAATCCAAAAAATCCTCTTTACCTTTCCAGAGAAGACACTTTACCTACATAAACTGCTTTGAGCTCCTCAGATTAAGGAAATTCAAGGTGATACTGTTTATTTTCAGAGCTTTTACACACTGAGCGCTGTGTGAGCACCTTGTTATTGCCACGGGTACTAATTCTGGGAGTAGAGGAGCTGAGTGGCAACAGCAACACGGAATCTAAATATAGAGAACATCTAACAGAACCACAAACTCCATCCTCAGCACTGTAATTTTAATGAGATTATGTTTAATCCTTCTGTAGACACTTCTGCCAGGGCAGCACAAAAGAACAGGGTTTGTCTGCATCTACCTGCCACAAAGCCGAGCAGCTGGCCCCACTTTTAGGAATCTCCCCAAAAACACCTGGTTGAAGATGGCTCTGGCTGCAGCAAAGGGCATCCAAGGGATGCCTCTGCCTGGTACTGAAGGATTTGTTGGCTTGGAGCTTGTTTAGGGACACATCCCAAAATACACAGGCCAGAGCTGCACAGCAGCTGCTGACTGACAGGATATTAGACAATACTGAGAACTAATCTGGCTCTGGCAGGGAGATTTGCCAGGCTGGAGGACTGAGAAAAGCACCACAAGCAGGAGATTCAGCTGCTTTGCTGAGGGTGGAAATTAATTGTTTGGTAAAAAGGCAGGGGGAAAAACCCAGCCATGATATCTCGAGTCCTGTTTTGAGGGCTTGAACTGCTCCCAGCTCAGTTCAGTCATTCTGGGGCAGCAATTGTCCTAAAACTCCACGCTGAGACACACTTCGAGTAAAGCCTTTGCTTCATTCAGCAGCAAAGTCTTGTGCTGAGCTCCAGGGAGGACCTGTCCCCTCCCTCCAGGTGCTCCAAACCACCGAGCACCAATCCCTGGGTGTTCCCAGGGGTCAGAGCTGGGCCCCCACCCCACAGCCCTTCCCCTGCCCCCGGGAGCTGTGCCAGGGCTGGGCACAGAGCCCCCGGTGCCCCTGGGCTGAGCAGGGCGCGGCAGAGCACGGAGTTATCCATGCACACCGCTGAGCTCCCAGCGTCTGGAAAAGGCACCTCCACCGAGGAGAACGAGCCCGGAGGGAGGAGAGAGGGCAGGGACAGCAGTGCCAGCTCCGGAGCTCTCACTGCCGCCTCCTCAGTGCCGTTTGTCACGGAGCCAGGGGACAGCAGGGAGGGAACGGGGATTATTAAGCAGATCAAATGTTAAGGTAACATTTTGTGCCACGCTACATTCCACAGGCTGCTGAGGACAAGGGATTATCCAAGAGGGAGCCAGGGACGGCTCTGATGAGCTCAATTAGTGCTCTGTCCGTGGGCCAGGGCTCGGTGGCTCCGGAGAGGTGGCTGCAGCTTTCCTACCGCCCTTCCCTGGGCAGGGAAAGGGAAGACGAAGCTCTCGGGGCTGGGCTGTGCCCTCAGCTCGCCAGGAACAACATCCTGCAGCAGCTCTTGAAACGTGCAGGAGTTTCATTTGAGGGGTGCCAGGCAGCGCCAGGCAGCGCCAGGCTGCAGCTTATCAGCAGCTTATCAGCAGCAGGAGGGGCAGGTCCAGTGATCCCTGCTCGCCGTGCCGGCGAGGAGATATCCCCGCAGAGCTCCGCTGGGTGCCACAGCTCCTGCGTTTGCTGCTCCCCGGCCGTGCCACAGTCGGGAGGGTGAGCTCTGATCCCGGAGTGATTTTTCTTAATGTCTTTATATAGATGAGTTAACTCAAAACCTTTCCAACATAAGCATGTTTTTCTGTTCCTTCATCCTGACCTTGGCATTTTCTTTCTCCACTCCAAGTTCTCTGCTGTCCTCTGGCCAGCTTTGCCTCTCATTTGTCAATGTTATTATTGAATTTTCAAATGCCAGTAGTGCACATAAATCAATGGCTGGCTTCTCCCCAGTGGCATATCCCTGCCACGTGTGGTCATTCATTTTTTTTAATAAGTCCTCCTCTCCTTTCACCCATTTATAAAAATGCATCTTGTTCTGCTGCCGCCGTCCATCATCCAGGGAGTCCAGCTATTTGTTGCCCCTGAGTGCTTATTCATCAACGTTTTCAAAAGCAAAATCACTCTTCGCCTCCTGCTCTTATTGTGCCATCAATCTCGACTGGGGATCAATAAACCTGGCTTTGGCAATTTTTCCCCCACCACTCTGGCTGCCTCTCCCAAAGTCTGGCCTTCGGATTTGCATTTTTAACTGCTCCTAGGAGGGGACGATGGTAGTGGGAGGAGCAGGAACTTCCCCTGCTCCCAGGGTGGCATCACCCATCTCACCCTGAGAGCTCTGCACTCACCTTTGTCCCTTGGCTTTGGCCCCAGAGCCGGACACAGGGACAGGAGAACCTCCAGCCACAGCGTTGGTGCACACAGGAGCCCCGGGGAGCAGAGCTGGGTGAACATTTTTCTGCTGAACATCATTTGAATGAAAAATAGCTTTTCCCTGAGAACTGAAATTTCTGTTGAAAAATGGTTGTTGTTTATCGAGAACAACAAACAAACCCAAAAACCTTTTTCTAAAAAACTTTCCTCTTTCAAATACACACTTAAAAGGCTGACATTTATTTTTGAAACTGTCTCCAAGAAAGCAGACTATTTTATTTTTTGACCAGATATGTTTTCCAAAGCTGAATATTTTCACGACTTTTGAAAAAGCTAAATGTTGCAGTTATCAGTTTTATCTTTTCGTCGAAATTCTAAAAAAGAAAAACCCTCTCTGGAGCTGAAAAGCCTTTCAGCAACATTGATCATCTCCTAAAATTTTCCAAGCTAATCTGTGCAAGCAATGGGACTTTCTGACCTGTGGAATTGTCAGACCCAGGTGGAGCTTGCAGGGGCTGGGGCCCCAGGCTTGGGGTTCATCATCTCCAGAGTCCTTCCTTGGACTGTCTCCGTGTGAAGGGGAGCCCAGAGCAGGCAGGACACAGCTCTGAGGGAAGGGTCCCCTCTGCCCTGCCTGGCACAGCCCAGGTGCCCAGGACACGCCGCTGGCTCAGCTTGGTGCCCACCAGGACCCCCAAACCCTGTCCCTGGTGCATCCCAGTTCAGGGGTTACTCCCAGGGGGGAGCAGGACTTTGCTCTTCCAGCCATTCCTTTCCATGAACCCTTCCCTGAAGGTCTGGGGCAGCTCCTGCCCCAAAGTTCTCCAGCCCAGGAGGGAAGCAGCAGATGGAATTGTGTGCCAAGGCAATAAATTCAGGCCACAATCAGTAACATTTTGTGGTTTGACACTTAATTGATTAACTAATTTGAGGCAACAAGATTTAGTGTAGCTGCAGATTAGTGTCGAAGGGATAATTAGGGCTGAGCTGCCGCTTCCAGAGGCGGCGGCCGCGGTTCGGAGCCACAGGAGCAGAGCTGGGGTTGAGCTTCCAGGGAGCGGCCCTGGCTTGGCACCCAGGGATTGCAGCAGAAAGGTCAGGCACTGACTTATCAGCATAGACAAAATCCCTTCCTATAATGTATGTGTTTATTCTCAAATTAAATATATTAATGTATTATTTGTTCTTAAAATGTCATTCAATAGATGGTGGGCTTAGGTTTCCTGGCAGACCTTTGAAGCTTAAAGAGTAATGTAATAATAGCACATTAATCCATAAGCTACACAGGCTGCTCCCAGCAGACCCCAAACTCCACAACTGCCTCCGAAGCTCTGAATTCGCTGCATCTGTTTCTAGGAATTTCTGTCTAACAGCAGCGGGCTTGGTGAAGCCTCTCCCGCCAGCTCCAGCCCCAAATCTTGCCTTTCTGCCCCCATCACGCTCTGGGCACCTGCAGGTGCTTTCCTGGGCACAGCCCGGCATGTCCGTGCCCCTGGCCGTGCCCATCGCTGCTGGGCTGGAGGCTCCACATCCCTGCCCTGTCCCTGCTCAGAGCGGGGCTGCCGAGCCAGAGCTTGGTTTGGGCCAAGCCCCAGCTTCAGCGAGAGGAAATGCTGCATTTGGACTTTTCCCCAGGCTGAATTCTTGGCACAAGCAAATCATCTCTTGGAAAAAAAGGGAAAAAAAAAAAATTCCTCTTGAAAGAATGTCTCCATCTCTCCTCCAAATCACCCATCCATCTCTCTGTTTGTGTGTCTAGAGTTGATAGCTTGAGAGCTATTGAAATGCCAAACCTGATGTTTTGGAGAGCTTGGAACCCATCTCTGAACTGCTCTGATTTTAATTCTGCAAGTCTTAATACTTGATTGACAAATACAGCTAAACAATCCATCATCCATCTTATCTGAAAAATGTAACCTTTTTCTGTTTATGGAACATGCACATGTGGAACATGTTTTTCTTTCACTCTCTATTTATCCCATTTACTCAGGGCACTCGGATCTTTTCTTTTTGCGCTGCTTTGGGCTGGCTCTTCCCACCTTCCCATGGCACCCCGTCCACCTCTGAGCCCTGCAGAACACAGGTGGGTGGTGTGGGCAAGCAGGGCTGAGGAAAGAGGCCTCGGAGGTGTCCCAGGGGACGGGAAGGGAAAGGAGCTTTGTGCCCACATCTCCTGGGACCCCAGTGGGGTGGGTGGAACCCCCACACCCGGGCACCAGCCAGGCTGAAGTCCCCCTTCCAAGCCCTCACCCAGGCTGGCAGCAGGGATGGAGGAGCTGGGAGCTCTCTCCAGCGTCCCCCCAAGGGGCTGTGGCCTGGTTTGTTTGGACACACTGGGTTTGGCCTCTCGCCGGAGCCTGTGGGTGCTGCCAAAGCAACAGGACCAGATATTTTGTTCATTTTCTCACCTCTTAAGATAAATGTGAATCTTCTGTTGTTCCAGGCAGCTTTGGTAGGCTGCCAGCACTGCAAGAATATCCAACAAAAATTGATGTTGAGAGCTGCTCACCACTGTGGATGTTCTCACTACCAGTGCTGGCAATTATTAAATTGGAGTTATTGCTGCAGTGATGGTAAAAGTGATGGTTGTTAACTGCGAAGGCAAATTAGCATCTTCCGCAATTTCACATTTGGGGACAAGTTTAACATCCTGGAGATGCTGGAAGAGCCGGGGGGGGAGCTGAGCTGGGGACAATCCGTGCACTTCCAGCCTCCTGCAACCCTATTCCATCCCAATCCCACCCAAAACAGCTCCTCTGCTCTGAGAGAGGCTCAGCTCTGCTTGTGCGTGGAAATATGGAAATAAATATCGGCTCAAACGAGTGAGTTTGGCAGGAGGGAAATTCCTCCCCCCTCAGCTTCCCAGAAGTTCCTCTGCTCTCCTTCCCACCCCGCTGGCAAGGACAGCAGACCCCAGGCTGTCCCCGAGGCCCCTCCCAGGCCGTCCCCTCCCCAGCAGGGCAGGATGGGGTGGCCCTGTCCCCTCCTGGGGTGACCCCGGATCACAGAGCTGGAGGGGTCACCGAGGGAACATGCTGGGATCCTTCTCTTCAGCCCTTGTAATGGCGTTAGCAATGACTGTTTCTTACTCAATCATACTCCCAAAGGATTTTCAATAAACTTTTTATGTGCCATAACTGTTACATTAAATAAAGCTGAAAGTATTGAGTAAACTGACTGTAAATCACTTTAGATGCCTCGGAATTACATTAAGTGTGAGAATTATGGATCTTTTGCTGCTTGCAGAAACAGAGAGACGACAGAGCCAGAAATTTTTATGCTCCCAACCCTTCTGAAGGTTTTTAAAATTATTTTCTTATGCCATACAAGGGGCTTCTCCTCCTGTCAGCAGCGTGTTCAGGGACACTTTAGGGTCAGGTCCCCTCCCTGCGCTGCAGGATCCTGGGTGCCATGGAAGTTCTCCCTTTCCATCAAGCTGCTTTGGTTTCCTCAGCCTGGAACTGGTAATTAAACACTGGGCAGGGACTGCTTTAGCAGAGCTGAACAGGCTGAGAGGTTTTATTGCATCAGGAGTGATTTTCTGCTCAGAGCCTGACAGCCAATGCCTCAGCAATACAAATATGTATTTTGATATCAATAAATGCTGAGGAAACATCTTCTCCTCTCCCCTTCAGGCACCCTAGGCTGGGCTTAGGCAGGTGTCACTTTTCATGCCCCACAGAGGAACAGGATTTAATAAAAGCACCACAAGTGCCCTGAGCCCAGGGCTGAGGGTGGGGATGGGAAGAGGAACTGGGGGCTCAACCTGGGCCAGCAAAATGAGCTTTTCCTCTCTGGGAGCTCCTGGGGAGCCAAGTAGGAGCAGGTTTATGCTTGAGGGCCTGAATCCGGGGTATCCTGGTCAGGTGGGGCTGTTTAACCTCCTCCTCACAGCCAGCAACACTGCAGGGGCTGGGAGCACAGAGCTGAGGCCACCCAGCACCACCACGGCCACCGCTGAACCATGGCCCCAAGGGCCACATCCCCACCTTGTTTGAACAGTTCCAGGGATGGGGACACCCCTCTGTCCTCCACGGACAACCGTTTCCATGAAGGAATTCTTCCTAGAGGCCTTTTCTGCTCATCCTGTCCCTTTTTATTGGGGAGACAAGAGTGACCCCACTGTGTCACACCCGGAGCTCCACCAGAGCCACCTGGGCAGAATCAGCTGCCCTGGGGGTAAAGGATCCACAGCTGGGTGAGGATAAGGAGGAATTGCCAAATGCAAATCTCCTTGGTTCGTTGTGTTTGCCCCAAGCCCAGTTAGCGTGTGAGGGGGGGTTAGCAGGAGCTGTAACCTGGATATTGTCACTGCTTTCTGCAGGGCTGGGCGTTGGAGCTCTGCGGATGTGCCCTTTTTCTCTTTTTCCTTTATTATTTTCTGCTTTAAACACAGTGAGAGACAAATGAACAGGCTCCCACTGCTCTGAGCAGCACCAAGGTGACTGCTTGGCAGCCTGGAAAATCTCCCATTGTCGCTCTTGGAGTCAGAGCTTGACCTTAAGAAAATTCCTGCCAGTTTCTCCAAGGGAACGCGTCCCTGAGCTGCTGCAGGAGCCTGTTTGCCACAGGTAATGCTTTTTACTCGGGATTATGGGTTGTGTGTTTGCCACCAGGCACAAAAATTCACCGCCTCTCCTGTGATGCAGCAGCTTTGCATGGGAGCAGGGCGATGCTGTTTTTCCATTTGCTGCGTCTGCCTGGGACCACAAAAACATCAAGGTCAGAGCAGAAATCAGGAAACAACCCGGCAACAGCGTGTAAAATCACAGGCTTGCTGTTTTTAGTGCTGGCTCCCCACAATTTGGTGTGGATTGCAGGTGAGCTGGGGCTCGGAAAGGCGGCAGCCCCAGCACTGAGAGCCTGAGTCAGCTCTGGAAATCATGTGTTCACCTCAAATAACGAGATGCTCCAGCAGCAGTGTGGGGAGGTGTTTGCTCAAAGCCTTTGGGGATTTTTCAAGCTTTGTTCCGCCAGTTTCTTCCCTGTGACAGTTTCATTTTGACCTGAGAGCAGTGAGGGTGCTCAGGGCCCTGGTTTGGGGCCACAGGGGAGAGGCTGAGGAGACTTCCCTGTGTCTGGTGCTCCCCGGGCTCTCCCTGCAGCTGAAGTGGGGAGTGAGGGTCCCTGGGGGCTGCTGAGGCTCCCTCCCACCACTGCTGTACCCACAGGGCTCCACAGATGCGTTTTTGGGGGTTGCTGGCTGGGCAGCCCGGGTGTGCTGGGAGCTCCTGGGGCCACTGGGCTGCTCTGGCCCTTCCTAAGCCTTTTTGTCCTGCCTTAGAGCTCAGTTCTGACCCACCCATGGCTGGTCCTGCCCCAAAGCACCCCCAGGTGTGGATCCATGGGATGAGGGGGCTCCTCTGAGACAGGAAGGTGTTTGGGAGCTGCTGGGCTCTCTCTGCCACCAATCCAATGCCCCTTGAGCTCCAAACTCCAGGAGCAATGGCCCAGAAGCCAGGAGGGGAATCCCCTTCCCTGGTGCATGTGTGTTTGTCTGCAGTGAAACGCTGTGAAAAAGGCACTGGATACAGAAACCACAGCAGTGCCTGGTTCTTCTGGTCCTCGGTGAAGACAACGGGGTGCAGCAGAGGAGCGCTTCCCCCTCTCTGGGTTGGTGTCATTAAATATCAGAAGGAATACTCATTTCAAAGCCACGTCATTTGCCAGCCCTCGGGTTACGGCTGCGTTGGTACCTCAGACACCCTCCCCGCTGCCAGGCTCCCCTGCTCTTTGTCTGGAGTATTTGTGATTTTGTGTGGTGGGACTGAAATAACTTCTGCTGTCTCTCCCAGGTTCCTCTGGTGCTGGAACCTGCCAGTCCCCTCCTGGGGAGGAGCGAGGGCAGAGCCACTTCCAAAGGGGAGGAAAGGGAAGGGAGGAGGGCTGTGTTTTGGAGAAACACACTGATCTTTTCTTGGTTTTGGAGGGGGTTTTGGGGTTTTTGTGGTTTTTGAAGGAACTGGAAAACTGTGCAGAAATTGAATCAACTCTACTGCTAACTTTGGTCGTGGATCTTGGAATTTTCTCTTTGCTGTGAAATCCCAGTGGCTCTCTGGGGTTTAGCACCCAGGGGCGGCGCTTACAAATTGACCTCAGTGGTGACTGGGTGCTGAAGGGTTGCACAAAGCCTCCAGAAGCTGTTATGGTCTGAGTTCCATTTAAACCCACTCTATGCTGCGTGCCTCCAGCACCTGGATCTTTTCTCCAATCCCTCTCCCCATCTCCAAGCCTGTCTAAGTTTTGAATGCCGGAGTCTCCAGCCCAGTTTGGCATCACCACTGGAACAAGTTCGTTGTAGAAGCAGCTGCAGAGGAGGGTCCTGGAGGCCTCTCCTGTTCCCTCAGTGCCCAGGGCAGGGCTCCAGGAGTCTTTGCTGGATGCTGAGAAATCAGAGTGGCTCAGCAGTGCCCACCTGGAGCTCTGCTGGTTTCCACCAGGGGGGACCCAGGGCTGTCTCTGTGCCTGGCGCAGGGGCTGGAAGGGCTGGGTGAGAAGGGATTTCCCTGCCACCCTCTGAGGCTGGTGTGTTCTGTCTCACAAGTGGAATGGCTTTGGCACGTCTGAAGTCTCCTCCATCAGCTCCTAAACACTTGACAGAAAGGTCACGGCCATGTGGAGATAACGAGGGACCCTGCAAATTAGGAGCAAGAAATAACAGCGTTTAGGGCTGGCTGGAGACTTCAATGTTCAACATCAGGCCTGGGGAAAAGTAGAAGTGATATTTCCTTTTGACCTTTTAGAAAGAGCCTGAAAGACTCCAGACTGCGGCGAGACGGAGCTGAAGGCCCCGGGGGCTGCGGTGCCGAAAGGAGCAGCCGCAGGCTCTGTCCCCTCGCAAGGAGCAGCCCCAGGCTCTGTCCCCTCGCCGAGAGCCCTCGGGGCCATCCCGGGGCAGGTCCTGCTGCTCGCCGGCCCTGCTGTGTCAGCACCGCTCCGGCCCAGCCGGGAGCTGCCGGGGCCAGGCCGGCGTTCTCCTGTGCAGGAGCTGCCGGGAGCATCTCAGGCCGGTTCTGGTGCAGAGCTGCCCAGGGAAGGGGTGGCAGAGCAGCAGGGCGAGAACGGGGTGCCGGGGCAAAGCTCTGAGGTGACCTGGTCTGGAGGAATTTTGTCTCGGGAGGGCTGGAGAAAGGCGTCCCTTGCTGAGAACCTGTTGGCAGCACGTCCCAGGCAGCCTGCACAGTCACCGCGGCACCTTTCAGTCTCCTTTTCTGCCCTCTGGGGTCCCCAGCAGGAGCTGGGGAGCTGATGTGGGATGGATCTGCCCCTGCGGGACCCAGGAGCAGGGACTCGGGGTGCTGGGAAACACCTCCGGAGGTGCCTGGGGGTGGAGGCTGTGCGAGCCGGGCTGGCAGCTGCTGTGCTCTGCAGCAGAGGTCACTGTGCGGCCGGGAGAGCCGCGGGATGCGGGAGAGCCGCGGGATGCGGGAGAGCCGCGGGGTGCGGGAGAGCCGCGGGGTGCGGGGCCGGGAGAGCCGCGGGGTGCGGGAGTGGGAGAGGCGCGGGATGCGGGAGAGCCGCGGGGTGCGGGGCCGGGAGAGCCGCGGGGTGCGGGGCCGGGAGAGCCGCGGGGTGCGGGAGTGGGAGAGGCGCGGGATGCGGGAGAGCCGCGGGGTGCGGGGCCGGGAGAGCCGCGGGGTGCGGGGCCGGGAGAGCCGCGGGATGCGGGGCCGGGAGAGCGCCGGGATGCGGGGGAGCCGCGGGATGCGGGGCTCCCGATGATGCTGGGGACGGGTCCGTCCTGCTCCCCTTCATCCCCTCTGTCCAGGGACACATCCCGGCGGGAGCTGATGGCACAAAGGGAGGAAGCCTCCATCCGCCCCGGGGCAAACTGGAGCGAAATTCCAGCAGGGAACTGGGGACGTTCACCAGGAGCCGCCAGCAGGGAGCTGATGAACGGCCAGGGCTGGGCTGGAGCTGCGGCATTACCGAAGTTAATCCAAACTTCCCAAAAGTTGCAGAAGTCCCAGTGGGTTTACCCCAAGGATGGCCATGGAAAACCTCTCCGTTTTTAGGTTACCAGGGCGAGGGGAAGACTTCTGGGGGCCTGTATTAGGTGGAAATGAGGTGCTGTGAGCTGGACACGGTGCTGGAGGTGGGAATTATCACCTCCGAGCAGCACACCTGGAGGGGCTCAGGGTAACCTGCTTCAGTCTCTGCTCGGGGTAAACAGCATCTTACGGGCACTCAAACCTTCCATTATTTGTTATTATTGGTTATTTACCTATTTACTGGGAAGACACTGGAGAGAGGGATGGATAATGGAAAGGTTAAGCAGCGAATTGCTGTGCTTCTGCCTGGTCAGAGAGCACGGGGCACAGCCTTCCTAACCTGTAATGCCCGTCCTAATGGGCAAGGAAAATTATTTTGGCTTCCACTAAAGGGCAATTTTCTGACCAGCTCTCATTTTCTCAGCAGAGAAGAGAGAACAAAAGGAGAGAAATATATATTTATATATGTATGAAAAAAAAAAAAGGGAGGAAGAAAGAAAGAAACACTTATGCTTTAATGGAAGCTCATTTTTGTAAAGTACCCTCATGGCCCCTGTGGGCCCGTGGAATTAAGCGCTGTCATTCAGAGCTGAAAGCGGAGCCATCCAGTTTGCAGACACCTGTCATAATTAAACTAATGGCTCTGAAAATGTGCCTTGATATTAAATCTATCTTCCACCGAGGAGCAGGGCTGATTAAAACCGCTGTTTGACAGTTAATGATGAACCTCTCGCTTGCTGTGCTCCGTAACTGGAGCAGACCGGTTCAGCCCCCTCCCCTTGGAGAGCCCTTCCCGTGTCCCCCCTGCTCCCACCCCCAGCCAGGGGCTTGTTCCCCGTCCTGCCCCGCAGCAGGGGAACACGGGGAGTCCTGAGGCTCTGGGGAAGCCCCTGGATGTTCGGTGCTTGCCACAACCCCGGGCTGTGGCTCCGGTCAGGGTGGGAGAGGAGGCAGCACCCAGAATGTGCCAGGGCTTGACTCACTGAGTGCTCCTGGTGCTGGGGAGCTGCTGCTGGGGAAATGCTGACTCACACTTTTCTGCCCAGAAAATGTGCCTGGCCTGGGCCTGTGGCAGAGCTCAGAGAGCTCTTTCCCAGGGCTGGTGCTGGTGGGTAGTTGGTGTTGGAATCTGAAGCTGCCTTGCTCCAGGGTTATTGACTCCTGCTTCTTCCCCCGAGGATGCCGGAGCCAATTTCCTCTGACATCACAGCTCGTTGCCAGGGCGATGGGTTTGCTGTTCCAAAAGCAGGGTTTTTACTGAACAGAGAGAGAGGAGTTCTTGGGGAGCAAAATCAGTGTTCACTTGGAAATGTGTCCAGCAGCCACTTTGTCCTTCCCAGTGCTGATCCCCGGTCCAGCCCCTGAAACCCACCGGGCCCTGTCTCCCTTTTCCTCTCACTGCTGAGCTCATCAAGGACAAAAGCGGGGCAAACCATGAGGGTGGAGGTCCCACGTGCCCCACAGGGTGTTAGTTTTGGCTCTCAGTGATCGGAGGCACAAAAATTCCTCAGTGAAGCCGGGGCTAATCAGACACAGCCCCGGTAATTAGTGCCACACACTCTGCCAAGTGCAGTTAGGCATCAGCAGTTGCAAGTAGCATTTATTATCATTATAATTATTATTATTATTATTAGTGTTTGCTGGTCTCTAGGTCTCTGGATGCTTTAATTCCCCTGCTCTACAATGGAGGTAACAAATCTTCCTTGTCTGATGTGTTTTAAGGGGTGATGAGCGCTGTGGGGCAGGGGCTGCCCCCTGAGGGCACCTGGATCTGGGGCATTGCCCGTGGGCAGGTAACTCCTGTTTGTGAATGAGGATGTGCTGGAACACTGAGGGGTCCTTTGATCAATTTATAGATCAAATTATAGATCAAAATCCAGATGAAAGGCCTGACTTGTGGGAGCTGGCTGGTGCCAGGAGCAGCCCTCTCTCCCTGTCATTAGCTTCCTTACCCAGCCCTGATGCCATCGCTGCCACAACAGCAATTACCAGCAGATTAGGCAGCATTAAGCACTCTTTAATTTGACACATTTCAATGATCTCCATTCAGCCTTTCTGCTCGAATAACTCTCCATAAATATTTTGTGAGGCTACCAAAATAAACAGAGGCTGGGCTGTTTGCACAGCTGAGGTCCTGGCGGCCCTCGGAGGGCCCAGGGAGCAGAGCCCGGCTTGGCACCGGGGGATGGATGGGACTGAGTGGTCAGTTGGGTGTGCAAGAGCGTTGGGGACTGGGAAAATACCTTTGTAAAGCCAAAGGAAAAATTATAACTATAATACATGCCTTGCACCGATGGCAATTTAATAGGGAACATTTTTTAAACAACAACCCAATAAAGAGAGATGGGTATTTATGCAAGAAGTGGCTGCATTAGAAGAAATAATAATTACACTGGTGTTGTGTTCTCTCCCTTTCTTTTCTTCTTTTTTTTTCTTGTGTGTGTGCTATTAGCCCAGACATTATTCATTAAGTAATGCAATGGAAAACCACTGTTAATACAGCAATAAATCCCACAGGGCCCCATTGCTTCTGAGATAGGATCATTTGGTAATTACAGTGCATTAGAAGTTCAATATTCTTTCATTTTTTTGCCCTCGGCTCCTTGCCTCGGTGAGGGGTGGGCTGTGCTGGGAGGATTCCTGGGGATGCTCCGTGCAGCCCCCGTGGTGTCCCTGCCCTGGGGACACGGGGGGCTCTGCACCTCCAGGGAGAGGGACCCCGGGACGCTGGAGCTTTGAGGGAGAGCTCCACAGGTGCCTGAGGGCCACGGGGTGATCGGGGCTCTGAGCTGGACTTTCATCCCTCTCTGTGGGCAGCATCTCCTCCCCTGTGTGAGGAACGGGGACCGAGGGGCACCTGGGAGCCAGGAGAGGTGGCTGGGACAGAGCATGGGCGAGCCAGGGACAGGGAGGGAGAGTTTTGGTGGGTTATTGATGAGATCTTGGCAAAAATAATGGCTGCGTTCAAGGAATGGTACGGCAGAGGGCCACGACCAGAGCCGGGAGCTCTGCTCACCCAAAGCACAGAGCTGGGTGGGGGGTGACATGTGTGATGTCACCTGTGATGTCACCTGTGATGTCATGGGTGATGTCACGCGTGAGGTGGGAGCTCCCCTTCCCGGTGAGGGGCTGATGCCAGCAGCAGGAGATGCCCTGGCCGCCTGCAGAGCTGCTCCTCCCTGCTCTGAGGATCTGCCCCAGGAGCGGCCCCGGGGCTGGTAGTGGCCCTGGGGCTGGCAGTGGCCCTGGCAGTGGCCCGGGCAGTGACATCCCGGGGCTATCGATGGGCACAGGCGCGTCGGGGTCCCCGCTCGATGGAGCTCTCAGGAGCTGTAGGAAATGAGCGATTTCAGATACGGGCAGGAGAGGGAGACTCCCCGGGGGGAAGGAGACAACTCAATTTCCCCTCCATTTCCCTTCTCCCGTCGCGCTGTCGACTTGCCCGGCCCTGGGGAAGGTGGTGGCTGCAGGAGCAGCGCAGGGAGGAGAGGAACACCCAGGGCTCCGGCTGCAGACATCCCGGGAATGGGAAGCAGCCGGGCTGGGTGTGAGGGGCTCTCCAGTGCCCAGGGCTTCGCCACGGCCGGGGCTCTGCGGCGTGAAGCTCCCGCCCGGCCTGGGTGCGTTCAGACTGTGCTGTGGCTGAGCAGCCTCTGAGTTTTTCCTGAAGTGCCACCGGAATGCTCCCATGGCAAATTATCTTTTTCCCTGCACCTTCCCCTCGGTGTTATTTCTCATTCTGTGGTCTTGTTTTCCCCTTCCCAGAAGGTTTCCCAGCTCCTCGCACCTCCCCAACTCGCTTAATTGTGAGACTTTGTCAGGGTTTGGGAGTTTTATTTTTTTCCTGTTCTCAACTGCTCAGGGCCAGTGCTTGAAATTAAACTGTCTCTCCAAGTGATGCAAATCAGATAAGAGAAAGCAAACGAGCCCCGTGTGTTCATCTGCAGAATCCTGTTCTGCTGAAACTCCTTCTGTTCCCTTCTGATCTTAGACAGATGTAAATCAAGAGAACTTATTTTAAACCAATGTCAGCGGGGAAAAAGCTCAGCAGAAATAACAGAACCACCAGGTCTCGTGTGTTTATCACTCTTTGAAGCAAAATAAACTTTTAGCCCAGTTGAGATCCCTCCAACATTGTGCAGGCTCTGGTGCAGCTCCTGGTGACACAGGGGCACTGGGAACTGCCCTGGGCTGCTGCAGACTGGGAGGGAAGGGAGGGATGCAAGGCACACGGGGGGCTGGAGGAAAGGGATGTACAGAGCATGAAAAGGCGGCTTTGGGGAGATTTCCAGCCTGGGGCTTGGAGCTGGGTGGGTGCATTTCATCCAGGACTTGCCAGCCTTGCTGTGGAGGGCTGGCTGCTCACCCTCCCCAGGCTCTGCCAGCCCCACCCAGCCTGGGCTCACCCAGAGATGGGACCCATACAGGCCTCCACTGCTGGAAGCCTTGGACTGGTCGAGTTTGGGAAGACCAGCTCAGAGTGACTGTGGGAAGGGAATTTGGGGAGTGGAGCCTCTGATTATGGAGCAAGAGTAAAAAACTGCAGCAAGAACTGACCCAGCACGCTGTGGAGGAGGAGGAGCAGGTTCCCTGCCCGTGGCAGGGGTTGGAACAACCTGATCCCTGCAGGCCCTTCCAACCAAGCCGTTCCGTGGTTCCGTGACCCACCCGGCCCACGGGTCACACTGGCACAGGGACACTCAGGACACGAGCGCTTGGGGATGTCCGTGGCACAGAGCTGTGGTCATGGCACTGCTCCCACGGCACGAGTGGCACCAGCACAAAGGAGAAAAAGGGAAAAAAATCACGAGTAAATAAAAAGAAGCCCATTTGCAAATATTGTAAGGAATGCATGTTCTCATACGTGCTGCTATTAAGTCCGTTCGTATCATATCAGCAAACATCATGTCAGCTTGGAGAGGTTCCTACTTATTTCTTTTTCCCTGTGAAATGTTTTTCAATGCCTGAGCGAATCAAAATGAATGTAAATGAGGTTTATTAAGTCAGCCCCACACGGCGCTGTATTGTCAGCGTTTGTAGGCTGTGACAGGTTAGTTATTGCGGCTTGAAGGGAATGTCACAGGCACAGCAGTCTGCAGAGGGAACTTTTTAAAAGAATAATAATAATAACAACAACAGCAACAACATCTCAGGACTCTCTGTGGTTCTCTGGAAGGTGGGGGCTCTGCAGGGCACTGCCAGCCTGGCTCTGGGCTGGGGCGGGGGTTGTGCTGTTTCTTGTCATACCAGAACTCCAGAGTTCTTTCCTCTCCTGGTTCCACACACCACCAATCTCCAGGACGTCTGGAACACATCCCTCTGCAAATGTAACCCCGTTGAGCTGTCTCACAGTCTTGCTGGTCTTTACTGAGCCAGGCTCATTATTTTTAGTAAATTACTTGGGCCTTGGCTATGCTGCAAAAAACAACTGGTGGGGTAGTGTTAATGTAGTTATTTATTTAGATTTAAAATAGCAGAGACACCCATCTGAGGTTCTAGGTGCTAATTGTACCATAAATTCCAATTTATTACACACTCAGCCTCATTAATATCCTCGTTTCCACGGGCACTCAGCCAGCCTCCACCCCACTGGCATCCAGGAGCTCCTCTCCAGCCCTCTCAACCCCTCTCCCATGTTTGTGGCACGTTGGACAGGCCAGCAAACCCCGGCTGCTTCTGACCCAGCCGTAAATGGGCTTCAGGAGCATGGAGGAAATTCCCTCAGGGGGGTCTTTCCATCTCGTGCTCCCCTCATATCCCGGGCTGGAGGACTTCACTGATCTTGTCTCCTCACACCCTGTCACTGCTCCCTCTGGGAACGGGTCCCTTTGTGCACCTGCAGTGAGGTTTGCAGCACTCACAGGTACTTGGGGTAAATCGTTCCCTTTCTCCAGAGTTCCATTCTCCTCTCGTTCTGCAGGAAGATCCTTTCCCTGGGATCAGTGGGATGGGGGGATGTCCCAGGCAGCTTTCAGAGCCTGTGGGTGATCCTGGTGTGGCCGTGAGCGATCCCAGCCCTCCCTCAGCTGTCCCCGCTGCTGACAAAAACAGTGAAATCCCGGCTGGTTCTGTTCCCGGGGCACAGGCAGGACCCAGCCATGTCCTGGGGGAGCTCCCAGCAGCACTGACCCAAAACTGACCCCACACAGCACCCAGAGCACAGAACACACCTTGGCCACTTCAGAAGGGGTCAGAAACCTTCTGAGGATGTCACATTTTGCCTGACAAAGGGATCAGCTCCCCAAGGGGATCAGTCGGTGCCAGGGATCTCGTGGTCCATCTGGGCAGAGGGAGGTGCAGCCTGGCACAGACCTGGGAGGGTTTTGCATATTTATCCCTCCTTTAAATCACTTCCAAACCACTAAACCATTTCACAAGGGCAAAGGAAAACATCAATTACAATTACAGTGAAGAACTTTTTCAAGGCAGAGCTGGGTAGAGAGAAGATGCAATCATCCATTTGTAGTTTTTCACCAGATGCTTCATAATATTATGGTCTGTTTCCTCCCCACCCATCAGCTCTGCCCCCATCCCAAGGTGTCTCTAAGGTCCTGGTGTTTCTTGGCAGGAGGAGACAGAAACCTCTGAACACACAGCAGTGTTTGTACCATCAGTGAGACCCAAACCAGAACAGAAAACAGATTTTCTTCTCTGGAAAGTTCATGGAGTGGTTTGCACACAGATGTGCCTTTGTCTCTGCCTCCCCATCCCGTGGTACTCAGAAAGAAGAATCCAAAATGTTTCTTTTTTCCCCTGTGTTAAAATGCACAGCAGCTTGTGTAAGATACAATGAAATCAATAATTTAACACAGCCTAAAAGTTGGGCAGAAAGATTTAACGTAGCCTAAATGAAGGAAAATGACTCAAAAACTTTTATCATATGTGAAATATGTTACTGCTGTGCAAGATAAATGGAAAACTTGGATGATGCCCCTTCCAGCCCCCTTAAAAAAAAAAAAAAAGAAGGATATATCCAAAATGAGCAGCCCCTGGCCTGTCCGGGCTCTGCTGCTTCAGGAACACTTGTGAATTGTCTGTGCTTGCAGCACCTCCCTGAGATCCAGGGCAGGGCCAGCTGGAAGTGCTGGATTTGGGAAACAGGGACAGAAAGGGACAGGGAAGAATTCAAAATTCCAGGGATGGAATTTGGGCTGGACCCGGCACTGGCACGTGGGGCCAGCACTTGCTCCCTGCATCCACCGTGGCTGCAGTCCTGATGGAGCAAATCACATTATCTCCTAATTGGTTAATTGGAGAGGGGTTCTGCAAAGCAGCGAGGAGCGAATTAAGCCAGGATGAGAGAAGTGCCCATTTGTGAGCAGGACTGTGATTGCTCTCTCCAGGGCTGCCAGGCTGTCACGGCAGGAAGAGGGGGGCTGGGGGGGCACTGAGCGTGGTGATGGACACAGCGGGGGCCGAGGGGTCCTGGGAATGCTGGAACATCTCTGCTCCAGCGGGAGCTGGAGCGTGGTGGCTCAGGGAGGACAGGCTGGGCAGCGCGCGAGGGCCGAGGGTTCACGGCTGGGAATCTGGGGAGCCCTGCTGAGAATGAGACTGCAAAGGTGCAGGGGTTGTGTTTGGGAGCCACTGCGCCCTCACAGAGCCCTGGGCTGGGTGGGGCCCTGTCCTCCCCACTCACAGCCGGGTGACCCGAGTGGGACCTCCCTGCACCGCCCTCTGCATCCCCACACGGTGCTCCATCAGCAGCTCCTGCCTCCCGAGGATGAAGGACTCCTGTTCATCTTCCTGTCAAAGGCAGAGCGGGGAGGAAATGGCGGTAAATATGGGATTTGTGCCTGGAGGAAGCACATCCCTGCCCCGTGGGAGCAGAACCGCCCCGGCCATGGGCAAGGCTGGCGGAGCAGCCGTGGGTGCCAGGGCAAAGGCGGGTTTGGATTGCCCAGCCTTGTGCATTTGCCTTTAAATTCCAGCCAGATGCCACATTAACTTGCGTGACTCCTTGTCTGTAACAGCACATAACGCAGCTCGAATGATGTAACTCACTGTGATGCCAAAATTTATAGGAGAAGACACTGCTTGCCGAGGTCAGGCTGGTATCTGATTTAAGCTGGCAGCAGGAGCAGCAGTGTTTCTGCAAACCTACACCAGGGCTCTCCAGCAAATCACATTACTCTGAGAGGCTTTGGCGGGCCCCTCATCCAGACAGCTCTTCAAACCCAGGACATCAATTAGGCTGGAGTGCATCAAACCCACGCAGGGCGCTCCGGGAGCCGACTCAGACGAACTCCGAAAGCACTTTCAATAAGAGAGATTTTTTTTGGGTGGCTTTTTTATTTTTTCTTTTAAATGAGCAGAAGGATTCTAGATAAACTCGATAAGGGCTGGAATCAAAACAGGATCCTAGAGCCAAAAGTGGAGTGACAGCTACTCCGGGTAGTGAAATCGCTGACAGCTCCTGAGCAGACAGAGAGGAGCGCGATCAAACACGCGGGGCCGTCACCTCCATCCCATCCCCGCCACACAGACACGTCCCAGCGAGGGACCAGTGCCAGCCACGGGGAAACAGAGCCCAAGGAGCAGCCCTGGAGGGATGCGGAGCTCGGGGTCCCAGCAGAGCAGCGAGGTGCAGGGCTGGGGGCCCAGGATTATCTGAGGCACAGAGGAGCCAGGCCAAGTCCTGCGCCAGACTGGTTCTGCTGCTGCAGGAGCGCTCCCGAGCTGACACGGGGAGAGAGTCAAGCCAAAAGAGTCTCCCTCTGGAGGGAAAGATCAAAAGGCCCTGAGCAGAGAGCAGTTCTTGACCAACATATGGGGAAATGCGGCAGTGAAAAAGCCCCATGCTCAAAGCTGGACGTGGCCCCCTTGTTCTGGTTTAGCTCCGTTTATTCCCTGTGTTGGTGTTACCTGTGGTTTTCCTGGGAGCTGAACACTTTAAAATCAGGTTCCAAGTTACTGCGAGGCCAGGCCAGACAGGGCTTGAAGCAACCTGGGCTAGTGGAAGCTATCCCTGCCCATGGCAGGGGAGTGGAATGGGCTGAGCTTTGATGCCCCTCCCAGCCCAAACCATTCTGTGATTCCATGATTCTGCTTCCCAAGGCAAGTGGCAATTCAGGATTGCAATGGATACCAGGGTTTCAGCTCCTCTGATTTTCCAAGGCCTTGTGTAGTGCTGTGGTTTGAGCTCCAGTTGGTCTCTGGGATCAGCTCGGGAGGTTCTTGTGCTGCACCTGAAGCTCCGTTTGCACAACGTTACCTGTAAATAAGTGCTGATTTTTAAGCAGTGGTTAAGGTCTCACCAAACAGCTTAAAATGATAATTTAGAGCAATAATGCACTCGGACATGAAATAAAGTCACTGGTGGTGACATCAATAATGTACAGAATAATAAAAACTGCTGCTGTTGCTGGGAGCCCGTGGTCAGCTCGCACATGCCAGGGGGGCAGGAAGGAGTGAGAAACCTCGGGAAGGTTTTCCAATCACTCCAGCCACCATCTCTAATTCTTTTCTTAAAGTACAAAATCATTCTTCCCCTGATCTCACTTGTGGTCAGAGCTGGGTACGGGCCCATCACTCACGGCGGTGATTTGGTTCAGCAGGTGTTGGTTGGGCCATCGCTCATTCCGGGCTAATCTGCTGGCGGCTGTCAGGGGTTATGGAGTATTTATTGAGTTTGTGTCAGCTCCAGATGACCAATAGCCAGCAGCCGCTGGATGCCCATTGACACTGATGGTATTGCTGAATTAAACTGGGTGATGTATACAGAACTTGCTTAGAGCTAGTAATGAAGCTGGAACCATTTGAAACACAGTACAGAGCCCCCAGCACTCAGGGCTTTGCTCTCTACCTTTTAAATAAAAAATTATTATTATTTTCTTTTAACGCCAAAGGAGAAGCCATGAATCGAGCTCCCCTGAAATATTTAGAGAGAAAAATAAAGTAACCCAATGGAAATGAAAATCATCTTTATATTCTGCAGATTTACTGCCTGCTAGTTGGGCAGTGACTGAGGAATTTCTCAGCTGCTTTTTAGAAAAGGCATCATGGGGGAAGGAGAGGCAGGGAGGATGATGAACTGGTTATTGATTCCGCTTCAAGGATCCTTTAAAAGGCTTTGCTGAGCACCTTCAAGTCTCATTGACAGGGGCTCAGCACAGGACAGGGTCTGGCTGTGCCTGGGCTGTTCTGTCACACGAGTGGCAGTCTGGAAGCTGCACCCCCCCCGTCCCTGTGATCCCGGGTGTCCGGCGGGATCGGGGCACCGTGTGCTCCCAGCAGCTCGCCCTTGGTGTGGCTGGGAGGGGGAGGTCACTCACACAAGGCTGGGTGGGCCATGCAGGACAAGGCTCCTTCGAGCAGGAGGCGGAGGCAGGAGCCGGGGCTGGGATTCGGCTTTTGCTGATGGGCTGAGGGTCAGGGGCAGGATAAGGTTTGGGATGGCCCCAAGGCTCCCAGCAGAGCAGCAGAGCCCACAGCAGGTCTGGAGGATGTTCCACCCCAGCCGTGGAGGCTGAACACCCCTGAGCAGCCCCAGCCTCCTGTGAGACTCCCCTTTGCCACGGGGATGGAGCCGGGGTTGGTGATCAGACCAGGCTGCTGCTGAATTATTCTGCACAGAGCATCAGAGTTAATTCGGGGGACAATCAGCCCGGGTGAGGCTGTCAGGGCTGCCGGCTGGGCCCCGCCGTGCTGGAGCAGGAGCAATCAGAGCTGTGACCTTGGCAGGGCCGGGGTTAGACTGCAGGCGTGATTGAGTGCCAGGGAGAAGGCTCTGGGGCTGCTATTTGAATACCTGTTTACATGTGGGATAATGGATGGGCGCCCGCTGCCTGCGAGGCTGTAACTCACTCCGGGGAGGCTGGGACCGGGATGACACCATAAACCATGGCAGCAGAGAGCAGGAGCAGCACAGGCCCTGCCGTGATTTACAGCCGGGGCCCGCTGCCCGGCCATCTCATCTATTGGCTTTTATTGCAGACACTGCACGGAGAAATTATTATTGTAAAAATTTGTTTAAAGGAGCTCTGTAAACTCTCTTTGAAGTGACAATTTCACCTTAAAATCCTCCTATTCCTGTGGCTGGAGGAGAGGGAGTTTGGCATCTAAATCTTCAGAAGGTGCAACTGCATCCAAGTGCGTGGTGTGATCGTGGGAGGGAACTCTCACTCTGGATTTTACCTCGGGATATGGGCCCCAGCGTGGGGAGAAGCAGGGGACAGGGCTGAGTAACCTCGGCGTGGGTGGCCTGTGTCCCTGCAGAGCCCAGCAGGGTCATGGGGACCCTGTTAGACCCAGTCTGGGCTCGTGTTTCGCCCAACTCCCACAGCCAGGCTGTGCCTGTCTGGGCAGCAAAGGGGGCCCGGGCTCTCCCATCAGCATCCAGCCTGCACAGACAGGCCCTGAGCCCCCCAAAACCTCTGTCCCCCCCAGCCTGGGCTGGTGCTGCTGACACCCCAGTGACAAGTGCCAGCGGAGCGTGGCAGCAGGGAAGGGCTGGGAGGACCCGGGCGAGAGCCGAGCTGCAGAACGGGCACCTCACCTCGTTCTTGCTGCCAGAAGAATGGGTGCTAATGACTGCTTGGAGCTCCTGCTCCTCCTGATGAATCATCTTGCTGCAATCTTTGCTGAAAAGCCTGGTTTAGGATTAGGGCTGAAAGCTTGATTTGATTAAAAGAGTCAGGAGCAAATTAGGAGCCATCGGGTGCTTAGTCTTGCCACTTTTTATAACAGGGCCCAGATGAAAATATTTCAGTTGCTATTTGCTCTTCTCTAGTGTCTTTCTCCAAGGGACTGCCAGGAGCTGTCCCAGCCCAGCTCCCCGAGCTCAGGTGGGCACAGGGACCTGGGCTCAGCCGCTCTGTGCCTCAGGCTGGCTCCGTGACCTTGGCTGGGCTCTGCCTCTCCGCTGGCTGTGCTAAACAGGAGATAATATTTCTCTATTTCCTGCAGTGCAGTGTGAGAATAAATCAAGTGAGAACGGTGGCTGCTGGAGATGTCTGGGAGCCAATGCCCTCCCGAGGTTCAGCTCTAGACCTGGGGCAGATGATCAGGTGTTTTATACAAATAAATAGTCAGTGCCTGCCTCCCACCCCACAATTTGCCGTTCCTTGCCCCCTGGACGACTGGCACCCAGAGCTGCAGATCCTGAGCCCCTGAGTGTGTTCCCCTGGCTGGAAAGCAGGAGGGGACTCCTTCGCTTGTGGCTAATTGTCCAAGGCCATCTCACACAGGGGTGATCTATAAATGCTGCACCTCTCCGTGTCTGCGTGGCAGGGAAGGCAAGAAGCTGTTTAGAAAGATCAATCATCTGAATTAATCACGAAAGGCATTGGCACCCAGGTCCCTGCCCCTCCTCGGCTGAGAAAATGAGGGTGCTGAGAGATTAAGGCCTGAGAAGAGCTTTTCTGTGTCTCCATAGCTTTTTGATCCTAAGATAGATTACCCAGGGAGCACTAACTGCTCCCTGCCTGTGCTAAACAAAGATAATAGCATTTGGAGTCACCTCCACATAATGATGCAGCCACCAAATAAATTATCCTTTCTCCCTGCCCAGCAGCAGAGCAGGGAAGGGGCTTCGGGCACCCTGATGGCTGGGAGGGGGGAGGGAGGCTGTGCCTTGTGCCCTGCTCTCTTGGGACTGCCTTAAAAAGAAAAAATCAGTTCCTAAACAGCTGAAAAAACATTAAATGCTCCATATACTCTCTATAAACAAGCAGTTAGAGAAATCCAGGCTGGAAAACACTTGGTGGAATAAGGTCAAGCTTCTCATATGAATCAAATTAGTGGCCGCTCAACAAACACCACACAACATTAGGCTGAGGGGACCAGGGAAATGCTGCATTTTCAAGGTTATGCTTTTGTTTCCTGCCGGAGCTGCTCCCTGCCAGGGGACCTTGGCCACTCTGGGTCACTCCGAGGGAGCTCACTGCTGTCCCCTTTCCAGCACCTGCTCCAAAGGTGATGGAGAGGATCCCTAAGTGCTGTGGGAAAAGGGAGTTCGTGTTACAGACAAGTGTCAGCTCCCCCAGGCACCTTCCTGGTGTGGGAAGGACCCCTGGAAATAGCAAGGAAAGGGTGGGAGAGACTTAAACCCTGAAGGGAATTACAGACAGGAACTGCAGGAGAAAATTACCTGGAGTGGCTCCCATGGTTGGGGGACCAGAGCGTGGCATGGGAAGCTGCAGGGTGGTGTTGGGGACCCAGGACAGGGCACTCACTGAGAGACTGGGCTGAGGCTCGGGGGGCACCTGGGCTGCCAGCAAGGATTGGGGTGTTGGGCCCCAGGCATGGGGACGCTGCTCCCTGTGACATCCCTCTACAGCAGGGCTGGACCTTGCAGCCCCAGCCTGGCCGTGCTTCAGGACCAAGGGATCAGGGATCCGCTCACCCCTGCCCTGCAGCTGTGCTCTGGAGCTGTCTCAGCCAGCCTGTCACACAGCCAGGGTGTCTCACTGTCATCCCTCCCTGCCTGGTTCCGTGCAGGAGCGCCAGGTGTTGTTTCCTGCAGGAAAAGGAGATGGAGCGTTGCTCTGGATGCAGGGAGAGTTCCTGAGACTGAAGCGTTCAATTTTACTCCACCGAGCATCCAGTATAATCCATTGAAAGGGCACTGTCCTTCAGGCCTTTCAGCTGGGCTGACAGCTGCCCACTGATTAATTGACAGGTTAAAAAGATTGATTCCACATGTCAGAGCTGTAACCCTGCCAGAACAATGCTGCTGTCAATTGGGCTGTAAAACAGACGCTTACATTAACGGCCCTGACAGCAGCAGCACACGAACACATGCACCTGCCTTTATGGAGAGCCTAAACACACAGCCGGGCGCAGATTAATCATCCTGAAAGCAGAGTTGGAGGATCAAATAAATGTTTCTGCAGTGCACAAGTGGTGCGGCGCTGCCTTGGCACCGAGTCCCGCTGCAGATGGCGCCCGGCGGGGGCCGCCGAGGGCACGGGGACCTCGGGGTGAGGGCTGCAGTTGTGTTCCATGCCTGGGTGACTGCCTGGGCCACGTGTGCCCCTCTCCCACCCTTCTCCAGGCTCTGTGGGAGTGTCTGCACAGGGCACAGCTGTGCTCAGCCTCCTCGTGTGGAGCCCTGTCCCCTCTCCCAGGTGCCGCTCCCCTGTGGGTGGGTTTGGACAGAGGTTCCCCAAAGCCCCCGGGCTGGCCCAGCTCAGGGCCGGGAGCGTGTTCTGATGTCAGAAGAGGAGTGGGCCTGGATGGGACGTGCTCAGGGATCAGTGTGGGCACGGGGCAGCAAATCACTCCTCCCTTCCTCGCTCGCTGGCTTCCCTCATCAGCAGAATGTAACTCATTAATATTGGCCACGCCAGGCTGCTTCCAGAGCCCTCAGCTGCAGCATGCTTCAGTCACTGCAGGGCTGGTTATGTTCCTGCTGCCCTTTGAGGCCGGGCAAATGCACAGCGAGGGATGTTCCCCCTGGCCCGGGGGTCTGAGCCGGAGCTGGGCATGGCTGGAGCCGGGGCCGGTGGTTTTCCGACCCCAACCCGGAGCATCTCCGGGTGGAAAGTGCTGACACCGCCCTGAGCTCCCCACCCAGCGTGCTGAGGAATGAAAAAGCCCTCTGCAATCTGGAGAGATAAGGAGAGGTTGAGTCACGAGTGAGCTGGGCTCTGCCAGAAGATGTTTCAAAGCTTTTATGGCGAGATTCAATACAGATATACAGAGATCAATTATCTTAAAAGCAGCAAGGAGGTTCAGCAAATATTTCCAGCTTTAAACAGGTTTATTTCCATCTGCACTTATCTGTGCTATTTAAACTCCATTGCTTGCAGTTAATCTTTTGTAATGCAGCATAAGAGGGCTTATTTACTTTCTAATGACATCAATTGGCCATAAATATTAGACATCTAAGGTTCGCTGGAGCTATAGGGACAGTTTTCCATTCCTACTTGACATTTGACTATTTGCAGTGCTTCCTTTCTGTTTGTTCTTGTGTGACTCACTTATCGGCTGTCATAGGCCCGCTTCGATTTATTTAAATGGAATGAATAAGTACATTAGGCAGAGCTGTCAGGAGGGGAGAGGATGGGAACTCACGGGGATGAGTGATAAGTCAACAAGCTGCAAGGGAGATTCTCAGCAGAGCTGCACAAATCAAAGTGCTAAATGGGAGGAACAAAGACAGCACGGTGGCAGATTCCGGGATGAGTGGAGCTGCAGATCTCAGAGCAAACAGGAGCCACCATAATCTGTGGGACACGGCGAGGCGCCGGCTCCTCACGGCACAGCCGGGAGCGGGCTCTGCCCGGAGCCACAGCCCGCAGCGCTCCAACAGCACCAAGAGTTGTAGGAGTTATTAGAGGATCAAAGGCTCCAGACTATTATCTGCCACTAAGGTGGGAGTTGTGCAAACACCCAGATAGCTCTGGACCTGGGAAGACAGTTTTTCTTTTTAATTTTCTTCATCGTGTAGTACTTAGCCAGGCTAATTAATTGTGGAAAGCTCATATCAGAGCCCTGCTGGAACTGTTTGCCTTGAATGTATCAGTGATGATCCGAGAGGGGGGAAGTACCTCGAGTCAGTTTGCCATTTTTAGATGATGGAAGTAACTTGCTTGGTGAGCCCTTTTTCAGAGGGCTGTTGGGACAGGCAGGTGCTGGTGCTGCAGCAAACTTGGAAAGGACACAGGGGGACATCATGGTCATTCTGCTGCTCCATCTCAGAACACCGTGTCTCATTCAATCACAGCACTTTTAAACTCCTCTGTTCCTTCTATTCAGCTTTTCCGCTGGGTTCAGAGGAACTGGCGTATCCCAGGTTTGAGAGGAATCCTCAGCTCCAGATCCTGGGAGCTGCACTGAGCCTGGGCAGGGTGGCCCTGGGAAAGGGGCTGTGCCATAGGGTCCCCCCTGACACAGAACCCCTTGAGCAGGATGCCCAAACCCAGGTGAGCTGGGTGGGGCAGTGTCTGCCCCTCTGCCAGGCTGTGGGATCTGATCCCACACCAATGGGTTACCCCAGGGAAGGGCTGGGACAGCCCCACTCCTGCTCTCATTTCAGTGTTCCTCCCCTCCAACAACGAGCTTTTGGATTTCACGCCTAATCTTTGAACCCCCAGAAACCCTTAATTGGCTGCACGCAGTAAATCAGAGCTGACAGTAGTTGAATAGCAGCTGATTAAAATCATTTGTTTTCAAACTCAGCCAGCTGCACGCTCCTGCCTGCATGACTTTTGTGGCATTCCCTGCATTGCTCTCCCTCTCTCTTCCTTTCTTTTAAAGGAGTTTCGTCACATTTTTCTAATTCTTTGAAAATGAGATCCTCTTCTCACCCCTCTTCCCTTCCCCACACAACACCAGGCTCCATTTTACAAGCCCAGCCTTGTTTATCTCCAGGACCACTCGTGAGACTCCGCTCCGATCTCAGCGCCCAGGCCACATCTGGTTTGGGTTTGTTTGTGTTTGGTTGTTTCTTTCCCGAAAGAAACACAAGGAGGGAGAGAAAAGCATTTAAACTCCTGATTGCCCATTGCCTGCCTTGCACCTCTGGCCAAAGCAGGGCTCGAAAAGCTAAGAATTGTTTAAAAGTGCTGTAAGGAAGCGATGGCCAACAGTGAGAGAGGGTAGGGAAGGACTGGGATGCTTCACCTGAGGGTCTGGCGCAGGTGGGAGCCCCTGGGTGGCTGCTGTGTATCCAGGGGCTCAGGTGCAGGAGGCACAGAGGAGGAAAACTCAGGGCCAGGCTTGGGGAGGCACCTCAGGGACACTGTGGGGACACCTCCGTGAGCCTGGGGGCGGGAGCTCGGCCCTCCCGGCGCAGGCTGGGTGGTGTGGCTGCAGCGTGCTCTCCTCCTGCCTTCGGCCACCAGCCATCCCTGAAAAACGTGTCCTGGCTGCGAGTGCCATTCCCCAGTCTCAGGCATCTGCAGCCATATGCATCAAATTAAAAGCAAACGCAGAGTATAAATCTCCTTGCCATTCCTGGGGAAGGTTTCGCATGACAACCACATTCCTGTGACACTTTCCATCTTCTGTTCTACCACACGGACCAACAGCTGTTTCCAAAACAAACCCTGAATGATGAACAGACAAAATCTTGACTATTTGGACAAACCTGGTGTTACAGCGGGGCCATGCGTGAGTGGACGGAGATTCTGCAGAGCTAGGGCCTCTGCAGGCCTCTGCCAGCATTCCCTTCTCTTTTTCTCCACAAAAACATGCCATGGAACCATGCAGGGGATGGTTTTGGGGATGTAGCTTCTCTTACAGAATAGGCCTGTTGTACCTTAAACTTTTCCAGGCTGAGAGAGAGAAATTCGGGACACTGCTTAATTGAGACTTCTGAAGCTTCCTTATTGCTGTTGTCATTTCTGCTGTGCTCGGAGCTGGCAGGCCCTGGGCAGTGGGAATTGGGAAGCACATACCAAAGGAGCCACCCAGCCCCTGATGAGTCTGCACTCCTAAACCATCCAGCCCCATCTGGAAGGAGAGCTTATCCTGATGGATCTGGGTTTGGCAGCCCTGGGAGCAGTGTGTGTGCATCCCTCTGCTGCTCCTGGGGCTCTCTGGCTGGGAATTGTGCTGCTCCATGGGGATCATCCCACAAGAGTCTTCCCACGAGTGCCACAGGCTCCCTGGAGTAGGATTTACTCCCAGTGCCCAGCTCCAGAACTCTCACATCCACCTCTCCCCACGTGCAGGCGCGTCCTGCAGTGATTTCTGCTCGGGGAGGATGTTTACCTTCCCCAGACGCCTTTTCCTTACATTTAAACAGAAATGTTTCCTTTTCTAAACAGTTTACATTCCTGATTCCAGAGGTATCCCGCTTGCCAAAGCCACCAGTATTTGTCTCACTTTAAATGCATTTATATGCTAATGCAGACAGGCTCTCCAGCTCGAGCACACCGCACACAACCAGAGAGAAATTAGTCCTTTCTTGCTGGATTTGCAAAATACAACCATCAAACATCCTTTGGATTTGTCTACATTAATCAAAGTCTCTCTTCCGCCCAGTGCAGGTGTGATACGGCCATTCCTGGTGATAAAGCAGGCTCACAGCCCTGGATGATCTGTCCAGGCTTGACAAATCAGTGCCACATTTGGAGGAGGAGGAGAGGGGAGGAAGGAAATGTAATTTCAAGGATGCAGTTCTGTGTGTGGCTGGACAGCATTTCTCCCTGTTTTATTGCCTTTGGGATCATCTTACACCGTTCTGGGTCCGAAGGCTCGGAGCGCTTCACAGGCATTACCTGATTACAATCTGCAGAGCTATGAAGTGCCTTCCCAAGGTCGATCAGCGCAGTCGCTGCAATCACCGCGATTTCCAGAGCCATTCCCGGCGGGAGAGGCTCATGTCCTTCTCCAGGGGAGCAGGGTGATGCTCCCACCCTTCTGCAGAGGGGCCGGGGAGCAGCGGCTGCTTCTCCTGCGGGTGCTGGGGAGCTCTGAGCTCCGTGGGACCCCCCGAAGCCCAGGGACCCCCGGCACTGGAGGTGAGGGGACTTTTCCACGGATTCAGGATGTTATCTCAGGTCCCTATTGCCCATTTCATGCTGGCTGTTCTCTTCTGCCCCCGTTCACACCTTTCCAGTTCCTCACTGCTGTCAGGAGAGCTGGAAAACGCCCCCAGGCCTGCACTGTGTTGGACAGTGCTCAAAAACAGTAACACCAGCCTCAAAGGATGGGCCTGGAATGGTTTTCTGTGGAAAACTGATAAATCAACAGCAAAAAAAAAAAAAAAAGTTCCACTTTAACATCTAGGTTCTGTTTAACTTTTTGTCTAAAACTATGACAACATTTTGCTTATAAAACCCCCAAATCTTTCATTTTGACTTCACCATTCTGTATTAAGGTCATAATGTAATGGATACCCAAGAAGAGGATTAATTGTTGAGTTCTAACACAGTAACAGACACTGGTTTTCTGTCTAGATTTGGGACAAAACCTCAGAACTTCTCGTACAATGGAAACTCCATTTTCCATCCAGCTGTAACAGTAACCCTGATGCACCGAGATTAATCTGGAGAGGAGGATAGAAAACATCCAATCACTCATGCATAAGATTTAAGGAGCAATGTCATCCCCAAACCACCTTTCTTCCTTTCAAGTTTTCAAGCATGAAAACTGACACTGGAAGGGAGAAAATTTAGACTCGGAGCAGACGAGTTGGACAAGTTGCCAAATCATCCAAGGCCCACTCAAGTTCAGCCTTATTCTTCTGGAAAATAATGATGGAAAATTCATTTAAGTATCGTGTGTAGCTTTGCTGGGGTGGAGGAGGGAAGGGGCAAATTTAATTCCGAACTGCCCTCAAACGGATGCGGAATGTAAACTTTCGCTGCATTTCTGTCAGACTTAATGGATTTCACTTATGGGAACTATAATAAACAGCTCATTACGGAGTCAGCTGCGGGAGCGTTTTGAGCCCAATAGAGTCATTTGTTTTCCAAGGCAGATTTAGTCTAAAGGGGGTGGACAGAATAATCCAGCATTTGAAGTGTCGGTATCAAAGCTTGAGGGACTGACAGGGTGGGATTTGGGGTCTCCAGCAAAGGCTGCTGTAGGACATCGGGCACGGTGTGGAGGAGTCCAGAGCCCAAGTGGCCACAGCTCCAGTTGGGTGGTGGCGGCTGCTGGACACGGGGCAGGCAGATCACACACAACAGAGTTCGAAAATGTTGTTGTCATTAAGAATCCCAGCTCCCAGAGTCCTGCTATTGCCTCAAACCTGACCTCTTTTCCCTGTATGTGAGGAACTTTCCATCCTTCACGCTCAAAGGGAAATTATGAGTCCCAAAAGCCAAAGAAAGCAACAGCAGAGAGACACTTCTCCTCATTTCCCAGGGTTTAAGGCACTGCCCAGTTTGGGGGAAGCAGGATGGCTCCCTGGAGAAGGGAGATGGGTTTGCCCTCCTCGCTGGCCCTGCCCGGTGCTGCCGGGAGCCACAGGCAGGGAAGGTTCAGCTGCTCTGAACCAGGGATAGAAAAGCAGGTGAGCAGTGTTGGCACCTTCCCTAATCCTCGTGACCAAGCTGAGCCGCAGCTCCACCATGGCAGGGCAGTGTCCCCATCCCAGGACACCACCGGGACAGCAGAGCCACCACGGCAGCTCTGAGGAACCTCTTGAAAGACTGAATTCATAAGTCAATAAACATCTGCGGAGCTGAGGGCTTGGGATCCAAGTGCACCCTCTGGAGCAGATCTTCCTTCCCCTGCTCCACATCTGGTGGGGGGCAGGAGGGGAACGGCACCGGCGGCTCCTCGGCAGCGCCGTAAATCTGCTCCTCCGCCCCCGCACGGAGCACCGAGCCCTCCCCGGGACGGGAGGAAGCCAGAGGACAGTGGTTTCAAACAGCGTGACTGTCAAACTGCTCAGCACGCCATAAATCACAGCCAGCATCTTCCCTTTCATGTCTCTGCAGCCGGGGACTCGCAGACACTCCTTAAACACTTCCATACCCACGGAGATGCTCCGCTCGCCAGGGCCCTGCGCCGGGGAGCTTCGGCCTCTGCGGAGCAGCAGATAAATCACTGCTGCTGGAGGAGCCAGGCTGTGAGCGGGAAGGGGCTCAGGTTCTCCTGTCCTTGGGTAATTCGTGCACATGCACGTCACACATGTGGCCTCTGGCACCTTCCTGCAGGCACAGATAAAGCCATGGCTCAGCACAAGTGTGTGCACACACCTGCACTCAGGGGGCTGAAAGCCTTTTTTGTCCTCCAAGGTAGGGAAAAACCACTCTGCTTTGAGGAGCAGAGGATCCCTGGAAGTGTCCAAGGCCAGGCTGGATGGGGCTTGGAGCAACCTGGGATAGTGAAAGGTGTCCCTGCCCCTGGCAGGGGTGGGACTGGATGAGCTTTAAGGTCCCTCTCAACCCAAACCAGTCTGTGATTCTGACACCCAGGCCATCGTGTGTGGCTGCTGTGCTGAAACACAAAATACACTTTTATTTTCCTCCTTGTGGATATTTCAGATTTGGAAAAATGAAGAGAAAACCCCACCCTCCATTTAGGTGAGAGAAGGGGCAATGTTTGTGTCAGATCTGAGGTTTCACCCACTCTCATTTGCTGCTGGCCTCCGACTCCTGTGGTGGGTTTTTAGCCACATCTAGAGATGGTAAAGGACATGTTGGTAGAGATACAGAGGATTGTTTCTTCAATTTTTCCTGTTAATGGTGCCAAGAAAAATAAAAATCCCTGTAAATTCAGTCTAGAAACAATCCTGGTTAATAACCCTGCAATAAACCCCAAGACTGCGACTTGTACGTGCCATTGCAGTTGTTGTTGTTGTTGTGGACACTCCAAAATCTCTGTTTTCCTTGCTGGAAAAATGATCTCCACTGTGTGATGACCCTAAAAACCTAGCAGTTCTAGGAGATGACAAAAGAATTGAGAGCTTGGGGAAACATAATTACTGCAGTAAGACCAGATTAGCTGGTTTTGAGTTTTATTCCTGAAGATGCCGTTGATGTTTGACCAGTTTTTTTGAGGTCAGCCTCGTAACTTCTCATCCCGTAATTATTCTAACATTTGTTAAACCAGTGAATGTTATTAATCAAAGCTAACGAGGCAGTGGGACAGATACAGGTCACTGTGGTTCAGCCTTTCCAGGGGTGTTTCTGTGGCCATGTACTGGTGGAGTCTCTTAAAAGAATTGAAGAGAAGAAATAAACCGAACTCCACAGAGGAGTTTCCACTCCTCTGATGGGAGCAGATCCCCTGGGGTGTCCTGGGACGCTGCTGGAGCAGAGGGGAAGCAGCACCCAGCCCCAGGGAAGAGGTGCAGGACGTTTTCTCTGTCTGTCATGGTTCTGTGCTGATCTAGACCCGCGCCTGAATCTGCATCAGTTTCACGGCATTCCCTCCTTTTCAGAAGTACTTTGAGCAACGATGCTCTGCTCCGCTGCGAGACTCAAAGCAATTTTAAATATTAACTAAGTCTCTCAGCTCTGGTCTACAATGGCTGGTTACTACTTGAGTTAAAGAGCTAAAAACGAAGCGCTGTTGACGGGAGCAGCGTGGAGAAGCGGTGCCAGGGGCAGAGCAGAGCCGGGATCGCGGGATGTGCCTCGGACCGGGAGAGCTCCGGGAGCACCGCGGCCGCTCGCACCCTCCAGCCCCGGGGCCGAGCTCCATGCCCAGGGCCTCCAGCTCCGTGGTGCGGGAGCAGGGACTGCACTCAGACGAGGTTCCCGAGCTGCTGCTCAGTTCCTGCAGAGGGAAAGGTTCCCGTCCCAGCGCCGGAGCCGGGCGCATCCCGCCCCTGCATCCCCGCGGAGCCGGCGCTGCCTCCCTGCTCGGCACGGCCAGGGCTGGGCACCGCTGGAGCAGCAGCTCCCTGCGAGCTGCCAGGCTGGGAGCTGAGCCCGCTAGTGGCAGGACAAAGGAAGCAGCCGAGAGCGAGAGGAAGGCAGAGCTGCGAGCTCCGAGCTCCTCCTCGCCGGCAGCAGCGCCCAGCTAGCGGCGTGTGAGCCGAGTCTGATGTTCGAGGGCTCTCTCGGGCGGAATATATTTCCCTTCTTTGTAGCTGGCTGTAACTCACCTCCCTGCAAAGCTCTCTGCCAATACAGCGTTTGCTGATGTATAGCTACAGCCATTTTCCCTGTTTCCCTTACTCTGTCTCCGTATAGAATAATATGCGATTAATTGATTTTCTGTCGCTCTTTTAGTACGGAAAATTAATTTTGGAGCAACCTTGTTTTCTCAGGGTATGAATTCTCTACATGCAGAGTAATTCCACTCCTACATTATTCATAAGAGAAAATAGTGATGGAGTGTGTAACTGAGGCAGCCCCAAGGCCACAAACTGATAGTCTGCGTTACCGATACAACAATATTCCACTGATGCTTCTAAATAATTCACGGCTACAACTCAATTTGGCACCAGGCACGCGGCTCGGGATGTGACTGGGGCGGGGGGGAGCAGAGGCACCTTGGCAGGACACTCAGCTTCCCAGAGAGAGCCCAGTGCCACCAGGCACCAGGGACATGGGCCACCACGTGGAGAGGGACCGGGTGCGGCCAGAGCTCCTCCTGGTACCCGTGGCCTTCCCAAGGACCTGGAATCACAGCATGAGCAAAAGGCTGATGGAGGGGTGCCTGAAGGGCCCAGCTGTGTTTTCTGCATCTGCAGAGGCCTTTCCTGCTCTGACCCCAGGGCATCCCCACAGCCACGGGCAAGGCTCATGGGCACCAGCCCCGAGGGAGCCAGCATCGCTCTGCTGCTCAGGGATGTGCCTGGAGCACTGCCTGGGCCGTGCTGATTTACTCATGGAAGTTCCTGCCCGGGGATGTTACAGCCTTTCCGTGTAGATGAAAGGGTTAATGGTGGCTGAGGGGGGCAGAGGTGAGCATCACCCACCACCCACGGCAGGCGCTGGGGCTCCAGGGCACAGCTCTGGGCTGCACAGAGGGTTAATGGCCGGGGAGCACTTTCCGTGTGAGTGGAAAATGGCAGAGGCCTTCCCTTCCTCCTTCCCGGCCTCTGGCAGCGGCTGCGCCGCGCGGGCCCAGATGACGATGGAGTGAGTGAGAACCTTGTCCTGGCACCGGCCTCCTTTTAGATTAATGACTTGTGAGGAGATGCCTCAGTCACATGTTGGGATTTTTCCCCATTGAACTGTACCTGGCACCCTGCAGCCATTTATCACGGGCTGCAGATGGAAGGCAGCAGCAGCAGGACCTGCAGGGCCAAGACACACAGGTTCCCAGCCAGCCCGCGGGCGGGTGGGGGATCTTCTGGGGTATGTGCTTGTGTGGGGTTTTTTTAATCTAAAATGATAAATCTGATTTCTTCAGGATACTGGAACAGCTGCAGCTGACCTGGCTATTTATCTGACAGATCTTCAGGGTGTACGATAACAGCTCTTAGAGGATGGATGTGGTGTTATAAACTGTCCAGGCACAGAACATGATTAATGGGATTCACAGAGATAAACATATGGGGAGGAGAGCTCAGGATCTAAGAAAATCCCGTCCCTGGACTGGGAGGCTGTTGATGAGCTGGAGCTCTCACTGAGGTCAATGCTCTGGGTGCCAACCACCCACCTTGGCCTCCGCAGCCTCCCCAGCCCGGTTGTTCTGCGCAGCACTGAGGATGTTCTTACCTGGTGGTACAAATGTGCCCGGTGCTCTGCCAGCGTGAGGAGGCGATGGTTCCACAGCCTCTCCCAGCCCCTACGGCCTCAGCCCTGCTGGCACAGCCTGGGTTTGCTCCCGCAGCACAGGACTGGGGTGCTGCTGCCTCACCCCTGCAGAGATGAAGCACCCCAGAGCTCCTGCCTCGGCCCCCTCCCCACAGCCCCCACCTACCTCAGCACCGCTTCTTTCCAGCTCTTTCCTCAGCCAACAGCCCCCCCCTCCCAGGGCAAAACTAGTTTGGTAAAAGTTGAAAAATCAATCTCTCATATATTAGCTGGCACGGAAACTCGCAAGGAATTCGGCAGCCCAGCTCCGACGACATCCATTTCCCTGTCTGCTGTGCTTTGATGTGGCTTAAAAGCGTGCTCTGGCCTCCGCCTCCTCCTGGCTGTCCCTGTGGACCTGTGGTTGTGTTCCTGGTTGGGGCTCGTGCAGCTGGGATCCAGGAGCAGAGTCCTGCTGCCTTCAGGATATCAGAGGACCCCGGTGCACAGCCCTGATGGGGAACACTGTGCAAAATGGGGGGAGCAAAAGGAATCAAAAAGCATTAGTGCAGAAATTCTCATTGAAAGGGATGGATCAAATAAACACTGAGATTAATTAATCACTAATGGCATGGACTAAAGGTGACCCTTCAGCATTTACACACTGAAGACAGCAGGGTCAGGATTGCAGAGCATTAATCTTGCATTAGCACAACTCCATCCTTGCCAGGAGGGAGGCAGAAATCCCTTTGGTTCATGCAGAGGAAGCTGAAGCTTATTGCTTCCTGCCAGGTCCGTGGCTGCATTTTTATGAAACACCTGCAGTGAAAAAAAAAAAGAACATAAACCTGAGAAAATTAAAGAGCTGTCCCAGCAGAACGCGGCAGCCGTGCCCAGCACCCGGGGCCGGGCCCTCGCTGCCTGCTCAGCCCAGCGAGGTTGGGTCACTGGGTATTAATAACGATGGATCAATAATGATGAGCAACTGGGAAAAGGGATTGTGCAATCCTTCCTCTTCGCTGCTGGCGCTGGGGGTGTGTGTGTAAGGCTGGCGGTACAAGCCACCAGGGATGGGCTATAAAAGGTGCTTTCTTTCACCTCCAAACTCTGCTCTGTAGCGTGCACCAGATGCAGCAGCAACAGCACAAGGCCTCTAACCTCTTTCCAAATGGTAATAAATCCCACAAGACCCCAGCACGCTTGTAATTTACAACTCTGCTAAAATGAACATTATTTCAAGCTAAGCGTATTCTCCGAGGTGCAGGAGGAATGTGGCAGCTTTCCTGCTGACAGCGGAGTTTCTTTTTTAAATGTCATGCATTCACTTTCATTACTTCCAAATAATTGCCCAAAAGATCAGCAGCCGGACGAGCGGGAGCGTTCCGCAGCGCTGTGAGGTGATTCCAGCACCCTCAGACACAGCCGTGGGGCCCTCCCTGCTCGTGGGCACGGGGAGAGGCCACTGTCCGTGCCCTTCCCAAACCCACGGGGGGCTCTGGGGGCAGCCCCACTGCCCTGCACTGCCCTGGGGAGAGAAACCCCTTTGGGGTCGGTGAGGTTGGGCAGGTTCTGCCCATCCCAGAGCGCCAGACACACAGGGTCAGGCCTAAAAAAAGTCATCTTTCCTTGTTTGAGGGCTTTTCATGGAAATGAAGGCCAGGTTGGATGGACCTGGTCTGGTGGAAGGTGTCCCTGCCCACGGCAGGCGCTTTGGAACGAGATGGTTTTCAAGGTCCCCTCCAACCCAACCCACTCCATGACAATTCCATGAGGTGAAACTCCCTTCTCACTGCAGGTCTGGGGGGGTTTGCTGTGTTGGTGAGGGGTTTTGTGAACCACCCAGCCAGGGCTTGTGGCTTCATCTTGGAAATGAAAATAATGGCACAGCACTCCTTCCTGCAGGATCCTTTTGGAGTGGTTTTCCTTCTGTCTGGGAGGCCCCTGGGAGAAGGGGAATGAGGGGGTGACCCAGGGATGCAGACACAAACACACCCTCTTCCTCCTCCTCCTCCTGTTTCACACGGGATCCATCCCCAAAGCCCTGCAGAGGCAGCCCCACGTTTGCAGATCAAGTCCAAGACAAACTCCAGACCCCGCCTGCGAAAGCTCTGTGGCCTGTAATGAAAGCCCTCAAGGAAAACTGTAAATATTGGAGCTATTGGCAAAATTCAGAGCTGGCCTTGGGCTGGAACAGCCTCTCCCACAGCGGGAGGTTTGATCCCGGGTGCTGGCGCAGGCCTGCACTTCAGGCTGCCTCAAACAGCTGGAAAACAAGATCCTTTTAATCAGGACAGGGTTCTCTTCCTCCACTGGAAAGAGAAAAAAAGAGGGGGAAACAAAAAAGCTGAAATGAACCCCAGGATGGTGGGGAGAATGGAGCAGCAGAACCCGGGCCACTGTGAATCGTTCTGTGGCTCCCAGTCCAAGGCCTCTCATCATTGATAGAAAATGATGTTCTGTTTTGGAAAAGGGTTCTGAGTGATGGTTTAGCCAGTGCCAGTGGCTATGGGCAGTCCCGGGGTCTGGGAACCCCCACAGGACGTTGCACCCAGGGCACAGCTCCCTGCCACAGCTACTTTCTCGGCTTGAAGGTTGATTGCTTTTCACCAGAAAATAGGTTTTTGTCGGAAAACTGTACTTCTGCTAGAAAACAAGCTGGCTTGGATGAAAACACAAGATTTTAATTGGTAATGCAAAATGTTTTGAGTTTCACTGGTCTGGGTTTCTGCAGAGAGAGGGAGGGAAAGAAATTCCTCTGGTTTTAAGTTGCTTCTCTAAAACTTCAAAAATGCCTGTGGAGCATTTCCAGGTTATGAGAAAACGCTAGTTTGTTTCCTTGAGAATCCGTCCTCGGGACAGCCCTCCCCACCTTGGGCTGTATTCTGTGTGTGGAGCTGTGCTTCCCACCCCATCCCCTTTCCTCAGGGGAGCCACCAGGCCGGGGCTGGCAGCAGGTCCGTGCTGGGGGCGATGTCCCCCAGGATGCTCCCACCCCTCGTTCTGCACCCAAACCCACCCAAATAACACCTCACTCCTTGTCACTGCTGCTGTCACCAAGGGGGACGATCTGAAGCTCATCCGAGACACCCTAAGGGGGTGAGCAAGAGGCTGTCATTGACCCCCCAGTGTCCCACTCTCAGAGCCCCCGAGAGCCCCTGGAGGGGCACAAGCAGAGCCCTTCCCTGGGCCCACCGTGGGGCTGACGTTGCTGACACGGCCGCTCGTGTCTCAGGGAGGGCACAAAGCTGAGCTCTGCTGCCACCTGCTCCCTCGTGGCACCAGGGGCTCCCAGGAGCCCCAAGGAATGGGACAGGGGAGGCCAGGGCAGAGCATCCCCTGTCAGGCACTTGCTGTGCTCCGGTGCCTCATGTCCTCTGCATAAATGCAATTTCCCTGAATGTCAGGGGGAAGCATTACAGATAACACACTGCGTGTGTCTCTGACCCAGTAAGTGCTGAAATCACAGATCTCATTATTCTGACATGATAGAATTTTTTTCCCTCCCTGCTGCAACCCTGCTGCTGTTGTTTTCCAGACTGCAGACATAATTGCCGAAGGTGCAAAGCCTCCGCAGACAAATTCGTCTTGCCTACTTCCCTAAATCTAGCAAAATGCCAGTTCTGTGTGTGCATAAGAAAGCGCCTCAGCTCACAAGCAGCACCGATTTCCATCGGGTGCCAGCCCCAGGCAGCCTCACCTTTGGGGACACGCGAGGCTGGAGCAGAGCAGGGGCACTCCGAGGGCCGTTGCCAGGCTCGTGGTTTTGAGGTGCCACTTGCCAGCCAGGGTGTGCCATCACAAGGTGATGCAGCTCAGTGGGGAGCCTTTTAAAGAGCAGTCCTGGGTATCCACAGCTCAGGCATCTCAGGGGACCGACCTCATTGGACTGGTTTGGACAGCGAGGGAGCCTCTCTCTGGCAGGGGCTTGTTCCAGCAGTTGTTGGGCTTTGGGGCTCTGTAAAGATAAGGGGCATGGGGACATGTGGGGACACAGAGGCCTGCAGTGGTGGGGCAGCCCCAGAGCAGCTGTCAGACAGCTCTTCCCAGCTTGGACACCCTCCTGGAGCTCCCCTGCTGCCCCCAGCCCTGCAGGGGCCTGCTGGAAACCTGCCCACCAAGGCTTGAGAAAGGCCACTTGTTGGTGAAAAGAAGCAAGACTCCCCCTAATCTCTGCCTTTGAGATAATTTTTCTGTAATTCTTTCAGGGGAACAGATCTGTTTGTGCTAGGTCTTGGAGGGATAAAGGGGCTCTTCTTGCAGGTCAGGTGGAGGAGGAAGGAGTAGTCCCATCTCAGGGTCACTGTGGTCTCTCCAGGGACCTCCTTGCCTGACCAGGGGACATTTTCCCACTTCCATTTTCATCTTTCTGCCTGTTTGCTCATTTCCCCTCTTTCACCACGTTCCTCAGCAAGCCTGTTTTAACCAACTTCACAAATGCACCTCGCTGGCAATAATCCTAAATGTTTGTAGCTGTAGCATCATTAGTTCAGCCACGGAGTGATGCAGGAATTGAGCAGGGCCTTAAATGAAGGAGGGAGAGAGGGAGAGGTGCAGAGTCTGCTGTTGAGGAGCAGAACAAGGACAAGGACAAGAGAGGCCCCTGGGCTGTGCCAGGCAGGTGCTCTAGGGCAGGAATGCCATTCAGAGGATGTGCCAGGTGTAAAGTCCCAGCTGAGCCTTTCCTGCAGCCTCCCAGACCTGGGGACATGGAGAGCACCTGCACTGAGCACGCAGAGCTCAGCAGATGGGGAGGCAGGACAAGGGTGAATGGTCTCCTCAGCTTGGAGCGGTTTAGGATGTCTCTGTGCAAAGCTCTGACTTTGGATCTCCCTGGTGAGGAAAACGCAGAGCACAGACAGTGCCAGTGGTCCCCTGTCCCTGTCCCTGTCCCTGTCCCCTCCCTGCACCCAGCCTGGCCTCCCCTGCGCCCCAGGAAAGCTCTCCTGGAGAGCTGCTCTTTGCAGGCTGCCCTGTTCCCCCGCACAGAGCAAACCTGGCGGCTGCATCAGCTGCTCGAGAGCCTTCCCCCCGTGCAATAACCTCTCATTATTTTTTAATGTTGTTGTAACTTTATGGTTTAATCAGTATTTGCAATTTGTTAGTAGTCCAGGCTGCAATAAAATTGTTTTCCAGGTACTGAAACATCCTATCAAGGTTTGTAAAGCAGTGGTTCTTAGTTTATCACACTCATAAAAAGCACTGGCAACTTGACAGATATAATAACTTTTTTTATCAAGTGTCTAATTTGAGAGGAAATTAAGCCATACATTACATGCCGATCCGAGCTGGAATTGGAAAAAGACCCAGCCACCCCTCTCCCCACCCCGGCGAGGCTCCTCTCTCATCCCACCCTCTCCTGCACGGGAAGGGCTGCTCCAAGCTGCTGTGCCTCTGCATTCGCTCTGCAGTATCCTCAGCTCTGGGTGTATTTTTACAGGGCACTGCACACTTAATAAAAAATTATTTATGTGGCCTGCATTGATGTCACAGCAGTGAAACAATACCTTGCCTTTCCTGCAGCAGAGCCGTGATTTATACGAGTGCCTGGAAAAGCTTCCTCGAAATGCAGTGCAGATGCTCCAGGCCACTGTAACAGCCACTACATTCCGTTTACTTATGGGCAGGGATTTTTAAATCAGGCAGGTGATTCTGGGGGCCTCCATTCATCCATCCCAGGGTGCCCGGGGACCGGGACTGCTCCAGCGTGAGGAGAGCAGCTCCTTCTCAGAGCTTGGAATAATTGCGGGTTTGTGCTGGAATTGTGGTCGGTCTGACAGAATTCCCCCAGTCCCAAACACGCCTGCTCGCAGCAGCGGTGGTGAGTTGAGGGGTGTTGGCTTTGTCCTTGCCCCTAACGGCCTCTCCTTCGGGAGGCTCCTCATGCTCCTGGCTGGATCCTGATCCAGAATGTTCCCTGTCCCTCCCGGCTGCTCCCCGGCTCCGCTCACCCCATGATGCCAGCCCAGGGAGAAAAACCAGGCTCTCCTCAGGCACTCACTGAGGGATAATCATTTTGGTGTTAGATTCCAGTGCTGATTTTCCCCCGTCCCCGTAAGCGGTACCAAAATGCCAATAAACAATTGAGCAACTGGCACAGATCACCCGAGAGCGCTTGCTAAAACCCAGCTCTGGAAGCAATGCCCAGGTGTTCCACGTCTCCTGCAGGCAGAGCCCCTCACCCTGCAGTGCCTAAACCCTGGCTGGGGCCAGGATGGATTTGTGCTGCAAGCCTGGAGTCAAAGTCAGATGCCGCCTACAAGCCGCACACTTTATTTGTTTAAATTTTCATGCTCGCGAATGTCTGTGACACAGGAGACAGGTTTATGGAGAGCGAAAAAAAAATGTTGACAAATGGCCCAGTAATCAACTGGAACATGCAATAAATCATTGGAGTGCCAATAACACTTCCAGGAGGAGTTGCGAAAGGTCATTACGATGCCACCATGTATCATGCAGCGCCAAACAAAGCAAACAGAACATGTTGGGAATAGGATTATGGGAGAAGCATCTGTCAGTTCTAATTAAGAATTAACTGTGGATCCTATATAAAAAGATGTGTGGTTTATTCCTATCTCCCTCCTTTTCCCACTTAGCTCTCCATTTTTCCCTCTCCAAAATAAAACTCAATTACTCTAAAAAAAAACCCCTCTGTCATTTAATCTATTCAACAGCAGGAAAAATAACCCAATGTGACAAAAGAGTGAAGGCTGGTGGGGAGGGACAGGGCTCTGCTGGCTCCTGAGCCTCTGTGGCGTGTGGTGTGCTCGGAGCCTGCCCGCTTGATGAGATCCCAGAAGTCCTTCGACGTCTCGGAATCACGCGGCGGCGATGGCTGCAGGAGGCAGGGAATGCACAAACCAAAACACCCCAGCCCCCCTTGCTGGGGATGGGGGCTGCAAGTGGAGAGAGCTCTGAGGCTGAGACGCTGAAAAGCTTTTGGCTCCCGATGAAGGAAATGCAGACTGAGTAAGTGACAGTAAAATAAAGCAGAGAAGTTAAAGAGAGGAGAGCCAGGAGAGAAGAGGCGCAGGGTGACCGAGAGCTGCGCCCTCGGAGGGGACGAGGGGTCTCTGAGCCCATTGTCCACCACATCCTCCCCCCACAGCAAGTGGTGCCCAGTGGTATCCCCCCACCTCTGTCACCAGTCCCTGGGATTTGCCCCCTCTGGCTGTTCCTCCGTGTTCCTGGCACTGGGGCTCACCCAAAGGTGACAAGAGGGACTGAGCCGTTCACTTGCCTTGAGCCACGTGAGCACCATCACCTCCCTCACTGCAGAGACCCCCCCTGTGCCTCCTAAATCCCCCCAGCACCTCCTTCCTTTCACCTTTCCTCTCCTCCTCCAGCTCCCTGTGCTCTCTCTCCCCATTAATCTGAGTTGCATCCCATGGGCACCTGGCCCAGGGCTCCAGCTGAGCAGGCTCTGCAAGCACCACGCTTTGCTTTATTATTATTTTTTCCTCTTTCTTCCTCTCTATATTTCCAGGCCTCATTTCTGCTTAAGTTTGCATTTCTTCTCTTTCTTTCCTTTTTTTTTTTTTCCCTTTCTGCTGACTGAGACAAGACTGTGTCCTACTTCAACATCCCAGGATTTGTTACAACTTCAAGGTGCAGGTTTATAGCCACAGTTGTCCCGTTTATGGTACAGTTCTTCTTATGGGTTCTAATAAACTTTGTAGCTCCAGGGTGCTCTTAAATCCTGATATGAAAGATAGAGAAGAATCATTATTTAGTCCAACTAAATATAAGATGCTTCACCCTTGAAGGCTGAGGATAATGTTTCTCTCACAGGTGTGGAAAGACCCATAATTCCTGTGTACAGCAAGTGCAGCTGCAGGGGAAAATAATCAATTCTCCCTGTGGAGATAGGTGTGCTCCCACCGTGTGGGACGTGGAGAAGCAGTGCCAGCTGGGATGGCACAGGCTTCCTCCAGCACAGGGAAATAAGATTAAAACTCAACAGGAGTTGCAATTAAAGGCATGTGTTGGGTGCGAAATGCAGGGGAGTGGTGTGGCAAAAGGGGGAATGAGAGCCATTCCCAGCAGAAGGAGGCACAGCACAGGGATCTGGCAGCTCTCAGCTGGACGCCTCCCGTCCCCTCGGAGCCTGGGGAGGTGACATGGTGCTGAGCGGGGCAGCGACCTGCAAATGAATGATTCAGGGTCACTCTGGGCTCGGATCCGCCCCAGCGGGTCCGTCCCTTCCGCAGGGAGAGCCCGGCAAACCCAGCAGCACTTCCACAAACACGGAGCCACTCCACGAGGTCACCCCGAGCCGACAGACTGAAACAGCGACCTGCCAGGAAAGTTCTCTTTCCTCTCACTGATCCCTTGAACTGGTTGCTCAGGTTTTCCGTGCTTCCCGTGGGCCTCCAGCCTGGACAATTCCAGCCATCCAGCCCGACCTGGAGCCATTCCCAGCAGCCAAATGCCAGAAGGCAGCACTGTCACCAAAATATCCGTTAGATTGTGCTCACCAGTGTAAACAATTTGGTTTAAAGCCATTGAAAGGGCCACAGGATAAGACATCAGCTTGTTGAGGTTCATGTAAATTTTTTGAAGGATGTATTTCCCTGAGTTCTAGGTGTCCTTGATACACACTACAACACATCCCAAATGCCACCCTAAGTGCAGCTGAGGAGTTTAAGCGAGTGGAGGGTGCCAGGTAGGGCACCTCAGGATCAAGGACAACCTGTGCCACCAGGCTGAGCCCTGCTGGGAGCAGTGGGACCCTCCCAAATGTGCCCTTCCAGCCGCCTCTTCCCATTTATCCCAAGCGGGCTCCTCCTCAGCAGATGTTCAAGACTCAGCACTCAGGCTCACACGGAGGAACTTCCAAAACAAACCATCTGGAAAAAAAAACAGCAAACCATTTGCAAGCTATTTCCCTCCTCTGCCGCGTCCCCGATCCCAAAGTCACTGGGAAGGATTGTGGAGGACAGGGAGCGCCAGCACGGGAACGGAAGGAGTGTGTCAGGGAACGTTCCCCGCAGGCCTGCAGCTGTTCCAGGGAAATAAGGTGAGGCAGCCCTGCTCCTTGGCACGGCCCAGGGCTGGCAAGGCACCCGCAGCTGCTTTGTCCCATGTGAGCTCTGCCCCATGGAGTGGGGGCAGCAGGAGCCAGGAGGACACGGGAGGTTCTCCCTCTTTGCTTTCTGTCCTGGCTTTCTCCCACCTTAGGAGGAGCTGGTACCTTTAGCCCCCAAATGGGAAAGTCATTTGTTGTTCACCCGTTCCTAATGTCAGAGGTTGTAGCCAAGATGTTCTCGCCTCCAGCAGGTCCCACGGTGCCGCTGGGGCTCCAGTTTCCCTTGGAGCTGAGGCGCTGCTGCCCTGCAGCACTGCACACACAGGATTATTCCAATTGCTCTTAACAGCCATAAAGTGTGCTGGGTTCTGTAGGACTTTCTGCTACCCCTGGTGGCACATGAGAGCCCATTCCCCAGCGGGCTGTGGTCCCCGTGTGCTGGTACTTTGGATTATTGCTGGAGGGAGGGAGATGAACAGGAACTAGTGAGGTGGGAAATGTGCATTGCTCTGGAGCACGATGGAATTCTGGCTGTGGAGGGCACGTTGTGGGTCAGAGCTGCAGTGGGAAATAGGCGTGCGAACCCTGGGGCAGCGTGCGCGGGGTCACGCGTGGTCACAGCCGGTGGTGAGAGACAGGTGTCGTGTGGGTGCCTCCCTTCCCTTTGGCTTTTTCGGGATCTCTCAGCTCCTCTGGGGTCTCCCCGTCCCCGCCTTCCCCGAGAGCTCCTGCACAGCCCAGGAAATGGGGCAATGAGAGCCGAGTCACACATCCCTGCGCTGCGTTTCCAGAGGAGCAAGTGTGACTGTCAGGTTTACAAAAGATTGTTTATGTTCAGTGGCGTGAAATGGGGAGCGAGTGTGCGGAGCGGAGCGGGAGCGGGGGCTGACAGCGCCGCATCCATCCTCCCTGCTCGCTGCATCCATCCTCCAGCCGCATCCATCCTCTCTGCTCGCTGCATCCATCCTCCAGCCGCATCCATCCTCCCTGCTCGCTGCATCCATCCTCCAGCCGCATCCATCCTCCACGCTGCGGCGGCCAGAGCGCCGGGCCCGCCTGACAGGGGCCATAAATCACCGCTGGGAGATGCTGTACCTACAGCTTACACCATTCCCCGTGACAAACACACAATAATCCACACAGCACAGCACTTTTTCTCCCCTCTCTCCCTGCGCCGCTGGTGCTCGAGTGACGACAAGAGGAAACCTGGAAAGCCTGGATGTGTCCTGCGGGACCGCGGGAAGGAGCAGGGCTGTCACAGCTCCGCGTCACAGCGGAGCCAGCGGCTGTGGAGGGGCCAGAGTGACAGGGATACCTTTGCAGAGGCCAGAGCAGGGTGGCTAGCAGGGGTCCCGTTCCCAAGCCGTGATTTTCACTCGCCACCGCCCAAGGAGGATGGAGCGGGGGCAGGTGGGATGGAGCTGGGGAGGATGGAGCCCCAGGCTCTGCAGCATGCTGGGCATAGCCAGGCTGGGCACATGGGGCCGTGGTTCCTGCAGCCTGGACAAACTTTCCCGGGCCGTGTGCTGCCCTCACAGGGCCCGTGTGTGCTGGAGAGGTGAGCCCGCTGTGGGCACAGGGCCCTGGGGGAGCCCTGGCGTCGAGGCACAGAGGGGCCAGCCCAGCCACCTCACCCAGGCACCCTCCTGGCACCTGGGAGTGGAAACACAATCCCCAGAGGAAGAGAAGGAAAGGCAGGAGGCAGCAGTGGTGCCACCACCCTGGGCTGTGATTTGCGAGGGAACAGGAAGGAAAGAGGCCTATCTGGTTGGACAACCCTTAAATCAATGTATCCTAATTAACAAAAGATCTAATTCATCAAAGTGACAGCAACTCTATTTATATCACCTCCTTCCATGGGGGCTGCTGGGGGTTTAGGCTTGGGGATTTTTCTCCCTTCCCTTTTCTGACAGCTTTATCTTTCCCACACACATTTTAATTTTCCCTTTCTGGGGGAGAAGGACTGATAGTGAAGATTTCCTTGGGAATATGGACATTTAATTGACATTTTCTGCCTCACCCCCAAAATAGCGGGATATGTGGGGGGAGCTGGGAAGGAGAGGTTATCTTAGAGAGGTGCAGGTCTGATTTGGAGGGGGAGGAAACCACTGACAGGTGAGCGGGGGGGGTGCAGCTATCCATGCAAAATGTGGTCAGATCCTGCAAGCTGAGGTTGTGCTCTGAAAAGACCCCCAGCAGGAACCGTGGTCGTACAGGGATCTTGGCTTTCACTTGGAAAAGCAAACCCTGAGAGCTTGACAACGCGCTGGCTGACACCTTAAATCTTGAAGTGCATAAAAAGAAACCCAACTGTTTTGTTTTGTTTTAATATCTGAAACCTCGTGGTTTGGGGGCTGGGAGCGCGGGAGGCTGAATTGCCGTATAAATACCGGGCCCGTGGCAGCACAGAACTGCTCCGCTGCTCTCAGCGGGCTCAGCTCGGGAGGAGTGAGGGTTGGACGTGATATAGGAACACAAAAATAGTAATAATAGTAATGAATCCCCGTTCAGCCACTCCTCCCACGGCAGCGCAGGAGCAGAAATCCGAGCTGCAGAACGCAAGCCCCGGCTCGTGCAGAAGAGGAAGCTCAGGAGGCTGCTGGGGTAAAAAATCCCCAAACTGAACCAAACCAAACCAAACCAAACCAAACCAAACCAAGGCAAGGCAGCCCCGCTCTGAGCTGCAGCCTGCTCAGAGCACACAGAGAGCAGGAGATGAAAGGGCCATAAAATGGAGCCGCGGCTGGCGGCTGCACCAGCACATCCATCCTGGAGAGCCGGGTACCTGCGCCTCCCGGAGCCTAAACTTCTGATGAACCAACGCGCTGCCGAGCGCATTTATATGCAAAGGCGTATAATATGTCCCCTGTATCTAATTATCTGTCAACCTGAGGCAGTTTGTTTTCCAAATCGGCCTCTCGGCTGTGACTTTATGAGGTCGTAAAGAAAACGGTGCCACTCTCGCACCGGAGCGCCAGGAGAGCCTGGATCAACAAATTACCATCTTTAATGGTGTCTGCTCGTGCGAGCCCCTGCCCTCCGGCGTGTCCCGGCACAAAGAGCCCCAGCCCCGGGCAATCCGGCCAGTTCCCAGCGCTGGCACGGCAGCTGGATCGGGCAGTGAGGGCAGGAGTGACCCCCGTGCTGCCCTCGCTGCCCACTCACCGTCCTCTGGCCCCATGGACACGTTCCAAAGTTTGGCAGGAGCTGGTGAACTCCAGCCCGCTGGCTGTGAGAGCAACACCGCCAAGCCACGGATTCCTCTGCCCACGCCGCTCCCTGTGATTAGTGATGGAAAGGAATTAAAAGGAAGGAGGGGGAAAAAAAAAAAAAGAGCGAGGGAGAGGGGAGGGGAGCGGGTCAACAGCTGAGTGCAAGGCAAGTCGCTAGACAGGGAGTAATTAAGATACTTGGGTAAATATGATTAATAAGCTCAAACTGGCAGGGTGTGCAGTAAACAAGGGCTAACCAGATGGTACCCTTTCCTTTCTGACAATGCTGCAAGCTTTGTAAAAATAGGAAGGAAGGCTCTGGATCCTCCCAGCAAGCTCGGGAGGAGGGAGGATTCAGCACAGGGCCAGGGCAGTGAATCACCTGACAGGAATGAGAGACATTTCCCCCTCCATCACATCCCGTCCAGGGACTGGGAAAACACGAACACATGGGTCAAACACATGGATCAAACACATGGATCAAACACATGGATCAAACACATGGCTGATCCCTGAGCCGGCGGGGCTGGGAGCTGCTGGGAGGGCACCAGTGAGCACCACGGGCCAGCCGTGGCCAGGGGGTCATGCCCGGCCAGGGCTGGTCAGAAATTCCCCCCAGAACACTTCCCTGTCAGGAGATGCCATTTCACCAAAGGTGAAACATTTGTGGAAATGCACTGATTTTGATGAAATTGCATTTGGAAAGAAAAATCAAAGGAGAAAATCATTTCGATAAGGCCAAAGCATTTGAGTTTGACCTTTTAGGAATTAAATGGCATGGGTTTTTTTTCCATTTCAAAAAGCATTTTGTTTCAATGTTATATATATATATATATATATATATATATATATATATATGTATCTGTAAGAACTGCTGAAGCCAGAGTGAAATGTTGTGATTATCCCAACATGTGATGATACATTTCCCCCAGTGCAATACTACATTAAATTAAGCCCAAATATCCTTCTGCTTTGAAACCTGGAACATCAGAGCAGCAGGACAGCGTGTTCAGGTCTCAGAACTATCTGTTTGCACTTGACTATTTATTGTGCAGCACTTTGGAAATAAAAAATTTGCCAAGTAGCCCCAGGTATTAATAATAGACTAAATCAGCACTTGACTCTTGGCTTCCTCAGGACAAGGATTCTCCTTTTCCCAGCTGAAAAGTTTCCAGTGATAATGAGAACAGCAAATGTTTTGTCTTCGCAGGAGATGAGCAGAACACGGGGCGTGGGAGGAACTGTCGGAGTCCCAGCGATGGCTCCAGCTTCTCCCAGCACTGCTTTTTCCCACAGCTCGCTCTTTTCACTCAGGTGAGGTGTCTCAGTGCTGTGGCGAACTCCTCCTGGGCTGGGAGGTTATCCCCTGGCTGTGCCACTGATCCAAGGTCACTTCTGATCTCCCTGCCCAGATATTGAGGCTGCTGCGGCCGCCGCAGCACCCCAGGGCAGGGGATGGGGCTGGCTCTGCCCTGTGCCACGTTTATCACACCAGTGCAGGACTGGGAGGGCCTGTGGATGCTTCCAGTGTGAAAAATGCAGTGAGATTTTTTGGGAGGCTTCGAGGCATAGCCAGTGGCTCGAGGAGGTGGGGTAGGGATTAAAGATAAAGAAGAAATTTCAGCTCATTGGCAGGACACATATTTTTCCAATATAAAAGCAAATGGGGGAACCCTTAAATAAATTGACTCTATAAAAACGTCCCTTTGTATTACCGCCTCACCTTTTCAGGGGGAAAACACCAAGGGGTTTTTTTGTGGATCCAGAATAAAAATATCAGTGCTGCTTTGTAATTTCCCAGAGCCACCAAGCAGTCCAGAGCTACTTAAAATCCACAGGCCCCCCTCAGCACCCAGCGCCCACCCGGCTGCAGGAGCAGCTGCCATGGAATTACAAGTCCTCGTCACAAGTGAGGAGAAACAAGTTGTGGCATTTAGGAAAGGTCTGCAAAAATAGGTGTCAGACCTTAACTAATAGTGATTGTCCTTCCATTCTGCTGTAATTTACATTTAATTCACACATTTCATTTCCATTTAAAATATGATTACAGTGTTTTGAAGCACATCTCACCTGTCCCCTCCGATTAGGGCGGGATGAAAATAACACGGAGCAGCAGGAGCGAGGCTGGTCTTGGCTGCAGGATGGGAAACACACGGTGCTGCTCAGGGACAGGGAGCACTTCCAAAAACACCCTCTGAGCAGGGGCAGAGGGGCAGGACAGCCATGACACAGCCATGACACAGCCATGACACAGCCACAGTCACAGCCATGACACAGCCACAGCCAGGACACAGCCACAGCCACAGTCAGAGCCACACACAGCCACAGCCACAGACACAGCCACAGCCACAGTCAGAGCCACACACAGCCACAGCCACAGCCATGACACAGCCATGACACAGCCACAGTCACAGCCACAGCCACAGCCATGACACAGCCACAGCCAGGACACAGCCACAGCCAGGACACAGCCACAGCCACAGTCAGAGCCACACACAGACACAGACACAGACACAGCCATGACACAGCCATGACACAGCCACAGCCACAGCCACAGCCATGACACAGCCATGACACAGCCACAGCCACAGCCACAGCCATGACACAGCCATGACACAGCCATGACACAGCCACAGCCACAGCCATGACACAGCCACACACAGACACAGCCACACATACAGACACAGACACAGACACAGACACAGACACAGACACAGACACAGCCATGACACAGCCATGACACAGCCACAGCCACACACAGACACAGACACAGACACAGCCGTGACACAGCCACAGCCACAGCCACAGCCCTGCCCCACCTTCCTGCTGCAGTTCTTGCCCCAGGGCTTTAAGCACCAGCTTAAAAGATTTTAAACCTTCCACCAGCCCCAAACTTCATCCAACCTGGCCTTGGACACTCCCAGGGATGGGGCAGCCACAGCTCCTCTGGGCAGCCAAGGCCTCACCACCCTCATGGGGGAGAATTTCCCTCCTCCTGCAGAGGCCTTCCAGAAGATTATTTTAAACACAAAAAGTCCTGGCTCAGAAATAAATCAGGCAGGCCCTCCCCAGCCCGTCCTCACCCCGCGCTGCGCCCGCCCCCGGAGCGCCGCAAAGGCAGGAAGGCGCTGATTAATATCTGCTACGTGTAGGGGAAAACAACAACCCCGTAAACAGTATTATTAACCCATGGGCTGGCAATAAATCAGTGTGAGAAGGTGACCTCAGCAATGCTGGAGTAATCCTGTGTGTCAGGGTAAATTTATGAGGCCAATTTTATTGGCCTGTATGACCCAGGCTCCTTGGAGATGTCTCAGTAACAAATCCAATCCATATCATTTATTAGCTTTGCACAGTGTCAGCTCGGAGCACGGGAGGGATCCCATTAAATCCTATTGCTCCCTCTGCCAACCGTGGGCACAAATAAGCTGTTGGATAATTGTTGGCTGCGAGGAGCCCCCATTAAGGAATCTGCTCTCAGATCCATGCGGCTTCCCAGGCTGGAAGTGCTGGGGTTGGCTTTGGCCATCGGCCCCTGGCCCTCCCTCACCTGTGCTGGGCTGGCAGCGGCAGCAGCAGCAGCAGGGGTTGGCTGTGGGGGCAGGGGTGACAGAGGTGGGGACAGAGGTCTCCTCCTCGACCTCCCAGGTGCTGGGTGAGGATCTGGTGGCCCTGGGAGCTGCTGCTGGGCCGGGGAAGGTGCAGGGAGTGCGGGGTCACAGCGAGGATGTGGCTGAAGGGATCCTGTGAACAGATCTCTGGTGGGCGAGGGGCACAGGAAGGGATTTCAGAGCTGTTGGTGGCTGAAACTCCTCCCTCCAGGAGGGAAGGGATCCTCTGCCTGGGCCCTGCAAGCGGTAGCCAAAAATCCTCCATTTCAGGCACTTGGGGACCTCGTGGTGACGTGTGTGTGGTGCCAAGCACGCTGCTGGTGACAGGAGCAGTTGTGCCTTCGCAGCAGCACCTCTGGGTCTGGTCCCTGTTGGCCAAGCAGGGCCTGGCGGAGCAGTTTGAGGCTGTTTGACTGTCCCTGTCATCATAAGGTTTACGGATGGTTAATTTATTCTTTATAGCACAGTCATTGATGGCTGTTAAATCACAAATGAGAGCCAATAAAGGGTGAATTGCAGCTGAAATTACACTGTTTATATGACAGCAGAGTGCTGGCTAAAAGATTCATATGCCGCTGATGAAGTACGTTATAAATTTTAATTACCATAGTTTGTACAAATGACATGTTTGAAATGCTATTGAGTAATGTGACCCTGATAATGAAACTATAAAATAAATCATTAACTTTCTGAATGAGCTTTTTTATTTCCATGCTACGTGAAGTAAACTTTCCAATTTATTCCATTGCAGTCTTCTTCTGGAAAAAAAAGTGCCGAGAGAAGAGTTGCAAACCTCCCCTCCACTCTTGGGGACACTGACAAGCAAAGCACAGGAGGGATGAGCGGGACCGTGGTGGAAATGATGTCAGGAGAGTGGCCAAAGCCAGGCAAAGCCCCTGAAGTGCCTGGTTAATGCAGGACGATGCCGTGCTCCTGCAGCCACAGCCAGCTTAGCTGAGCGAGCGCAGAGATAAGAGCAGGGCTTGAGAACCAGCTCCGAAGAGCCGTAAAAATCACAGGCACCGAAGAGAGAAAATCTCCATTAAAGTCAGGCTGTAATTATAACTCGCTCGCTGGCCAGGGGCTCCGCAGCCCAAGCTGCTGGAGAAGGCCCTGCTCTTCCCCAGGAGCTCTGCCAGAGCTTTGGAGCCAGAGAGAAGGTGCCTGAGCCCCGATGGTTCCACACTGCAGCCCAGATAATTCCCTGGATGGGAGCGACAGCCAAGTTCCAGCCCAGGGAGGGACTTCTCAGGAGCCTCCCTGGGGAAGGAAGCGCAGGCCAGGCACTCACTGACCATCGGTCTTGCTCTGCTCATCAAGACAAGGGGATGCTTCTAAACCCTCTGGAAGACACTGAAATCAGGCTGTCACCTTATTATATTGCCATATATTATTTTTTTAAGGGATACAGGGCATGCAACAAGATGGGAGTGTGCCAGAGGTTCGTTCGCACCCCTCTGCAGAGGGTGCTCCAAAGCACCGTGTGCCCTGCTCCTGTGTGCCCACACTGGCTCATCCCAGAGCAGGAGCAAAAGGCTCCTCCTTCCCCTCAACCTCCTCCAGAAAATCCACCAGCTCCGGGGCTCTCTGCCCCCCTCGCCAGCACCGCTGGTTTCTTCCTCATCCCCTTGGTTAACCTTTAATTAGGAACTATTAAATTGGTGTTCTTTGCCCACCTCGGGCTGGATGTGAGCCTCTCCTGTTCCCCAGCCTCCCCACACTGTACAAGCAGCGTGTCCATGTCCCAGGGCAAACAAAAGGTGGCACTGGGAGTCTCCCAACAAGCAGCTGGGAAAGGAGGGGGAAGGGGCCCCGTGACATTTTCAGCCCTGGGGATGCAGCAGGAGGTTGCAGGTCAAGCGCCATGCAGGGGTCGGGATGCAGGAGATGAGGTAATTTATGACCCATAATGAGGTTTGTGGTTCTTTGTGCAGAGGTAGGGATGGATCTCATCCCTCAAGCCACGAGGGTCTCTGTGTGTGAGGTTTATCCATGGAAGCTGTGGTGGATCCTGGCTGGGTGCATCCCAGCGCCCCAAAATTGGGCAGAGTGTGTTTGCCAGCAGGGTGGGCAGCATGGGCACTCGCTGCAGCACGGGCCCATGGCACAGCCACCGTGGCACAGGCCACAGCCACCTCATCCCTCTCTGCAGGCCTCACTGGCCCCTGTGTCCTCCCCAGGAGCGTTTGGAGCTGCAGGACTTTAACGCCCGCTTTTGTCTTATCAGCCACGCTGGAAATACTCCCAAGCAGGCTGCTCATGCCGCACTACTTACCATTAAAAGAAAGGACCACATTATTGCTGTTATAAACCATTGATTAAGGTTTATAATAGCAATAATCCCCTCGAAATTCATTGTTACTGCAGTTAATGACCAGTTTATTAGAGCGTTAACCATCCTTGGCAATGGGCTGAGTCGTTTAATGCTGGTAACGACCAATTTCTCAAGGGTTATTGCTTAAATAACAAGCCTTTGTTAGATATATGTTCCCCCACCAGATACTGCTCCAGCTGGAACCTTCTCCTGTGAAATAATTGTTAATTATTTCCTCCAAGTTTTGTCACCATGTCTCAAAGTTTTAGGTGGGAAGGGTTGCTGAGGGCACAGAGTGTCAGAGCTGCTGAGAGCTGAGGCTGGGTGATGCGAGGGGAAGCAGCCAGAGACACTGGACCCGTCACACAGGGCTGTGGGAACTGTGCATGATGAGGTTTTTTCCCTCTTCTGTCACCCGGGAGTGTCCCAGCCCTGGGCACGGCCACCCTCGGAGCACTGCAGAGGCGCCAGCTCAAGCTGGGTGCAGGGAGGTGTCCAAGCATGAGCCCCAGGCTCCTGGGCACTGCCACAAGCCACCCAAGAAGGGTGAGAGACACCAGAGCTCTCCCTCCCCTCTCCTGTTCCATTAATTTGATCTGAGCGTCTCACGGCGTTAACGATGTCCTTTCGTGTCACGTTAGTCCCATCCCTCTAACAGCATTCCCTGGGCCTGACACCAGATGAAAGGTACAGATACGATTACCCTTTAATTGTGTCATATTAGCAAAAATAAATACTGATACAGCACCAGGCTGACATGAAACGATGGCAGATCCCTGGGAACAGGATCGGACTCGTGGCTCCAGACCCAGCCCGCTGCCAGGCCCGGGTGTTCGCCGGGAAAACGCGGGAGGGGATCTCTGCCCGGGTTTCCATCGCTGCCTCGGTGCTGCCAGATGTGCAGGGAAGCCCCCGGCCCAGCCCCCTCCCCTCGGCACAGCCCCCAGCTCCTGGGAGCTGTCAGTGGGGGTGGGACGAGGCTGCATTGCCTTGATCCACTCCCTGCCAGCTCCTCACCCTCAGCTCTGCCAGCTCCTCACCCTCGGCTCCAGCTGCCTCTAACAGGCTTTTGGATTTTGCTATGCAAAAGAGCATCCCCCCATAATTCCCCCAGAAAAATTACATTTCCATAGCAAATTAAATTTCAAGCTTTCCTCTCTCTTGTTAAGAAACACAAAGAAAATCTTGATTTGAGGAATTAGTTGAAGGCTGAGCAGTGTTAGGGTTGGTTTTGGTGTTTGCCTCCCTCCTTTTGCTCTTCGTTCCCACGTTTGTGGGGTCTTTGAGGTGTCATTGGGAGAAAAATAAAGAAAAGGGAAGGAGGGATTACTCCAAAATCTGTGAGAACTGCAAGTGGTTTTGGCGGTGAGATGCTGATCTTCTCCCGCGATGCTTCAGACTCCTCCAGCCCCTCAGGAGGCAGGAATCTCCCTAAAAGAAATTATAAATACAAAACCTGAAATGCTTTCCCCCTCTCTGGGATGGAATTAGGATTTTCTCTCTCCCCCATCAGCCAGAACTCTCGCTGGTGCCAGGCAGCTCTGAGAGGGACCCTGGCTGGGAGAAGCGCGAGGCGCTGGCACGGCCCCGGTCCAGCCAGGCCGGGTCTGTCTCTGGTCCCTGTCACAACTGCTGCGGGGATTTGTGCGAGCATCCGTGTTATTTTAGAGATAATGTGAGCAGAGTGGAGCATGTCACAGGATAATGGTCTCCTGCTGCTAGGCTGTTCTTGGCATTTATCAAAAAATGACACCAGAGGGAATATGCTCAAGGGAGCCGAGGTGTCGATTCGATGACTGCTATTTCGTGATAAAAGTTAACAGAAATAAAAATGAATTAGTCACAAAACAGCTTATTTATAGCAGTGCCTGGCCCAGGAGGGCATCCCTGGGAAAGGCAGGGCAGTGGTGCTCACGTTCCTGGGAGGAACAGGCTGCACCCCAAAAGTGCCCCCAGCCCGAACCAAACGGGGCAGCATCCCCTGGGTTTCACCCGTTGTCCCTCCTGCTTTGTGCCTCAGCAGATACCCCCCAGACCCTTCTGCACAGTGCTTCCAAAACAAAACTCTTCCGTGTTTGGCCTAAAACCAAATATTTTGAGCAAAATGTTTCAGTGTTGCCTGTGTTTATACACGGCTGTGGGGGTGGGAGCTGGATGGAGCCGGGCCCTGTGCTGGGCTCGTGCGCAGGGCTCCGGATGGAGCTGGGACCCTGCACTGGACTCCAGACAGAGCTGGGACCCCACACTGGGCTCGGCTGTGGTGATGGAACTCCCAGCCCCGGGGATGCAGCCCGAGTGGGAGCAGGAAAAAAGGGCAGAACATGGGAAAAAAGGTCAGCCTTTGCTGTAATGGCTAAAAATGTCAACCATGGGTCTGGTGTTAAATTAATTATCCTGGCTGGGACCATCCGTCGTGGGTACTGCAGCAGGTTAAATGTGCAGCTATTGAAGGGAAAGGGTGGGATCTGGGTCTCCACCCCAGCCCATCAGAGGCTCCTGAAGCTCAAGGCTTCCCCTTTACTGGGGTGACCAAATCCATCAGTAATTGGTGCTGGGGCCAAGTCCTGGTGTGTTTCCAGCGGGACACTCTGTTTTTGTTATCTCAGCTGTGGGCAGGAGCAGAGCAGGAGGAGGAGGAGGAGGCAGGAGAAGGACATGGCAGCACCTGGGCTGGCTGGCCCTGCGTGCAATAGGAAACAACAGGGGCCGCAGGGGACGCGTCGCTGCTTTCCACCTCCGTGTTATTCCAGCCATAAATCCCAGTGACCAGCTTGAACTTTTCTCAATTGACATGTTTACAAGGGAAGTCCGCATTTGACAGGAAAATTAAGCATATCAATCACTTAACGAGCTCGTTAATGAATGACTCTCAGATCTCTCTGATTTTGTGCCTGGTAGCACAATTTATTGATCAAGCGCTTTCGGCCGGGCCAGATGTTGCCGTGCCTTGATCCCCCAAGCCGGGCTCTGGGCAGGGTTTAGTGAGGGGTCATTCTCTTCAGCAGACCCCACATTCCCTTTTCTGTCTCTGTTTTCTCTTCCTTTCTCTCCCCTTTCCCCCACAGAACAAAGGGAGCAGATGCGGGCTCGGGGCCCCTCACACCCACTCCGACATATGGAAGTGATCTCCTCTGTCTCTGTAATTACACAGGAGCTGCTCTGCAATGGCTCCGGGTTTTATTGCACAGAAACCAACCTATTCCTACATAAAACATCTTTATGGCTTCTTCTCCAGGGGCTCCTTGGCCAGGTCCTGGAAGGTATAAAGGCGTGCAGGACCCCCAGCAGCTAGTGGGGACCCCGGGGCCCCCCAGCAGGACAGAGCACAGGGGGCAGAAGGAGGAAGGCCGTGGGAAGGTGGCAGCCAGAGCCCCCTGTAAAAACCAGCTGCTCTTGGGAGGCGGCAGAGAACACAAAATATCCCTGAAACCTTAACGAGATCCGCAACCCCTGACTGTATTCGCCTTCCCGGCCCTGGGGGTGCCCAAACCCCCCCTGGGGAGGGTTGGTCAAAGCCCCATTTGAACATCCCAAGGACACTCGTGGGCTGGGAACGGGTGGGGACGCTCAGCTCTCGCTCAGCAGGGGGCTGGGGACACTCACACCCAGCACAGCTCAGTTCCCACACTCAGCCCCGCAGGAGGGATTTGCAGGTCCTGTGTCCCAGGCACAGGCACCAACCCATGGGAGGGTCTGCTGGTGGTACCACTGTGCCAAACAGCCCTTCCTCAGGTGAGGAGCAGCTCCCAGAGACAGCCCAGAGCCCCCTGCACCCCCCTGGCACCTGTGATCTGTCTCGTGGCATAAAGCGTGTTTTGGATGTGCTGTGAGCTTGCTTTCAGGAGGGCCTGATAAAACAATGCAGGAGTTACTGTGCAATCTAATGGAGTCAAAAAAAACCTCCTATAGTGCAACATGAATAGTCCAAAATGCAAAGATGACAATTTAAGTGTTTAAAATGTACTCAAGGTAATTCCAAACAAATTTTAAAGCCATTTCAGCCTATAAAACCCCTCAGTTAAATCACTGGTTATATGGTGGCAGTGCTTATGTTGCAAAATATCCCTGGCATGAAAGGGAAACTTTAAAAAATTGTCCGTTAATCCTTATAAATTACTTATTAGTGCTGCAGAGCTGGAGCTGGAGGAGTCCTCGAGGAAGGCCGGGCTGTTTGGGCACTTCTTGCCGGGCTCTTTGAGGAGCAGTTGGGGCTGGCTTTGATTTGCTGGGCTCTCTGAAGGCATTGATGTTCTTCCAAAGCGTGACATCAGCGCTGATGTCATGGCACAGCTCTGGCTTCATCCCTCCCGCTCTCCAGGAGCCTCCCCCTCCTCCCAGCCTTTTTAGGGAAGCCAAAAACCTGTCCCTACTGCCTCCAGACCAGGGCCTTGTCATCCCCGGCGGGAGTTGGGGGGATGTCTCCCCAAGGATGGAGGGAAGGGGGCTCAGACTCTCGGGTGTCCCCGCAGTGCTGCCCACAGGAGCTCTGGCTGCTCCCTGGGGAATTGGGATTCATTCCCGGCCGCCGCAGCCTCCCCCTGCCACAGGAGCCGTCGCTGCGTCTCTCGGCTGAGTCTCAGGGATGCAAATCCCTGCGCTGGGTGTCCATGTTTCACACCCTGCCAGTGGATTACACCCGCTGGAAAGCTGTGAAGTGCTTGCAAAGAAAATGAAAGTTTATTCCCTTCCCTGCGCTTCTGGGCTCCCAACTTTCCTCCTGTGTGTTTGTGCCCTGATTTGAGGAAGCGACACAATCTCTCACTCGCTCTCTTCTCTCGCTCTTTTCCTTTCACCAAACAGATGTAACTATTTATTCCTTATGTCCCAGTTTTCCTGTAATTTCATAAAGTGCAAATTTGCTGTCCTGCTCCCAAATGCCGAGTCGGTGGTTTGTCATAACAGTCATCAGTAACTGTCGCTTTCTGCCTGGGGCTTAATTAACCCACTCTCTCATTAGCATGTCCATGCAGTTGTAAGGAATGAAAGCCTGATTATTTTCTACAACAGTCGCAGCCAATTACTGCACTGAAATGGAACCACATTAATCAAATCTTTAGTACAGTGGCAAATTCAGAGATATCAGATTGCAAAAGACTGCAAACCTAATATGTCACTGTCAGCGGAGCTACGCAGGCATTTAGCGAATTGCATTAAATAGATGGCTCCGCTGAAACCGCATGAATTTAATATGTGATGGGATCTGGAAGCTATTAGTGTGACATGGCAAAGCACTGGGAGCTTGGCAGCTCTGGACTTTATCCATGAACTCAGGAAACTCATGTAAAAACTTGGGCGTGCGTGTGTGTGTGCGTGTGCGCAGCAAAATGTCTCGTCTGTCTGTGGAGAAGGCTTGGGCGTGGAGAAACGCGAGGAAAGCTGGAAATGCTCCCCACATCAGAGTGGGTCTGTGCTGCTGTTGGACCCCAGAGCAGAGCTCTGTGGAGAGGGTCCCTGTGTGGGGACACGGGACACGGCCACGTGCAGGAGCCGCTCTGGCAGGAGGCTGCTCCTGGCTCAATGCCGGCACCTCGGCCCTGCCGTGGTGACACACCATGGACACAGGATCACGTGCAGAACTCAGTCCCCAAGCACTGGGTGGGTGCCGGGGCTGGGGGAGCTGCTGGATGGGGAATGTTTTCCCCAAGGACTTCCCGATCTCCTGCTGCTCGTGCCTTTCCTGGCAGCTCTCGGCTCCGTCTGTCCCCAGGTCCTGCCATTCCGGCCGCACGTGCCTCGGGCTCTGCTCCCTCTTGCAGTGCCTTGGCCGTGTCTGCCTGGGCCCTGCGTGCGCCGATGCCGAGGGCTCTCCCCGCTCTACCACGCTGGCTACAGCAGCTCCCGGTGGAAATTCCTCCTCTTCCTCTTTCCTGGCAACTTCCTGGGGTTCAAAGGCTGCACAGTTGACTATGCCAGTGCTGTCACAACAGCAACGAGTCGGCTTCACCTCAGGCGTGAGCTCAGAGGCATTTTCCAGCTCTGCTCAGAGGCATTTTCCAGCTCTGCTCTTAGTGAGCCCATAAATTAATGTTCCTCTGGCTTCAACACATTCCCAGCTCCCAGAGACGCCCGTTCTGCAGGGCTCAGGGAAGGTATGTGGGAGTGACCAGAGGACACTGGTCACTCCAAACTACCCTCTGGCCACAGGGCTGGGGGACAGTCAGGGTGTCCTGTCCCCTCCAGCTGCTTCTGCACCTCCTTGACCCAAACCGGCTCCTTTCCCCCGGGCTGGTGGCCAAGAGCAGCAGGTTTGGATCGCAACATCCCCTTCCCACAATGCAAAAGGCAGGAGAAGGAGGAGGTTTTGTCAGAGCCGCGTCCAAGGGCTCCGTTTATAACTCTTCCCATGTTCCCTGCCAGTGCTGGTGGGATATTCACGCTGAACCACAGCAAACCGTGGAATCTCCTGGGCTGAGGGACCCCCAAGGATCACCGAGTCCAACTCCTGGCCCTGCACAGACCCCCCAACAATCCCACCCTGTGTCCGAGAGCGCTGTCCAAACGCTCCTTGACCTCAGGCAGGTTTGAGACTGGGTGGCTGCAAGGAGTAACAAGAAGCCAAGATTTGTGCCCTATTTTAGTCCAATAACCCTTCCTTTGCCAGGCTCAATTCCCAGCAGCCTCCTGTGCCGTCACTCCTGGGTGTCAGCTCCGAGCAGGGCTCATCCCGGGGTGCAGGACAGCCCCAGGCAGAGCCTCCCCAGCAGCACCTGCCCCGCGGTGTCCCCGAGCCCGAGCGGGGCCGGAGCAGGCGCTGACAGCGGTGACGGATGAGGCTCCGGAGCCAGGGGCTGCTCTTACACAAACTGCCTTCATCAGCAGCTCGCTGCTCCCATCAGTTAATCTTCCTGCAAACGGTGCTCTCCCGGAGCAGGGGCACGTTTCCTCCCCCAGTCGCCTAATCTACCACCTAGTTTATGCACACATGCTCCGAGGGGTTTTTTAGAGATATATATATGTTTTTTTCTGAGCAATCAATCTGTGCGGCGAGGAGCTGCAACTGAATTTAAATACCAGGGTTTTCATTATCTCCAGCACAGGGAAGAGAAAGGGGGGAGAGGGACACTGAAAATAGAGGGGAATAAATTCCAATCTCTTGAACAATATATCTGAAGGTGTGCAGATTTCTGCAGCCTTATGATGCCAAGTGTATTACACCAAATCTTCTTCTGCAGAAGGAATATACTGGGAGAGGAGATTGCAGAGTGCCTTTGGCTGCATGTTTGCTGTCCTTACAACTGCCTGGCATGCACAGGAGCAGCCTGCAGCGAGTTCGTGGGGCTTGCAGTGCGTTCCCTCTTACAGACCCCCAAAGGACCCTGGGTCCTGTCCTGCCACGATCTTTGAGTAAATGCTGTGCAAGTGGTTCCTCTCCACACCCCAAAGCAGGGTCTGCTGCTGCTCTTGTCAGGTTTTAAATCCCCATTTCCCTCTCTTGAGATGCTGCCACAGTGTCAGGTGGATTTGCTGGAGCAGGAGTTCCAGAGAGGAAAATATCTTTGCATGAGTTAAAATTTCCGGGGTTGAAAAATCACAAAAAGTGCTCTGAGTTTGGACAAGTTTCAGGGGAAGCTCCAGGGGAACCTTTCCCAGAGTCAACACAAAATCCCAATTCTGCAAACTGTGGACAGATCCCAGGAGGACGGGTCCTCTGCTGGGAACATCCTCCTGTGTTCGCTTCCCCCTGCCTCAACCCCCCTTTTGCAGCAGGAGAAGAAATTCAAATTGCACCTAAAAATGGCCCTAATTTGTCATTTCTCCTCTGTTTCCCCTCCCTGAGGATGGCTTGGCAGGAGGAAGGTACCTGAGGGGCAGCGCATGGGTTCCACGTGGGCTCTGGGCCCTGGCTCTGGCAGCCCCCAGAGATCTGACATTAAATAAACTTTGCACAGGCAGCAGTGAGGCCCTGGGCAGGAATTACTGCAGGGTCTCATCCTCTGCAAGGGGCTGGACCCATCCCTGGGGACAATCGTGCATCCCAGGGGATGCTGTGGTGCCAGGGACAGGACCAGGCAGGGCTGGGCCCCCAAAGGACCATGGCAGGGTCTGCACCGGGGCTCTGCACCCTCAGCCCCCGTCCCTCCACTCCCCCTGTGCCTTCCCTGGCCTCTTCCATACCAAACCTCTCTTTTCCTCCCTCTTT